>NW_027478729.1:0-300000 GCF_051014685.1 Ptiloglossa arizonensis | reverse complement strand
AGAAACTCGCACGATGACAAGGGTGTGTGTACTCTTCCCATAGGCCATTCCAGTTATTGGTTTCGAGTATCAGAATTGCGAAAATTTTGATGGTTTCTCAACCATTCCTTAACTTCAAACTTCCATATCTCGCGAACGGATTGACGAACTCGAGAAATTCCTGTTGCATCTGAAAGCAGAAACTCGCCCGATTACAACGGTATGTGTATTTTCCCCTAGGCCATTGTAGTTATTGGTTTCGAGTATCAGAATTGCGAAAATTTTGATGGTTTCTCAAGCATTCCTTAAATTCAAACTCCCATATCTCGCGAACGGAATGACGCACTCGAGAAATTCCTGTTGCATCTGAAAGTGGAAACTCGCCCGATTACAAAGGCATGTGTATCTTTCCCCTAGGCCTTTGTAGTTATTGGTTTCGAGTATCAGAATTGCGAGAATTTTGATGTTTTCTCAACCATTCCTTAACTTCAAACTCCCATATCTCGCGAACGGAATGACGCACTCGAGAAATTCCTGTTGCATCTGAAAGCGGAAACTCGCCCGATTACAAATGTATGTGCATTTTTCCCCTAGGCCCTTGTAGTTATTGGTTTCGAGTATCAGACTTGCGAAAATTTTGATTGTTTCTCAACCATTCCTTAACTTCAAACTCCCATATCTCGCGAACGGATTGACGAACTCGAGAAATTCCTGTTGCATCTGAAAGTAGAGAATTGCCCGATTAGAATGGTGTGTGTACTTTGCCCCTAGGCCATTCCAGTTATTCGTTTCTAGCATCAGAATTGCGAAAATTTTGATGGTTTCTCAAGCATTCCTTAACTTCAAACTCCCATATGTCGCGAACGGATTGACGAACTCGAGAAATTCCTGTTGCATCTGAAAGTAGAAACTCGCCCGATTACAATGGTTTTTGTACTTTTCCCCTAGGTCTTTCCAGTTATACGTTCCTTGCATCAGAATTGCGAGAATTTTGATGGTTTCTCAACCATTACTTAACTTCAAACTCCCAAATCTCGCGAACGGAATGACGCACTCGATAAATTCCTGTTGCATCTGAAAGTGGAAACTCGCCCGATTACAAAGGTATGTGCATTTTCCCCTAGGCCATTGTAGTTATTGGTTTCTAGCGTCAGAATTGCGAAAATTTTGTGGGTTTCTCAACCATTCCTTAACTTCAAACTCCCATATCTCGCGAACGGAATGACGAACTCGAGAAATTCCTGTTGCATCTGAAAGTAGAGACTCGCCCGATTAGAACGGTGTGTGTACTTTTCCCCTAGGCCATTCCAGTTATTCGTTTCGAGTATCAGACTTGCGAAAATTTTGATGGTTTCTCAAGCATTCCTTAATTCAAACTCCCATATCTCGCGAACGGATTGACGAACTCGAGAAATTCCTGTTGCATCTGAAAGCAGAAACTCGCCCGATTACATCGGTATGTGTATTTTCCCCTAGGCCGTTGTAGTTATTGGTTTCTAGCGTCAGAATTGCGAAAATTTTGATGGTTTCTCAACCATTCCTCAAATTCAGACTCCCATATCTCGCGAACGGAATGACGAACTCGAGAAATTCCTGTTGCATCTGAAAGCAGAAACTCGCCCGATTAAAACGGTATGTGTATTTTCCCCTAGGCCATTGTAGTTATTGGTTTCGAGTATCAGAATTGCGAAAATTTTGAAGGTTTCTCGACCATTCCTTAACTTCAAACTCCCATATCTCGCGAACGGATTGACGAACTCGAGAAATTCCTGTTGCATCTGAAAGTAGAAACTCGCCCGATTACATCGGTATGTGTATTTTCCCCTAGGCCATTGTAGTTATTGGTTTCTAGCGTCAGAAATGCGAAAATATTGGTGGTTTCTCAACCATTCCTCAAATTCAGACTCCCATATCTCGCGAACGCAATGACGAACTCGAGAAATACCTGTTGCATCTGAAAGCAGAAACTCGCCCGATTAGAATGGTGTGTGTACTTTTCCCCTAGGCCATTCCAGTTATTCGTTTCGAGTATCAGACTTGCGAAAATTTTGATGGTTTCTCAAGCATTCCTTAATTCAAACTCCCATATCTCGCGAACGGATTGACGAACTCGAGAAGTTCCTGTTGCATCTGAAAGCAGAAACTCGCCCGATTACATCGGTATGTGTATTTTCCCCTAGGCCATTGTAGTTATTGGTTTCTAGCGTCAGAATTGCGAAAATTTTGATGGTTTCTCAACCATTCCTCAACTTCAGACTCCCGTATCTCGCGAACGGAATGACGAACTCGAGAAATTCCTGTTGCATCAGAAAGCAGAAACTCGCCCGATTACAACGGTATGTGTATTTTCCCCTAGGCCATTGTAGTTATTGGTTTCTAGCGTCAGAATTGCGAAAATTTTGATGGTTCCTCAACCATTCCTCAACTTCAGACTCCCATATCTGGCGAACGGAATGACGAACTCGAGAAATTCCTGTTGCATCTGAAAGCAGAAACTCGCCCGATTACAACGGTATGTGTATTTTCCCCTAGGCCGTTGTAGTTATTGGTTTCTAGCGTCAGAATTGCGAAAATTTTGATTGTTTCTCCACCATTCCTTAACTTCAAACTCCCATATCTCGCGAACGGATTGACGAACTCGAGAAATTCCTATTGCATCTGAAAGTAGAGAATCGCCCGATTAGAATGGTGTGTGTACTTTTCCCCTAGGCCATTCCAGTTATTCGTTTCTAGCATCAGAATTGCGAAAATTTTGATGGTTTCTCAACCATTCCTTAACTTCAAACTCCCATATCTCGCGAACGGATTGACGAACTCGAGAAATTCCTATTGCATCTGAAAGTAGAGAATCGCCCGATTAGAATGGTGTGTGTACTTTTCCCCTAGGCCATTCCAGTTATTCGTGTCTAGCATCAGAATTGCGAAAATTTTGATGGTTTCTCAACCATTCCTTAACTTCAAACTCCCATATCTCGCGAACGGAATGACGAACTCGAGAAATTCCTTTTGCATCTGAAAGTAGAAACTCGCACGATTACAAGGGTGTGTGTACTTTTCCCCTAGGCCATTCCAGTTATTGGTTTCGAGTATCAGAATTGCGAAAATTTTGATGGTTTCTCAACCATTCCTGAACTTCAAACTCCCATGTCTCGCGAACGGAATGACGAACTCGAGATATTCCTGTTGCATCTGAAAGTGGAAACTCGCCCGATTGCAAAGGTATGTGCATTTTTCCCCTAGGCCTTTTTAGTTATTGGTTTCGAGTATCAGACTTGCGAAAATTTTGATGGTTTCTCAAGCATTCCTTAACTTCAAACTCCCATATGTCGCGAACGGATTGACGAACTCGAGAAATTCCTGTTGCATCTGAAAGCAGAAACTCGCCCGATTACAACGGTATGTGTATTTTCCCCTAGGCCGTTGTAGTTATTGGTTTCTAGCGTCAGAATTGCGAAAACTTTGATGGTTTCTCAACCATTCCTTAACTTCAAACTCCCATATCTCGCGAACGGAATGACGAACTCGAGAATTTCCTGTTGCATCTGAAAGTGGAAACTCGCCCGATTACAAATGTATCTGTACTTTTCCCCTAGGCCCGTCCAGTAATTCGTTTCTTGCATCAGAATTGCGAGAATTTTGATGGTTTCGCAACCATTCCTTAACTTCAAACTCCCATATCTCGCGAACGGAATGACGCACTCGAGAAATTCCTGTTGCATCTGAAAGTAGAAACTCGCACGATGACAAGGGTATGTGTACTTTTCCCCTAGGCCATTCCAGTTATTGGTTTCGAGTATCAGAATTGCGAAAATTTTGATGGTTTCTCAACCATTCCTTAACTTCAAACTCCCATATCTCGCGAACGGATTGACGAACTCGAGAAATTCCTGTTGCATTTGAAAGCAGAAACTCGCCCGATTACAACGGTATGTGTATTTTCCCCTAGGCCATTGTGGTTATGGTTTCTAGCGTCAGAATTGCGAAAATTATGATGGTTTCTCAACCATTCCTTAACCTCAAGCTCCCATATCTCGCGAACGGAATGACGAACTCGAGAAATTCCTGTTGTATCTGAAAGTGGAAACTCGCCCGATTACAAAGGAATGTGTATTTTTCCCCTAGGCCATTGTAGTTATTGGTTTCGAGTATCAGACTAGCGAAAATTTTGTTGGTTTCTCAAGCATTCCTTAACTTCAAACTCCCATATCTCGCGAACGGATTGACGAACTCGAGAAATTCCTGTTGCATCTGAAAGTAGAAACTCGCCCGATTACAATGGTTTTTGTACTTTTCCCGTAGGCCTTTCCAGTTATTCGTTTCTTGCATCAGAATTGCGAGAATTTTGATGGTTTCTCAACCATTCCTTAACTTCAAACTCCCATATCTCGCGAACGGAATGACGCACTCGAGAAGTTCCTGTTGCATCTGAAAGCGGAAACTCGCCCGATTACAAATGTATGTGCATTTTTCCCCTAGGCCTTTGTAGTTATTGGTTTCGAGTATCAGACTTGCGAAAATTTTGATTGTTTCTAAACCATTCCTTAACTTCAAACTCCCATATCTCGCGAACGGAATGACGAACTCGAGAAATTCCTGTTGTATCTGAAAGTGGAAACTCGCCCGATTACAAAGGAATGTGTATTTTTCCCCTAGGCCATTGTAGTTATTGGTTTCGAGTATCAGACTAGCGAAAATTTTGATGGTTTCTCAAGCATTCCTTAACTTCAAACTCCCATATCTCGCGAACGGATTGACGAACTCGAGAAATTCCTGTTGCATCTGAAAGTAGAAACTCGCCCGATTACAATGGTTTTTGTACTTTTCCCGTAGGCCTTTCCAGTTATTCGTTTCTTGCATCAGAATTGCGAGAATTTTGATGGTTTCTCAACCATTCCTTAACTTCAAACTCCCATATCTCGCGAACGGAATGACGCACTCGAGAAGTTCCTGTTGCATCTGAAAGCGGAAACTCGCCCGATTACAAATGTATGTGCATTTTTCCCCTAGGCCTTTGTAGTTATTGGTTTCGAGTATCAGACTTGCGAAAATTTTGATTGTTTCTAAACCATTCCTTAACTTCAAACTCCCATATCTCGCGAACGGAATGACGAACTCGAGAAATTCCTGTTGCATCTGAAAGCAGAAACTCGCCCGATTACAACGGTATGTGTATTTTCCCCTAGGCCATTGTAGTTATTGGTTTCGAGTATCAGAATTGCGAAAATTTTGATGGTTTCTCAACCATTGCTTAACTTCAAACTCCCATATCTCGCGAACGGATTGACGAACTCGAGAAATTCCTGTTGCATCTGAAAGCAGAAACTCGCCCGATTACAACGGTATGTGTATTTTCCCCTAGGCCATTGTAGTTATTGGTTTCTAGCTTCAGAATTGCGAAAATTTTGATGGTTTCTCAACCATTCCTCAACTTCAGACTCCCATATCTCGCGAACGGAATGACGAACTCGAGAAATCCCTGTTGCATCTGAAAGCAGAAACTCGCCTGATTACCAAGATATGTGTATTTTTCCCCTAGGCCTTTGTAGTTATTGGTTTCGAGTATCAGAATTGCGAGAATTTTGATGGTTTCTCAACCATTCCTTAACTTCAAACTCCCATATCTCGCGAACGGAATGACGAACTCGAGAATTTCCTGTTGCATCTGAAAGTAGAAACTCGCACGATTACAAGGGTGTGTGTACTTTTCCCCTAGGCCATTCCAGTTATTGGTTTCGAGTATCAGAATTGCGAAAATTTTGATGGTTTCTCAACCATTCCTGAACTTCAAACTCCCATGTCTCGCGAACGGAATGACGAACTCGAGATATTCCTGTTGCATCTGAAAGTGGAAACTCGCCCGATTGCAAAGGTATGTGCATTTTTCCCCTAGGCCTTTTTAGTTATTGGTTTCGAGTATCAGACTTGCGAAAATTTTGATGGTTTCTCAAGCATTCCTTAACTTCAAACTCCCATATGTCGCGAACGGATTGACGAACTCGAGAAATTCCTGTTGCATCTGAAAGCAGAAACTCGCCCGATTACAACGGTATGTGTATTTTCCCCTAGGCCGTTGTAGTTATTGGTTTCTAGCGTCAGAATTGCGAAAATTTTGATTGTTTCTCCACCATTCCTTAACTTCAAACTCCCATATCTCGCGAACGGATTGACGAACTCGAGAAATTCCTATTGCATCTGAAAGTAGAGAATCGCCCGATTAGAATGGTGTGTGTACTTTTCCCCTAGGCCATTCCAGTTATTCGTTTCTAGCATCAGAATTGCGAAAATTTTGATGGTTTCTCAACCATTCCTTAACTTCAAACTCCCATATCTCGCGAACGGATTGACGAACTCGAGAAATTCCTATTGCATCTGAAAGTAGAGAATCGCCCGATTAGAATGGTGTGTGTACTTTTCCCCTAGGCCATTCCAGTTATTCGTGTCTAGCATCAGAATTGCGAAAATTTTGATGGTTTCTCAACCATTCCTTAACTTCAAACTCCCATATCTCGCGAACGGAATGACGAACTCGAGAAATTCCTTTTGCATCTGAAAGTAGAAACTCGCACGATTACAAGGGTGTGTGTACTTTTCCCCTAGGCCATTCCAGTTATTGGTTTCGAGTATCAGAATTGCGAAAATTTTGATGGTTTCTCAACCATTCCTGAACTTCAAACTCCCATGTCTCGCGAACGGAATGACGAACTCGAGATATTCCTGTTGCATCTGAAAGTGGAAACTCGCCCGATTGCAAAGGTATGTGCATTTTTCCCCTAGGCCTTTTTAGTTATTGGTTTCGAGTATCAGACTTGCGAAAATTTTGATGGTTTCTCAAGCATTCCTTAACTTCAAACTCCCATATGTCGCGAACGGATTGACGAACTCGAGAAATTCCTGTTGCATCTGAAAGCAGAAACTCGCCCGATTACAACGGTATGTGTATTTTCCCCTAGGCCGTTGTAGTTATTGGTTTCTAGCGTCAGAATTGCGAAAACTTTGATGGTTTCTCAACCATTCCTTAACTTCAAACTCCCATATCTCGCGAACGGAATGACGAACTCGAGAATTTCCTGTTGCATCTGAAAGTGGAAACTCGCCCGATTACAAATGTATCTGTACTTTTCCCCTAGGCCCGTCCAGTAATTCGTTTCTTGCATCAGAATTGCGAGAATTTTGATGGTTTCGCAACCATTCCTTAACTTCAAACTCCCATATCTCGCGAACGGAATGACGCACTCGAGAAATTCCTGTTGCATCTGAAAGTAGAAACTCGCACGATGACAAGGGTATGTGTACTTTTCCCCTAGGCCATTCCAGTTATTGGTTTCGAGTATCAGAATTGCGAAAATTTTGATGGTTTCTCAACCATTCCTTAACTTCAAACTCCCATATCTCGCGAACGGATTGACGAACTCGAGAAATTCCTGTTGCATTTGAAAGCAGAAACTCGCCCGATTACAACGGTATGTGTATTTTCCCCTAGGCCATTGTGGTTATGGTTTCTAGCGTCAGAATTGCGAAAATTATGATGGTTTCTCAACCATTCCTTAACCTCAAGCTCCCATATCTCGCGAACGGAATGACGAACTCGAGAAATTCCTGTTGTATCTGAAAGTGGAAACTCGCCCGATTACAAAGGAATGTGTATTTTTCCCCTAGGCCATTGTAGTTATTGGTTTCGAGTATCAGACTAGCGAAAATTTTGTTGGTTTCTCAAGCATTCCTTAACTTCAAACTCCCATATCTCGCGAACGGATTGACGAACTCGAGAAATTCCTGTTGCATCTGAAAGTAGAAACTCGCCCGATTACAATGGTTTTTGTACTTTTCCCGTAGGCCTTTCCAGTTATTCGTTTCTTGCATCAGAATTGCGAGAATTTTGATGGTTTCTCAACCATTCCTTAACTTCAAACTCCCATATCTCGCGAACGGAATGACGCACTCGAGAAGTTCCTGTTGCATCTGAAAGCGGAAACTCGCCCGATTACAAATGTATGTGCATTTTTCCCCTAGGCCTTTGTAGTTATTGGTTTCGAGTATCAGACTTGCGAAAATTTTGATTGTTTCTAAACCATTCCTTAACTTCAAACTCCCATATCTCGCGAACGGAATGACGAACTCGAGAAATTCCTGTTGTATCTGAAAGTGGAAACTCGCCCGATTACAAAGGAATGTGTATTTTTCCCCTAGGCCATTGTAGTTATTGGTTTCGAGTATCAGACTAGCGAAAATTTTGATGGTTTCTCAAGCATTCCTTAACTTCAAACTCCCATATCTCGCGAACGGATTGACGAACTCGAGAAATTCCTGTTGCATCTGAAAGTAGAAACTCGCCCGATTACAATGGTTTTTGTACTTTTCCCGTAGGCCTTTCCAGTTATTCGTTTCTTGCATCAGAATTGCGAGAATTTTGATGGTTTCTCAACCATTCCTTAACTTCAAACTCCCATATCTCGCGAACGGAATGACGCACTCGAGAAGTTCCTGTTGCATCTGAAAGCGGAAACTCGCCCGATTACAAATGTATGTGCATTTTTCCCCTAGGCCTTTGTAGTTATTGGTTTCGAGTATCAGACTTGCGAAAATTTTGATTGTTTCTAAACCATTCCTTAACTTCAAACTCCCATATCTCGCGAACGGAATGACGAACTCGAGAAATTCCTGTTGCATCTGAAAGCAGAAACTCGCCCGATTACAACGGTATGTGTATTTTCCCCTAGGCCATTGTAGTTATTGGTTTCGAGTATCAGAATTGCGAAAATTTTGATGGTTTCTCAACCATTGCTTAACTTCAAACTCCCATATCTCGCGAACGGATTGACGAACTCGAGAAATTCCTGTTGCATCTGAAAGCAGAAACTCGCCCGATTACAACGGTATGTGTATTTTCCCCTAGGCCATTGTAGTTATTGGTTTCTAGCTTCAGAATTGCGAAAATTTTGATGGTTTCTCAACCATTCCTCAACTTCAGACTCCCATATCTCGCGAACGGAATGACGAACTCGAGAAATCCCTGTTGCATCTGAAAGCAGAAACTCGCCTGATTACCAAGATATGTGTATTTTTCCCCTAGGCCTTTGTAGTTATTGGTTTCGAGTATCAGAATTGCGAGAATTTTGATGGTTTCTCAACCATTCCTTAACTTCAAACTCCCGTATCTCGCGAACGGAACGACGCACTCGAGAAATTCCTGTTGCATCTGAAACCGGAAACTCGCCCGATTACAATTGTATGTGCATTTTTCCCCTAGGCCTTTGTAGTTATTGGTTTCGAGTATCAGACTTGCGAAAATTTTGATTGTTTCTCAACCATTCCTTAACTTCAAACTCCCATATCTCGCGAACGGATTGACGAACTTGAGAAATTCCTGTTGCATCTGAAAGTAGAGAATCGCCCGATTAGAATGGTGTGTGTACTTTTCCCCTAGGCCACTCCAGTTATTGGTTTCGAGTATCAGAATTGCGAAAATTTTGATGGTTTCTCAACCATTCCTGAACTTCAAACTCCCATGTCTCGCGAACGGAATGACGAACTCGAGAAATTCCTGTTGCATCTGAAAGCAGAGAATCGCCCGATTAGAATGGTGTGTGTACTTTTCCCCTAGGCCATTCCAGTTATTCGTTTCGAGTATCAGACTTGCGAAAATTTTGATGGTTTCTCAAGCATTCCTTAATTCAAACTCCCATATCTCGCGAACGGATTGACGAACTCGAGAAATTCCTGTTGCGTCTGAAAGCAGAAACTCGCCCGATTACATCGGTATGTGTATTTTCCCCTAGGCCATTGTAGTTATTGGTTTCTAGCGTCAGAATTGCGAAAATTTTGATGGTTTCTCAACCATTCCTCAACTTCAGACTCCCATATCTCGCGAACGGAATGACGAACTCGAGAAATTCCTGTTGCATCTGAAAGCAGAAACTCGCCCGATTACAACGGTATGTGTATTTTCCCCTAGGCCATTGTAGTTATTGGTTTCGAGTATCAGAATTGCGAAAATTTTGATGGTTTCTCAACCATTGCTTAACTTCAAACGCCCATATCTCGGGAACGGATTGAAGAACTCGAGAAATTCCTGTTGCATCTGAAAGTAGAAACTCGCCCGATTACAACGG
The DNA here is from genome assembly GCF_051014685.1 of Ptiloglossa arizonensis. NCBI lineage: Eukaryota > Metazoa > Arthropoda > Insecta > Hymenoptera > Colletidae > Ptiloglossa > Ptiloglossa arizonensis. Next base: position 289,912 of record NW_027478729.1, on the reverse strand, counting down.
TATGTGTATTTTCCCCTAGGCCACTGTAGTTATTGATTTCTAGCGTCAGAATTGCGAAAATTTTGATGGTTTCTCAACCATTCCTCAACTTCAGACTCCCATAGCTGGCGAACGGAATGACGAACTCCAGAAATTCCTGTTGCATCTGAAAGTGGAAACTCGCCCGATTACAAGGGTATGTGCATTTTTCCCCTAGGCCTTTGCAGTTATTCGTTTCGAGTATCAGACTTGCGAAAATTTTGATGGTTTCTCAAGCATTCCTTAATTCAAACTCCCATATCTCGCGAACGGATTGACGAACTCGAGAAATTCCTGTTGCATCTGAAAGCAGAAACTCGCCCGATTAAAACGGTATGTGTATTTTCCCCTAGGCCATTGTAGTTATTGGTTTCGAGTATCAGAATTGCGAAAATTTTGAAGGTTTCTCGACCATTCCTTAACTTCAAACTCCCATATCTCGCGAACGGATTGACGAACTCGAGAAATTCCTGTTGCATCTGAAAGTAGAAACTCGCCCGATTACATCGGTATGTGTATTTTCCCCTAGGCCATTGTAGTTATTGGTTTCTAGCGTCAGAAATGCGAAAATTTTGATGGTTTCTCAACCATTCCTCAAATTCAGACTCCCATATCTCGCGAACGGAATGACGAACTCGAGAAATTCCTGCTGCACCTGAAAGCAGAAACTCGCCCGATCAGAATGGTGTGTGTACTTTTCCCCTAGGCCATTCCAGTTATTCGTTTCGAGTATCAGACTTGCGAAAATTTTGATGGTTCCTCAAGCATTCCTTTATTCAAACTCCCATATCTCGCGAACGGATTGACGAACTCGAGAAATTCCTGTTGCATCTGAAAGCAGAAACTCGCCCGATTACATCGGTATGTGTATTTTCCCCTAGGCCATTGTAGTTATTGGTTTCTTGCGTCAGAATTGCGAAAATTTTGATGGTTTCTCAACCATTCCTCAACTTCAGACTCCCATATCTCGCGAACGGAATGACGAACTCGAGAAATTCCTGTTGCATCTGAAAGCAGAAACTCGCCCGATTACAACGGTATGTGTATTTTCCCCTAGGCCATTGTAGTTATTGGTTTCGAGTATCAGAATTGCGAAAATTTTGATGGTTTCTCAACCATTGCTTAACTTCAAACTCCCATATCTCGCGAACGGATTGAAGAACTCGAGAAATTCCTGTTGCATCTGAAAGTAGAATCTCGCCCGATAACAACGGTATGTGTATTTCCCCCTAGGCCATGGTAGTTAGTGATTTCTAGCGTCAGAATTGCGAAAATTTTGATGGTTTCTCAACCATTCCTCAACTTCAGACTCCCATATCTGGCGAACGGAATGACGAACTCGAGAAATTCCTGTTGCATCTGAAAGCAGAAACTCGCCCGATTACAACGGTATGTGTATTTTCCCCTAGGCCATTGTAGTTATTGGTTTCTAGCGTCAGAATTGCGAAACTTTTGATGGTTTCTCAACCATTCCTCAACTTCAGACTCCCATATCTCGCGAACGGAATGACGAACTCGAGAAATTCCTGTTGCATCTGAAAGCAGAAACTCGCCCGATTACAACGGTATGTGTATTTTCCCCTAGGCCATTGTAGTTATTGGTTTCGAGTATCAGAATTGCGAAAATTTTGATGGTTTCTCAACCATTGCTTAACTTCAAACTCCCATATCTCGCGAACGGATTGAAGAACTCGAGAAATTCCTGTTGCATCTGAAAGTAGAATCTCGCCCGATAACAACGGTATGTGTATTACCCCTAGGCCATGGTAGTTAGTGATTTCTAGCGTCAGAATTGCGAAAATTTTGATGGTTTCTCAACCATTCCTCAACTTCAGACTCCCATATCTGGCGAACGGAATGACGAACTCGAGAAATTCCTGTTGCATCTGAAAGCAGAAACTCGCCCGATTACAACGGTATGTGTATTTTCCCCTAGGCCGTTGTAGTTATTGGTTTCTAGCGTCAGAATTGCGAAAATTTTGATGGTTTCTCAACCATTCCTTAACTTCAAACTCCCATATCTCGCGAACGGATTGACGAACTCGAGAAATTCCTATTGCATCTGAAAGTAGAGAATCGCCCGATTAGAATGGTGTGTGTACTTTTCCCCTAGGCCATTCCAGTTATTCGTTTCTAGCATCAGAATTGCGAAAATTTTGATGGTTTCTCAACCATTCCTTAACTTCAAACTCCCATATCTCGCGAACGGAATGACGAACTCGAGAAATTCCTTTTGCATCTGAAAGTAGAAACTCGCACGATTACAAGGGTGTGTGTACTTTTCCCCTAGGCCATTCCAGTTATTGGTTTCGAGTATCAGAATTGCGAAAATTTTGATGGTTTCTCAACCATTCCTTAACTTCAAACTCCCATATCTCGCGAACGGAATGACGAACTCGAGAAATTCCTTTTGCATCTGAAAGTAGAAACTCGCACGATTACAAGGGTGTGTGTACTTCTCCCCTAGGCCATTCCAGTTATTGGTTTCGAGTATCAGAATTGCGAAAATTTTGATGGTTTCTCAACCATTCCTGAACTTCAAACTCCCATGTCTCGCGAACGGAATGACGAACTCGAGAAATTCCTGTTGCATCTGAAAGCAGAAACTCGCCCGATTACAACGGTATGTGTATTTTCCCCTAGGCCGTTGTAGTTATTGGTTTCTAGCGTCAGAATTGCGAAAATTTTGATGGTTTCTCAACCATTCCTTAACTTCAAACTCCCATATCTCGCGAACGGATTGACGAACTCGAGAAATTCCTGTTGCATCTGAAAGCAGAAACTCGCCCGATTACAACGGTATGTGTATTTTCCCCTAGGCCATTGTAGTTATTGGTTTCGAGTATCAGAATTGCGAAAATTTTGATGGTTTCTCAACCATTCCTAAACTTCAAACTCCCATATCTCGCGAACGGATTGACGAACTCGAGAAATTCCTGTTGCATCTGAAAGTAGAAACTCGCCCGATTACATCGGTATGTGTATTTTCCCCTAGGCCATTGTAGTTATTGGTTTCGAGTATCAGAATTGCGAAAATTTTGATGGTTTCTCAACCATTGCTTAACTTCAAACTCCCATATCTCGCGAACGGATAGACGAACTCGAGAAATTCCTGTTGCATCTGAAAGCAGAAACTCGCCCGATTACAACGGTATGTGTATTTTCCCCTAGGCCATTGTAGTTATTGGTTTCTAGCGTCAGAATTGCGAAAATTATGATGGTTTCTCAACCATTCCTTAACCTCAAACTCCCATATCTCGCGAAGGGTATGACGAACTCGAGAAATTCCTGTTGCATCTGAAAGCAGAAACTCGCCCGATTACAACGGTATGTGTATTTTCCCCTAGGCCATTGTAGTTATTGGTTTCGAGTATCAGAATTGCGAAAATTTTGATGGTTTCTCAACCATTGCTTAACTTCAAACTCCCATATCTCGCGAACGGATTGACGAACTCGAGAAATTCCTGTTGCATCTGAAAGCAGAAACTCGCCCGATTACATCGGTATGTGTATTTTCCCCTAGGCCATTGTAGTTATTGGTTTCTAGCGTCTGAATTGCGAAAATTTTGATGGTTTCTCAACCATTCCTCAACTTCAGACTCCCATATCTCGCGAACGGAATGACGAACTCGAGAAATTCCTGTTGCATCTGAAAGCAGAAACTCGCTCGATTACAACGGTATGTGTATTTTCCCCTAGGCCATTGTAGTTATTGGTTTCGAGTATCAGAATTGCGAAAATTTTGATGGTTTCTCAACCATTGCTTAACTTCAAACTCCCATATCTCGCGAACGGATTGACGAACTCGAGAAATTCCTGTTGCATCTGAAAGCAGAAACTCGCCCGATTACATCGGTATGTGTATTTTCCCCTAGGCCATTGTAGTTATTGGTTTCGAGTATCAGAATTGCGAAAATTTTGATGGTTTCTCAACCATTGCTTAACTTCAAACTCCCATATCTCGCGAACGGATTGACGAACTCGAGAAATTCCTGTTGCATCTGAAAGTAGAGAATCGCCCGATTAGAATGTTGTGTGTACTTTTCCCCAAGGCCATTCCAGTTATTCGTTTCTAGCATCAGAATTGCGAAAATTTTGATGGTTTCTCAACCATTCCTTAACTTCAAACTCCCATATCTCGCGAACGGAATGACGAACTCGAGAAATTCCTGTTGCATCTGAAAGTAGAAACTCGCACGATTACAATGGTGTGTGTACTTTTCCCCTTGGCCATTCCAGTTATTGGTTTCAAGTATCAGAATTGCGAAAATTTTGATGGTTTCTCAACCATTCCTCAACTTCAGACTCCCATATCTCGCGAACGGAATGACGAACTCGAGAAATTCCTGTTGCATCTGAAAGCAGAAACTCGCTCGATTACAACGGTATGTGTATTTTCCCCTAGGCCATTGTAGTTATTGGTTTCGAGTATCAGAATTGCGAAAATTTTGATGGTTTCTCAACCATTCCTTAACTTCAAACTACCATGTCTCGCGAACGGAATGACGAACTCGAGAAATTCCTGTTGCATCTGAAAGCAGAAACTCGCCCGATTACAACGGTATGTGTATTTTCCCCTAGGCCATTGTAGTTATTGGTTTCGAGTATCAGAATTGCGAAAATTTTGATGGTTTCTCAACCATTCCTCAACTTCAGACTCCCATATCTCGCGAACGGAATGACGAACTCGAGAAATTCCTGTTGCATCTGAAAGCAGAAACTCGCTCGATTACAACGGTATGTGTATTTTCCCCTAGGCCATTGTAGTTATTGGTTTCGAGTATCAGAATTGCGAAAATTTTGATGGTTTCTCAACCATTGCTTAACTTCAAACTCCCATATCTCGCGAACGGATTGACGAACTCGAGAAATTCCTGTTGCATCTGAAAGTAGAGAATCGCCCGATTAGAATGTTGTGTGTACTTTTCCCCAAGGCCATTCCAGTTATTCGTTTCTAGCATCAGAATTGCGAAAATTTTGATGGTTTCTCAACCATTCCTTAACTTCAAACTCCCATATCTCGCGAACGGAATGACGAACTCGAGAAATTCCTGTTGCATCTGAAAGTAGAAACTCGCACGATTACAATGGTGTGTGTACTTTTCCCCTTGGCCATTCCAGTTATTGGTTTCAAGTATCAGAATTGCGAAAATTTTGATGGTTTCTCAACCATTCCTCAACTTCAGACTCCCATATCTCGCGAACGGAATGACGAACTCGAGAAATTCCTGTTGCATCTGAAAGCAGAAACTCGCTCGATTACAACGGTATGTGTATTTTCCCCTAGGCCATTGTAGTTATTGGTTTCGAGTATCAGAATTGCGAAAATTTTGATGGTTTCTCAACCATTCCTTAACTTCAAACTACCATGTCTCGCGAACGGAATGACGAACTCGAGAAATTCCTGTTGCATCTGAAAGCAGAAACTCGCCCGATTACAACGGTATGTGTATTTTCCCCTAGGCCATTGTAGTTATTGGTTTCGAGTATCAGAATTGCGAAAATTTTGATGGTTTCTCAACCATTGCTTAACTTCAAACTCCCATATCTCGCGAACGGATTGACGAACTCGAGAAATTCCTGTTGCATCTGAAAGCAGAAACTCGCCCGATTACATCGGTATGTGTATTTTCCCCTAGGCCATTGTAGTTATTGGTTTCTAGCGTCTGAATTGCGAAAATTTTGATGGTTTCTCAACCATTCCTCAACTTCAGACTCCCATATCTCGCGAACGGAATGACGAACTCGAGAAATTCCTGTTGCATCTGAAAGCAGAAACTCGCTCGATTACAACGGTATGTGTATTTTCCACTAGGCCATTGTAGTTATTGGTTTCGAGTATCAGAATTGCGAAAATTTTGATGGTTTCTCAACCATTGCTTAACTTCAAACTCCCATATCTCGCGAACGGATTGACGAACTCGAGAAATTCCTGTTGCATCTGAAAGCAGAAACTCGCCCGATTACATCGGTATGTGTATTTTCCCCTAGGCCATTGTAGTTATTGGTTTCTAGCGTCAGAATTGCGAAAATTTTGATTGTTTCTCAACCATTCCTTAACTTCAAACTCCCATATCTCGCGAACGGATTGACGAACTCGAGAAATTCCTGTTGCATCTGAAAGTAGAGAATCGCCCGATTAGAATGTTGTGTGTACTTTTCCCCAAGGCCATTCCAGTTATTCGTTTCTAGCATCAGAATTGCGAAAATTTTGATGGTTTCTCAACCATTCCTTAACTTCAAACTCCCATATCTCGCGAACGGAATGACGAACTCGAGAAATTCCTGTTGCATCTGAAAGTAGAAACTCGCACGATTACAATGGTGTGTGTACTTTTCCCCTTGGCCATTCCAGTTATTGGTTTCAAGTATCAGAATTGCGAAAATTTTGATGGTTTCTCAACCATTCCTTAACTTCAAACTACCATGTCTCGCGAACGGAATGACGAACTCGAGAAATTCCTGTTGCATCTGAAAGTGGAAACTCGCCCGATTGCAAAGGTATGTGCATTTTTCCCCTAGGCCTTTTTAGTTATTGGTTTCGAGTACCAGACTTGCGAAAATTTTGATTGTTTCTCAAGCATTCCTTAACTTCAAACTCCCATATCTCGCGAACGGATTGACGAACTCGAGAAATTCCTGTTGCATCTGAAAGCAGAAACTCGCCCGATTACAACGGTATGTGTATTTTCCCCTAGGCCGTTGTAGTTATTGGTTTCTAGCGTCAGAATTGCGAAAATTTTGATGGTTTCTCAACCATTGCTTAACTTCAAACTCCCATATCTCGCGAACGGAATGACGAACTCGAGAAATTCCTGTTGCATCTGAAAGTGGAAACTCGCCCGATTACAAAGGTATCTGTACTTTTCCCGTAGGCCTTTCCAGTTATTCGTTTCTTGCATCAGAATTGCGAAAATTTTGATGGTTTCTCAACCATTCCTGAACTTCAAACTCCCATGTCTCGCGAACGGAATGACGAACTGGAGAAATTCCTGTTGCATCTGATAGTGGAATCTCGCCCGATTGCAAAGGTATGTGCATTTTTCCCCTAGACCTTTGTAGTTATTGGTTTCGAGTATCAGACTTGCGAAAATTTTGATGGTTTCTCAAGCATTCCTTAACTTCAAACTCCCATATCTCGCGAACGGATTGACGAACTCGAGAAATTCCTGTTGCATCTGAAAGCAGAAACTCGCCCGATTACAACGGTATGTGTATTTTCCCCTAGGCCATTGTAGTTATTGGTTTCTAGCGTCAGAATTGCGAAAATTATGATGGTTTCTGAACCATTCCTTAACCTCAAACTCCCATATCTCACGATGGGAATGACGAACTCGAGAAATTCCTGTTGTATCTGAAAGTGGAAACTCGCGCGATTACAAAGGAATGTGTATTTTTCCCCTAGGCCATTGTAGTTATTGGTTTCGAGTATCAGAATTGCGAAAATTTTGATGGTTCCTCAACCATTCCTTAACTTCAAACTCCCATATCTCGCGAACGGATTGACGAACTCGAGAAATTCCTGTTGCATCTGAAAGTAGAAACTCGCCCGATTACATCGGTATGTGTATTTTCCCCTAGGCCATTGTAGTTATTGGTTTCTAGCGTCAGAATTGCGAAAATTTTGATGGTTTCTCAACCATTCCTCAACTTCAGACTCCCATATCTCGCGAACGGAATGACGAACTCGAGAAATTCCTGTTGCATCTGAAAGTAGAATCTCGCCCGATAACAACGGTATGTGTATTACCCCTAGGCCATGGTAGTTAGTGATTTCTAGCGTCAGAATTGCGAAAATTTTGATGGTTTCTCAACCATTCCTCAACTTCAAACTACCATGTCTCGCGAACGGAATGACGAACTCGAGAAATTCCTGTTGCATCTGAAAGTGGAAACTCGCCCGATTGCAAAGGTATGTGCTTTTTTCCCCTAGGCCTTTTTAGTTATTGGTTTCGAGTACCAGACTTGCGAAAATTTTGATGGTTTCTCAAGCATTCCTTAACTTCCAACTCCCATATCTCGCGAACGGATTGACGAACTCGAGAAATTCCTGTTGCATCTGAAAGCAGAAACTCGCCCGATTACAACGGTATGTGTATTTTCCCCTAGGCCGTTGTAGTTATTGGTTTCTAGCGTCAGAATTGCGAAAATTTTGATGGTTTCTCAACCATTGCTTAACTTCAAACTCCCATATCTCGCGAACGGAATGACGAACTCGAGAAATTCCTGTTGCATCTGAAAGTGGAAACTCGCCCGATTACAAAGGTATCTGTACTTTTCCCGTAGGCCTTTCCAGTTATTCGTTTCTTGCATCAGAATTGCGAGAATTTTGATGGTTTCTCAACCATTCCTTAACTTCAAACTCCCATATCTCGCGAACGGAATGACGCACTCGAGAAATTCCTGTTGCATCTGAAAGTAGAAACTCGCACGATGACAAGGGTGTGTGTACTTTTCCCCTAGGCCATTCCAGTTATTGGTTTCGAGTATCAGAATTGCGAAAATTTTGATGGTTTCTCAACCATTCCTGAACTTCAAACTCCCATGTCTCGCGAACGGAATGACGAACTGGAGAAATTCCTGTTGCATCTGATAGTGGAATCTCGCCCGATTGCAAAGGTATGTGCATTTTTCCCCTAGACCTTTGTAGTTATTGGTTTCGAGTATCAGACTTGCGAAAATTTTGATGGTTTCTCAAGCATTCCTTAACTTCAAACTCCCATATCTCGCGAACGGATTGACGAACTCGAGAAATTCCTGTTGCATCTGAAAGCAGAAACTCGCCCGATTACAACGGTATGTGTATTTTCCCCTAGGCCATTGTAGTTATTGGTTTCTAGCGTCAGAATTGCGAAAATTATGATGGTTTCTCAACCATTCCTTAACCTCAAACTCCCATATCTCGCGATGGGAATGACGAACTCGAGAAATTCCTGTTGTATCTGAAAGTGGAAACTCGCGCGATTACAAAGGAATGTGTATTTTTCCCCTAGGCCATTGTAGTTATTGGTTTCGAGTATCAGAATTGCGAAAATTTTGATGGTTTCTCAACCATTCCTTAACTTCAAACTCCCATATCTCGCGAACGGATTGACGAACTCGAGAAATTCCTGTTGCATCTGAAAGTAGAAACTCGCCCGATTACATCGGTATGTGTATTTTCCCCTAGGCCATTGTAGTTATTGGTTTCTAGCGTCAGAATTGCGAAAATTTTGATGGTTTCTCAACCATTCCTCAACTTCAGACTCCCATATCTCGCGAACGGAATGACGAACTCGAGAAATTCCTGTTGCATCTGAAAGCAGAAACTCGCCCGATTAGAATGGTGTGTACTTTTCCCCTAGGCCACTCCAGTTATTCGTTTCGAGTATCAGACTTGCGAAAATTTTAATGGTTTCTCAAACATTCCTTAATTCAAACTCCCATATCTCGCGAACGGAATGTCGAACTCGAGAAATTCCTGTTGCATCTGAAAGTGGAAACTCGCCCGATTACAAAGGTATCTGTACTTTTCCCCTAGGCCTTTCCAGTTATTCGTTTCTTGCATCAGAATTGCGAGAATTTTGATGGTTTCTCAACCATTCCTTAACTTCAAACTCCCATATCTCGCGAACGGAATGACGCACTCGAGAAATTCCTGTTGCGTCTGAAAGTAGAAACTCGCACGATGACAAGGGTGTGTGTACTCTTCCCCTAGGCCATTCCAGTTATTGGTTTCGAGTATCCGAATTGCGAAAATTTTGATGGTTTCTCAACCATTCCTTAACTTCAAACTTCCATATCTCGCGAACGGATTGACGAACTCGAGAAATTCCTGTTGCATCTGAAAGCAGAAACTCGCCCGATTACAACGGTATGTGTATTTTCACCTAGGCCATTGTAGTTATTGGTTTCTAGCGTCAGAATTGCGAAAATTATGATGGTTTCTCAACCATTCCTTAACCTCAAACTCCCATATCTCGCGAACGGAATGACGAACTCGAGAAATTCCTGTTGTATCTGAAAGTGGAAACTCGCCCGATTACAAAGGAATGTGTATTTTTCCCCTAGGCCATTGAAGTTATTGGTTTCTAGCGTCAGAATTGCGAAAATTTTGATGGTTTCTCAACCATTCCTCAACTTCAGACTCCCATATCTCGCGAACGGAATGACGAACTCGAGAAATTCCTGTTGCATCTGAAAGCAGAAACTCGTCCGATTACAACGGTATGTGTATTTTCCCCTAGGCCATTGTAGTTATTGGTTTCGAGTTTCAGAATTGCGAGAATTTTGATGGTTTCTCAACCATTCCTTAACTTCAAACTCTCATATCTCGCGAACGGAATGACGAACTCGAGAAATTCCTGTTGCATCTGAAAGTAGAAACTCGCACGATGACAAGGGTGTGTGTACTTTTCCCCTATGCCATTCCAGTTATTGGTTTCGAGTATCAGAATTGCGAAAATTTTGATGGTTTCTCAACCATTCCTGAAATTCAAACTCCCATGTCTCGCGAACGGAATGACGAACTGGAGAAATTCCTGTTGCATCTGATAGTGGAATCTCGCCCGATTGCAAAGGTATGTGCATTTTTCCCCTAGACCTTTGTAGTTATTGGTTTCGAGTATCAGACTTGCGAAAATTTTGATGGTTTCTCAACCATTCCTTAACCTCAAACTCCCATATCTCGCGATGGGAATGACGAACTCCAGAAATTCCTGTTGCATCTGAAAGTGGAAACTCGCCCGATTACAAGGGTATGTGCATTTTTCCCCTAGGCCTTTGTAGTTATTCGTTTCGAGTATCAGACTTGCGAAAATTTTGATGGTTTCTCAAGCATTCCTTAACTTCAAACTCCCATATCTCGCGAACGGATTGGCGAACTCGAGAAATTCCTGTTGCATCTGATAGTGGAATCTCGCCCGATTGCAAAGGTATGTGCATTTTTCCCCTAGACCTTTGTAGTTATTGGTTTCGAGTATCAGACTTGCGAAAATTTTGATGGTTTCTCAACCATTCCTTAACCTCAAACTCCCATATCTCGCGATGGGAATGACGAACTCGAGAAATTCCTGTTGTATCTGAAAGTGGAAACTCGCGCGATTACAAAGGAATGTGTATTTTTCCCCTAGGCCATTGTAGTTATTGGTTTCGAGTATCAGACTTGCGAAAATTTTGATGGTTTCTCAAGCATTCCTTAACTTCAAACTCCCATATCTCGCGAACGGATTGACGAACTCGAGAAATTCCTGTTGCATCTGAAAGCAGAAACTCGCCCGATTACAACGGTATGTGTATTTTCCCCTAGGCCATTGTAGTTATTGGTTTCTAGCGTCAGAATTGCGAAAATTATGATGGTTTCTCAACCATTCCTTAACCTCAAACTCCCATATCTCGCGATGGGAATGACGAACTCGAGAAATTCCTGTTGTATCTGAAAGTGGAAACTCGCGCGATTACAAAGGAATGTGTATTTTTCCCCTAGGCCATTGTAGTTATTGGTTTCGAGTATCAGAATTGCGAAAATTTTGATGGTTTCTCAACCATTCCTTAACTTCAAACTCCCATATCTCGCGAACGGATTGACGAACTCGAGAAATTCCTGTTGCATCTGAAAGTAGAAACTCGCCCGATTACATCGGTATGTGTATTTTCCCCTAGGCCATTGTAGTTATTGGTTTCTAGCGTCAGAATTGCGAAAATTTTGATGGTTTCTCAACCATTCCTCAACTTCAGACTCCCATATCTCGCGAACGGAATGACGAACTCGAGAAATTCCTGTTGCATCTGAAAGCAGAAACTCGCCCGATTAGAATGGTGTGTACTTTTCCCCTAGGCCACTCCAGTTATTCGTTTCGAGTATCAGACTTGCGAAAATTTTAATGGTTTCTCAAACATTCCTTAATTCAAACTCCCATATCTCGCGAACGGAATGTCGAACTCGAGAAATTCCTGTTGCATCTGAAAGTGGAAACTCGCCCGATTACAAAGGTATCTGTACTTTTCCCCTAGGCCTTTCCAGTTATTCGTTTCTTGCATCAGAATTGCGAGAATTTTGATGGTTTCTCAACCATTCCTTAACTTCAAACTCCCATATCTCGCGAACGGAATGACGCACTCGAGAAATTCCTGTTGCGTCTGAAAGTAGAAACTCGCACGATGACAAGGGTGTGTGTACTCTTCCCCTAGGCCATTCCAGTTATTGGTTTCGAGTATCCGAATTGCGAAAATTTTGATGGTTTCTCAACCATTCCTTAACTTCAAACTTCCATATCTCGCGAACGGATTGACGAACTCGAGAAATTCCTGTTGCATCTGAAAGCAGAAACTCGCCCGATTACAACGGTATGTGTATTTTCACCTAGGCCATTGTAGTTATTGGTTTCTAGCGTCAGAATTGCGAAAATTATGATGGTTTCTCAACCATTCCTTAACCTCAAACTCCCATATCTCGCGAACGGAATGACGAACTCGAGAAATTCCTGTTGTATCTGAAAGTGGAAACTCGCCCGATTACAAAGGAATGTGTATTTTTCCCCTAGGCCATTGTAGTTATTGGTTTCGAGTATCAGACTAGCGAAAATTTTGATGGTTTCTCAAGCATTCCTTAACTTCAAACTCCCATATCTCGCGAACGGATTGACGAACTCGAGAAATTCCTGTTGCATCTGAAAGTAGAAACTCGCCCGATTACAATGGTTTTTGTACTTTTCCCGTAGGCCTTTCCAGTTATTCGTTTCTTGCATCAGAATTGCGAGAATTTTGATGGTTTCTCAACCATTCCTTAACTTCAAACTCCCATATCTCGCGAACGGAATGACGCACTCGAGAAGTTCCTGTTGCATCTGAAAGCGGAAACTCGCCCGATTACAAATGTATGTGCATTTTTCCCCTAGGCCTTTGTAGTTATTGGTTTCGAGTATCAGACTTGCGAAAATTTTGATTGTTTCTAAACCATTCCTTAACTTCAAACTCCCATATCTCGCGAACGGAATGACGAACTCGAGAAATTCCTGTTGCATCTGAAAGCAGAAACTCGCCCGATTACAACGGTATGTGTATTTTCCCCTAGGCCATTGTAGTTATTGGTTTCGAGTATCAGAATTGCGAAAATTTTGATGGTTTCTCAACCATTGCTTAACTTCAAACTCCCATATCTCGCGAACGGATTGACGAACTCGAGAAATTCCTGTTGCATCTGAAAGCAGAAACTCGCCCGATTACAACGGTATGTGTATTTTCCCCTAGGCCATTGTAGTTATTCGTTTCGAGTATCAGACTTGCGAAAATTTTGATGGTTTCTCAAGCATTCCTTAACTTCAAACTCCCATATCTCGCGAACGGATTGGCGAACTCGAGAAATTCCTGTTGCATCTGATAGTGGAATCTCGCCCGATTGCAAAGGTATGTGCATTTTTCCCCTAGACCTTTGTAGTTATTGGTTTCGAGTATCAGACTTGCGAAAATTTTGATGGTTTCTCAACCATTCCTTAACCTCAAACTCCCATATCTCGCGATGGGAATGACGAACTCGAGAAATTCCTGTTGTATCTGAAAGTGGAAACTCGCGCGATTACAAAGGAATGTGTATTTTTCCCCTAGGCCATTGTAGTTATTGGTTTCGAGTATCAGACTTGCGAAAATTTTGATGGTTTCTCAAGCATTCCTTAACTTCAAACTCCCATATCTCGCGAACGGATTGACGAACTCGAGAAATTCCTGTTGCATCTGAAAGCAGAAACTCGCCCGATTACAACGGTATGTGTATTTTCCCCTAGGCCATTGTAGTTATTGGTTTCGAGTTTCAGAATTGCGAAAATTTTGATGGTTTCTCAACCATTCCTTAACTTCAAACTCCCATATCTCGCGAACGGATTGACGAACTCGAGAAATTCCTGTTGCATCTGAAAGCAGAAACTCGCCCGATTACATCGGTATGTGTATTTTCCCCTAGGCCATTGTAGTTATTGGTTTCTAGCGTCAGAATTGCGAAAATTTTGATGGTTTCTCAACCATTCCTCAACTTCAGACTCCCATATCTCGCGAACGGAATGACGAACTCGAGAAATTCCTGTTGCATCTGAAAGCAGAAACTCGGCCGATTAGAATGGTGTGTGTACTTTTCCCCTAGGCCATTCCAGTTATTCGTTTCTAGCATCAGAATTGCGAAAATTTTGATGGTTTCTCAACCATTCCTTAACTTCAAACTCTCATATCTCGCGAACGGAATGACGAACTCGAGAAATTCCTGTTGCATCTGAAAGTAGAAACTCGCACGATTACAAGGGTGTGTGTACTTTTCCCCTTGGCCATTCCAGTTATTGGTTTCAAGTATCAGAATTGCGAAAATTTTGATGGTTTCTCAACCATTCCTTAACTTCAAACTACCATGTCTCGCGAACGGAATGACGAACTCGAGAAATTCCTGTTGCATCTGAAAGTGGAAACTCGCCCGATTACAAAGGTATGTACATTTTTCCCCTAGGCCTTTGTAGTTATTGGTTTCGAGTATCAGCCTTGCGAAAATTTTGATGGTTTCTCAAGCATTCCTTAACTTCAAACTCCCATATCTCGCGAACGGATTGACGAACTCGAGAAATTGCTGTTGCATCTGAAAGCAGAAACTCACTCGATTACAACGGTATGTGTATTTTCCCCTAGGCCGTTGTAGTTATTGGTTTCTAGCGTCGGAATTGCGAAAATTTTGATGGTTTCTCAACCATTGCTTAACTTCAAACTCCCATATCTCGCGAACGGAATGACGAACTCGAGAAATTCCTGTTGCATCTGAAAGTGGAAACTCGCCCGATTACAAACGTATCTGTACTTTTCCCCTAGGCCTTTCCAGTTATTCGTTTCGAGTATCAGACTTGCGAAAATTTTGATGGTTTCTCAAGCATTCCTTAATTCAAACTACCATATCTCGCGAACGGAATGTCGAACTCGAGAAATTCCTGTTGCATCTGAAAGTGGAAACTCGCCCGATTACAAACGTATCTGTACTTTTCCCCTAGGCCTTTCCAGTTATTCGTTTCTTGCATCAGAATTGCGAGAATTTTGATGGTTTCTCAACCATTCCTTAACTTCAAACTCCCATATCTCGCGAACGGAATGACGCACTCGAGAAATTCCTGTTGCATCTGAAAGTAGAAACTCGCACGATGACAAGGGTGTGTGTACTCTTCCCATAGGCCATTCCAGTTATTGGTTTCGAGTATCAGAATTGCGAAAATTTTGATGGTTTCTCAACCATTCCTTAACTTCAAACTTCCATATCTCGCGAACGGATTGACGAACTCGAGAAATTCCTGTTGCATCTGAAAGCAGAAACTCGCCCGATTACAGCGGTATGTGTATTTTCCCCTAGGCCATTGTAGTTATTGGTTTCGAGTATCAGAATTGCGAAAATTTTGATGGTTTCTCAACCATTCCTTAACTTCAAACTCCCATATCTCGCGAACGGATTGACGAACTCGAGAAATTCCTGTTGCATCTGAAAGTAGAAACTCGCCCGATTACATCGGTATGTGTATTTTCCCCTAGGCCATTGTAGTTATTGGTTTCTAGCGTCAGAATTGCGAAAATTTTGATGGTTTCTCAACCATTCCTCAACTTCAGACTCCCATATCTCGCGAACGGAATGACGAACTCGAGAAATTCCTGTTGCATCTGAAAGCAGAAACTCGCCCGATTAGAATGGTGTGTGTACTTTTCCCCTAGGCCATTCCAGTTATTCGTTTCGAGTATCAGACTTGCGAAAATTTTGATGGTTTCTCAAGCATTCCTTAATTCAAACTCCCATATCTCGCGAACGGATTGACGAACTCGAGAAATTCCTGTTGCGTCTGAAAGCAGAAACTCGCCCGATTACATCGGTATGTGTATTTTCCCCTAGGCCATTGTAGTTATTGGTTTCTAGCGTCAGAATTGCGAAAATTTTGATGGTTTCTCAACCATTCCTCAACTTCAGACTCCCATATCTCGCGAACGGAATGACGAACTCGAGAAATTCCTGTTGCATCTGAAAGCAGAAACTCGCCCGATTACAACGGTATGTGTATTTTCCCCTAGGCCATTGTAGTTATTGGTTTCGAGTATCAGAATTCCGAAAATTTTGATGGTTTCTCAACCATTGCTTAACTTCAAACTCCCATATCTCGGGAACGGATTGAAGAACTCGAGAAATTCCTGTTGCATCTGAAAGTAGAAACTCGCCCGATTACAACGGTATGTGCATTTTTCCCCTAGGCCTTTGTAGTTATTGGTTTCTAGCGTCAGAATTGCGAGAATTTTGATGGTTTCTCAACCATTCCTTAACTTCAAACTCCCATATCTCGCGAACGGAATGACGCACTCGAGAAATTCCTGTTGCGTCTGAAAGTAGAAACTCGCACGATGACAAGGGTGTGTGTACTCTTCCCCTAGGCCATTGTAGTTATTGATTTCTAGCGTCAGAATAGCGAAAATTTTGATGGTTTCTCAACCATTCCTCAACTTCAGACTCCCATAGCTGGCGAACGGAATGACGAACTCCAGAAATTCCTGTTGCATCTGAATGTGGAAACTCGCCCGATTACAAGGGTATGTGCATTTTTCCCCTAGGCCTTTGTAGTTATTCGTTTCGAGTATCAGACTTGCGAAAATTTTGATGGTTTCTCAAGCATTCCTTAACTTCAAACTCCCATATCTCGCGAACGGATTGGCGAACTCGAGAAATTCCTGTTGCATCTGAAAGCAGAAACTCGCGCGACGACAAAGATATGTGTGTTTTTCCCCTAGGCCTTTGTAGTTATTGGTTTCGAGTATCAGACTTGCGAAAATTTTGAGGGTTTCTCAACCATTCCTTAACTTCAAACTCCCATATCTCGCGAACGGATTGACGAACTCGAGAAATTCCTATTGCATCTAAAAGTAGAGACTCGCCCGATTAGAATGGTGTGTCTACTTTTCCCCTAGGCCATTCCAGTTATTCGTTTCTAGCATCAGAATTGCGAAAATTTCGATGGTTTCTCAACCATTCCTTAAATTCAAACTCCCATATCTCGCGAACAGAATGACGCACTCGAGAAATTCCTGTTGCATCTGAAAGTGGAAACTCGCCCGATTACAAAGGCATGTGTATTTTTCCCCTAGGCCTTTGTAGTTATTGGTTTCGAGTATCAGAATTGCGAGAATTTTGATGGTTTCTCAACCATTCCTTAACTTCAAACTCCCATATCTCGCGAACGGAATGACGCACTCGAGAAATTCCTGTTGCATCTGAAAGTGGAAACTCGCCCGATTGCAAAGGTATGTGCATTTTTCCCCTAGGCCTTTTTAGTTATTGGTTTCGAGTATCAGACTTGCGAAAATTTTGATGGTTTCTCAAGCATTCCTTAACTTCAAACTCCCATATGTCGCGAACGGATTGACGAACTCGAGAAATTCCTGTTGCATCTGAAAGCAGAAACTCGCCCGATTACAACGGTATGTGTATTTTCCCCTAGGCCGTTGTAGTTATTGGTTTCTAGCGTCAGAATTGCGAAAATTTTGATGGTTTCTCAACCATTCCTTAACTTCAAACTCCCATATCTCGCGAACGGAATGACGAACTCGAGAAATTCCTGTTGCATCTGAAAGTGGAAACTCGCCCGATTACAAAGGTATCTGTACTATTCCCCTAGGCCTTTCCAGTTATTCGTTTCTTGCATCAGAATTGCGAGAATTTTGATGGTTTCTCAACCATTCCTTAACTTCAAACTCCCATATCTCGCGAACGGATTGACGAACTCGAGAAATTCCTGCTGAATCTGAAAGCAGAAACTCGCCCGATTACAACGGTATGTGTATTTTCCCCTAGGCCATTGTAGTTATTGGTTTCTAGCGTCAGAATTGCGAAAATTTTGATGGTTTCTCAACCATTCCTCAACTTCAGACTCCCATATCTCGCGAACGGATTGAAGAACTCGAGAAATTCCTGTTGCATCTGAAAGTAGAAACTCGCCCGATTACAACGGTATATGTATTTTCCCCTAGGCCATTGTAGTTATTGTTTTCTAGCGTCAGAATTGCGAAAATTTTGATGGTTTCTCAACCATTGCTTAACTTCAAACTCCCATATCTCGCGAACGGATTGAAGAACTCGAGAAATTCCTGTTGCATCTGAAAGTAGAAACTCGCCCGATTACAACGGTATATGTATTTTCCCCTAGGCCATTGTAGTTATTGTTTTCTAGCGTCAGAATTGCGAAAATTTTGATGGTTTCTCAACCATTCATCAACTTCAGACTCCCATATCTGGCGAACGGAATGACGAACTCGAGAAATTCCTGTTGCATCTGAAAGTGGAATCTCGCCCGATTACAAGGGTATGTGCATTTTTCCCCTAGGCCTTTGTAGTTATTGGTTTCGAGTATCAGACTTGCGAAAATTTTGATGGTTTCTCAAGCATTCCTTAACTTCAAACTCCCATATCTCGCGAACGGATTAGCGAACTCGAGAAATTCCTGTTGCATCTGAAAGCAGAATCTCGCCCGATTACAAAGATATGTGTGTTTTTCCCCTAGGCCTTTGTAGTTATTGGTTTCGAGTATCAGAATTTCGAGAATTTTGATGGTTTCTCAACCATTCCTTAACTTCAAACTCCCATATCTCGCGAACGGAATGAAACACTCGAGAAATTCCTGTTGCATCTGAAAGCGGAAACTCGCCCGATTACAAATGTATGTGCATTTTTCCCCTAGGCCTTTGTAGTTATTGGTTTCGAGTATCAGACTTGCGAAAATTTTGATGGTTTCTCAAGCATTCCTTAACTTCAAACTCCCATATATCGCGAACGGATTGACGAACTCGAGAAATTCCTGTTGCATCTGAAAGCGGAAACTCGCCCGATTACAACGCTATGTGCATTTTTCCCCTAGGCCTTTTTAGTTATTGGTTTCGAGTATCAGACTTGCGAAAATTTTGATGGTTTCTCAAGCATTCCTTAACTTCAAACTCCCATATGTCGCGAACGGATTGACGAACTCGAGAAATTCCTGTTGCATCTGAAAGCAGAAACTCGCCCGATTACAACGGTATGTGTATTTTCCCCTAGGCCGTTGTAGTTGTGGCGGCACTACCCACGCTTGCCACCAGAGGGAAACTCACCATCAACCGTTTCCCGCAAGTTCCCGTACCTGCTCCGATCGCTATATATACGACCTCTTACCGATCTTCCAATGTCCCGGCGTATAAGGCAGGGCCTGCTAGGATGCCTTACTGACGAGTCCACTAGCAGGCCCGGGATGAAACGCTTATCCCCACTTTCCTATTTCCGTTCTCTCCTATCTCAAACATCCTCGAATTTAGCGCCGCCAAATAGTTATTGGTTTCTAGCGTCAGAATTGCGAAAATTTTGATGGTTTCTCAACCATTCCTTAACTTCAAACTCCCATATCTCGCGAACGGAATGACGAACTCGAGAAATTCCTGTTGCATCTGAAAGTGGAAACTCGCCCGATTACAAAGGTATCTGTACTATTCCCCTAGGCCTTTCCAGTTATTCGTTTCTTGCATCAGAATTGCGAGAATTTTGATGGTTTCTCAACCATTCCTTAACTTCAAACTCCCATATCTCGCGAACGGATTGACGAACTCGAGAAATTCCTGCTGAATCTGAAAGCAGAAACTCGCCCGATTACAACGATATGTGTATTTTCCCCTAGGCCATTGTAGTTATTGGTTTCTAGCGTCAGAATTGCGAAAATTTTGATGGTTTCTCAACCATTCCTCAACTTCAGACTCCCATATCTCGCGAACGGATTGAAGAACTCGAGAAATTCCTGTTGCATCTGAAAGTAGAAACTCGCCCGATTACAACGGTATATGTATTTTCCCCTAGGCCATTGTAGTTATTGTTTTCTAGCGTCAGAATTGCGATAATTTTGATGGTTTCTCAACCATTGCTTAACTTCAAACTCCCATATCTCGCGAACGGATTGAAGAACTCGAGAAATTCCTGTTGCATCTGAAAGTAGAAACTCGCCCGATTACAACGGTATATGTATTTTCCCCTAGGCCATTGTAGTTATTGTTTTCTAGCGTCAGAATTGCGAAAATTTTGATGGTTTCTCAACCATTGCTTAACTTCAAACTCCCATATCTCGCGAACGGATTGAAGAACTCGAGAAATTCCTGTTGCATCTGAAAGTAGAAACTCGCCCGATTACAACGGTATATGTATTTTCCCCTAGGCCATTGTAGTTATTGTTTTCTAGCGTCAGAATTGCGAAAATTTTGATGGTTTCTCAACCATTCCTTAACTTCAAACTCCCATATCTCGCGAACGGAATGACGAACTCGAGAAATTCCTGTTGCATCTGAAAGTGGAAACTCGCCCGATTACAAAGGTATCTGTACTATTCCCCTAGGCCTTTCCAGTTATTCGTTTCTTGCATCAGAATTGCGAGAATTTTGATGGTTTCTCAACCATTCCTTAACTTCAAACTCCCATATCTCGCGAACGGATTGACGAACTCGAGAAATTCCTGCTGAATCTGAAAGCAGAAACTCGCCCGATTACAACGATATGTGTATTTTCCCCTAGGCCATTGTAGTTATTGGTTTCTAGCGTCAGAATTGCGAAAATTTTGATGGTTTCTCAACCATTCCTCAACTTCAGACTCCCATATCTCGCGAACGGATTGAAGAACTCGAGAAATTCCTGTTGCATCTGAAAGTAGAAACTCGCCCGATTACAACGGTATATGTATTTTCCCCTAGGCCATTGTAGTTATTGTTTTCTAGCGTCAGAATTGCGAAAATTTTGATGGTTTCTCAACCATTGCTTAACTTCAAACTCCCATATCTCGCGAACGGATTGAAGAACTCGAGAAATTCCTGTTGCATCTGAAAGTAGAAACTCGCCCGATTACAACGGTATATGTATTTTCCCCTAGGCCATTGTAGTTATTGTTTTCTAGCGTCAGAATTGCGAAAATTTTGATGGTTTCTCAACCATTCATCAACTTCAGACTCCCATATCTGGCGAACGGAATGACGAACTCGAGAAATTCCTGTTGCATCTGAAAGTGGAATCTCGCCCGATTACAAGGGTATGTGCATTTTTCCCCTAGGCCTTTGTAGTTATTGGTTTCGAGTATCAGACTTGCGAAAATTTTGATGGTTTCTCAAGCATTCCTTAACTTCAAACTCCCATATCTCGCGAACGGATTAGCGAACTCGAGAAATTCCTGTTGCATCTGAAAGCAGAATCTCGCCCGATTACAAAGATATGTGTGTTTTTCCCCTAGGCCTTTGTAGTTATTGGTTTCGAGTATCAGAATTTCGAGAATTTTGATGGTTTCTCAACCATTCCTTAACTTCAAACTCCCATATCTCGCGAACGGAATGAAACACTCGAGAAATTCCTGTTGCATCTGAAAGCGGAAACTCGCCCGATTACAAATGTATGTGCATTTTTCCCCTAGGCCTTTGTAGTTATTGGTTTCGAGTATCAGACTTGCGAAAATTTTGATGGTTTCTCAAGCATTCCTTAACTTCAAACTCCCATATATCGCGAACGGATTGACGAACTCGAGAAATTCCTGTTGCATCTGAAAGCGGAAACTCGCCCGATTACAACGGTATGTGTATTTTCCCCTAGGCCGTTGTAGTTATTGGTTTCTAGCGTCAGAATTGCGAAAACTTTGATGGTTTCTCAACCATTCCTTAACTTCAAACTCCCATATCTCGCGAACGGTATGACGAACTCGAGAATTTCCTGTTGCATCTGAAAGTGGAAACTCGCCCGATTACAAGGGTATGTGCATTTTTCCCCTAGGCCTTTGTAGTTATTCCTTTCGAGTATCAGACTTGCGAAAATTTTGA
Source organism: Ptiloglossa arizonensis (assembly GCF_051014685.1). Classification (NCBI taxonomy): domain Eukaryota; kingdom Metazoa; phylum Arthropoda; class Insecta; order Hymenoptera; family Colletidae; genus Ptiloglossa; species Ptiloglossa arizonensis. The sequence goes on along the minus strand of NW_027478729.1, from coordinate 268,066 downwards.
TGGTTTCTCAAGCATTCCTTAACTTCAAACTCCCATATCTCGCGAACGGATTAGCGAACTCGAGAAATTCCTGTTGCATCTGAAAGCAGAATCTCGCCCGATTACAAAGATATGTGTGTTTTTCCGCTAGGCCTTTGTAGTTATTGGTTTCGAGTATCAGAATTTCGAGAATTTTGATGGTTTCTCAACCATTCCTTAACTTCAAACTCCCATATCTCGCGAACGGAATGACACACTCGAGAAATTCCTGTTGCATCTGAAAGCGGAAACTCGCCCGATTACAAATGTATGTGCATTTTTCCCCTAGGCCTTTGTAGTTATTGGTTTCGAGTATCAGACTTGCGAAAATTTTGATTGTTTCTCAACCATTCCTTAACTTCAAACTCCCATATCTCGCGAACGGATTGACGAACTCGAGAAATTCCTGTTGCATCTGAAAGTAGAGAATCGCCCGATTAGAATGGTGTGTGTACTTTTCCCCTAGGCCATTCCAGTTATTCGTTTCTAGCATCAGAATTGCGAAAATTTTGATGGTTTCTCAACCATTCCTTAACTTCAAACTCCCATATCTCGCGAACGGATTGACGAACTCGAGAAATTCCTGTTGCATCTGAAAGTAGAAACTCGCACGATTACAAGGGTGTGTGTACTTTTCCCCTAGGCCATTCCAGTTATTGGTTTCAAGTATCAGAATTGCGAAAATATTGATGGTTTCTCAACCATTCCTGAACTTCACACTCCCATGTCTCGCGAACGGAATGACGAACTCGAGAAATTCCTGTTGCATCTGAAAGTGGAAACTCGCCCGATTACAAAGGTATGTACAATTTTCCCCTAGGCCTTTGTAGTTATTGGTTTCGAGTATCAGACTTGCGAAAATTTTGATGGTTTCTCAAGCATTCCTTAACTTCAAACTCCCATATCTCGCGAACGGATTGACGAACTCGAGAAATTCCTGTTGCATCTGAAAGCAGAAACTCACTCGATTACAACGGTATGTGTATTTTCCCCTAGGCCGTTGTAGTTATTGGTTTCTAGCGTCGGAATTGCGAAAATTTTGATGGTTTCTCAACCATTGCTTAACTTCAAACTCCCATATCTCGCGAACGGAATGACGAACTCGAGAAATTCCTGTTGCATCTGAAAGTGGAAACTCGCCCGATTACAAACGTATCTGTACTTTTCCCCTAGGCCTTTCCAGTTATTCGTTTCGAGTATCAGACTTGCGAAAATTTTGATGGTTTCTCAAGCATTCCTTAATTCAAACTACCATATCTCGCGAACGGAATGTCGAACTCGAGAAATTCCTGTTGCATCTGAAAGTGGAAACTCGCCCGATTACAAAGGTATCTGTACTTTTCCCCTAGGCCTTTCCAGTTATTCGTTTCTTGCATCAGAATTGCGAGAATTTTGATGGTTTCTCAACCATTCCTTAACTTCAAACTCCCATATCTCGCGAACGGAATGACGCACTCGAGAAATTCCTGTTGCATCTGAAAGTGGAAACTCGCCCGATTACAAACGTATCTGTACTTTTCCCCTAGGCCATTGTAGTTATTGGTTTCGAGTATCAGAATTGCGAAAATTTTGATGGTTTCTCAACCATTCCTTAACTTCAAACTCCCATATCTCGCGAACGGATTGACGAACTCGAGAAATTCCTGTTGCATCTGAAAGTAGAAACTCGCCCGATTACATCGGTATGTGTATTTTCCCCTAGGCCATTGTAGTTATTGGTTTCTAGCGTCAGAATTGCGAAAATTTTGATGGTTTCTCAACCATTCCTCAACTTCAGACTCCCATATCTCGCGAACGGAATGACGAACTCGAGAAATTCCTGTTGCATCTGAAAGCAGAAACTCGCCCGATTAGAATGGTGTGTGTACTTTTCCCCTAGGCCATTCCAGTTATTCGTTTCGAGTATCAGACTTGCGAAAATTTTGATGGTTTCTCAAGCATTCCTTAATTCAAACTCCCATATCTCGCGAACGGATTGACGAACTCGAGAAATTCCTGTTGCGTCTGAAAGCAGAAACTCGCCCGATTACATCGGTATGTGTATTTTCCCCTAGGCCATTGTAGTTATTGGTTTCTAGCGTCAGAATTGCGAAAATTTTGATGGTTTCTCAACCATTCCTCAACTTCAGACTCCCATATCTCGCGAACGGAATGACGAACTCGAGAAATTCCTGTTGCATCTGAAAGCAGAAACTCGGCCGATTAGAATGGTGTGTGTACTTTTCCCCTAGGCCATTCCAGTTATTCGTTTCTAGCATCAGAATTGCGAAAATTTTGATGGTTTCTCAACCATTCCTTAACTTCAAACTCCCATATCTCGCGAACGGAATGACGAACTCGAGAAATTCCTATTGCATCTGAAAGTAGAAACTCGCACGATTACAAGGGTGTGTGTACTTTTCCCCTTGGCCATTCCAGTTATTGGTTTCAAGTATCAGAATTGCGAAAATTTTGATGGTTTCTCAACCATTCCTTAACTTCAAACTACCATGTCTCGCGAACGGAATGACGAACTCGAGAAATTCCTGTTGCATCTGAAAGTGGAAACTCGCCCGATTACAAAGGTATGTGCATTTTTCCCCTAGGCCTTTGTAGTTATTGGTTTCGAGTATCAGACTTGCGAAAATTTTGATGGTTTCTCAAGCATTCCTTAACTTCAAACTCCCATATCTCGCGAACGGATTGACGAACTCGAGAAATTGCTGTTGCATCTGAAAGCAGAAACTCACTCGATTACAACGGTATGTGTATTTTCCCCTAGGCCGTTGTAGTTATTGGTTTCTAGCGTCGGAATTGCGAAAATTTTGATGGTTTCTCAACCATTGCTTAACTTCAAACTCCCATATCTCGCGAACGGAATGACGAACTCGAGAAATTCCTGTTGCATCTGAAAGTGGAAACTCGCCCGATTACAAACGTATCTGTACTTTTCCCCTAGGCCTTTCCAGTTATTCGTTTCGAGTATCAGACTTGCGAAAATTTTGATGGTTTCTCAAGCATTCCTTAATTCAAACTACCATATCTCGCGAACGGAATGTCGAACTCGAGAAATTCCTGTTGCATCTGAAAGTGGAAACTCGCCCGATTACAAAGGTATCTGTACTTTTCCCCTAGGCCTTTCCAGTTATTCGTTTCTTGCATCAGAATTGCGAGAATTTTGATGGTTTCTCAACCATTCCTTAACTTCAAACTCCCATATCTCGCGAACGGAATGACGCACTCGAGAAATTCCTGTTGCATCTGAAAGTAGAAACTCGCACGATGACAAGGGTGTGTGTACTCTTCCCATAGGCCATTCCAGTTATTGGTTTCGAGTATCAGAATTGCGAAAATTTTGATGGTTTCTCAACCATTCCTTAACTTCAAACTTCCATATCTCGCGAACGGATTGACGAACTCGAGAAATTCCTGTTGCATCTGAAAGCAGAAACTCGCCCGATTACAGCGGTATGTGTATTTTCCCCTAGGCCATTGTAGTTATTGGTTTCGAGTATCAGAATTGCGAAAATTTTGATGGTTTCTCAACCATTCCTTAACTTCAAACTCCCATATCTCGCGAACGGATTGACGAACTCGAGAAATTCCTGTTGCATCTGAAAGTAGAAACTCGCCCGATTACATCGGTATGTGTATTTTCCCCTAGGCCATTGTAGTTATTGGTTTCTAGCGTCAGAATTGCGAAAATTTTGATGGTTTCTCAACCATTCCTCAACTTCAGACTCCCATATCTCGCGAACGGAATGACGAACTCGAGAAATTCCTGTTGCATCTGAAAGCAGAAACTCGCCCGATTAGAATGGTGTGTGTACTTTTCCCCTAGGCCATTCCAGTTATTCGTTTCGAGTATCAGACTTGCGAAAATTTTGATGGTTTCTCAAGCATTCCTTAATTCAAACTCCCATATCTCGCGAACGGATTGACGAACTCGAGAAATTCCTGTTGCGTCTGAAAGCAGAAACTCGCCCGATTACATCGGTATGTGTATTTTCCCCTAGGCCATTGTAGTTATTGGTTTCTAGCGTCAGAATTGCGAAAATTTTGATGGTTTCTCAACCATTCCTCAACTTCAGACTCCCATATCTCGCGAACGGAATGACGAACTCGAGAAATTCCTGTTGCATCTGAAAGCAGAAACTCGCCCGATTACAACGGTATGTGTATTTTCCCCTAGGCCATTGTAGTTATTGGTTTCGAGTATCAGAATTCCGAAAATTTTGATGGTTTCTCAACCATTGCTTAACTTCAAACTCCCATATCTCGGGAACGGATTGAAGAACTCGAGAAATTCCTGTTGCATCTGAAAGTAGAAACTCGCCCGATTACAACGGTATGTGTATTTTCCCCTAGGCCATTGTAGTTATTGATTTCTAGCGTCAGAATAGCGAAAATTTTGATGGTTTCTCAACCATTCCTCAACTTCAGACTCCCATAGCTGGCGAACGGAATGACGAACTCCAGAAATTCCTGTTGCATCTGAAAGTGGAAACTCGCCCGATTACAAGGGTATGTGCATTTTTCCCCTAGGCCTTTGTAGTTATTCGTTTCGAGTATCAGACTTGCGAAAATTTTGATGGTTTCTCAAGCATTCCTTAACTTCAAACTCCCATATCTCGCGAACGGATTGGCGAACTAGAGAAATTCCTGTTGCATCTGAAAGCAGAAACTCGCGCGACGACAAAGATATGTGTGTTTTTCCCCTAGGCCTTTGTAGTTATTGGTTTCGAGTATCAGACTTGCGAAGATTTTGAGGGTTTCTCAACCATTCCTTAACTTCAAACTCCCATATCTCGCGAACGGATTGACGAACTCGAGAAATTCCTATTGCATCTAAAAGTAGAGACTCGCCCGATTAGAATGGTGTGTCTACTTTTCCCCTAGGCCATTCCAGTTATTCGTTTCTAGCATCAGAATTGCGAAAATTTCGATGGTTTCTCAACCATTCCTTAAATTCAAACTCCCATATCTCGCGAACGGAATGACGCACTCGAGAAATTCCTGTTGCATCTGAAAGTGGAAACTCGCCCGATTACAAAGGCATGTGTATTTTTCCCCTAGGCCTTTGTAGTTATTGGTTTCGAGTATCAGAATTGCGAGAATTTTGATGGTTTCTCAACCATTCCTTAACTTCAAACTCCCATATCTCGCGAACGGAATGACGCACTCGAGAAATTCCTGTTGCATCTGAAAGTGGAAACTCGCCCGATTGCAAAGGTATGTGCATTTTTCCCCTAGGCCTTTTTAGTTATTGGTTTCGAGTATCAGACTTGCGAAAATTTTGATGGTTTCTCAAGCATTCCTTAACTTCAAACTCCCATATGTCGCGAACGGATTGACGAACTCGAGAAATTCCTGTTGCATCTGAAAGCAGAAACTCGCCCGATTACAACGGTATGTGTATTTTCCCCTGGGCCGTTGTAGTTATTGGTTTCTAGCGTCAGAATTGCGAAAATTTTGATGGTTTCTCAACCATTCCTTAACTTCAAACTCCCATATCTCGCGAACGGAATGACGAACTCGAGAAATTCCTGTTGCATCTGAAAGTGGAAACTCGCCCGATTACAAAGGTATCTGTACTATTCCCCTAGGCCTTTCCAGTTATTCGTTTCTTGCATCAGAATTGCGAGAATTTTGATGGTTTCTCAACCATTCCTTAATTCAAACTACCATATCTCGCGAACGGAATGTCGAACTCGAGAAATTCCTGTTGCATCTGAAAGTGGAAACTCGCCCGATTACAAAGGTATCTGTACTTTTCCCCTAGGCCTTTCCAGTTATTCGTTTCTTGCATCAGAATTGCGAGAATTTTGATGGTTTCTCAACCATTCCTTAACTTCAAACTCCCATATCTCGCGAACGGAATGACGCACTCGAGAAATTCCTGTTGCATCTGAAAGTAGAAACTCGCACGATGACAAGGGTGTGTGTACTCTTCCCATAGGCCATTCCAGTTATTGGTTTCGAGTATCAGAATTGCGAAAATTTTGATGGTTTCTCAACCATTCCTTAACTTCAAACTTCCATATCTCGCGAACGGATTGACGAACTCGAGAAATTCCTGTTGCATCTGAAAGCAGAAACTCGCCCGATTACAGCGGTATGTGTATTTTCCCCTAGGCCATTGTAGTTATTGGTTTCGAGTATCAGAATTGCGAAAATTTTGATGGTTTCTCAACCATTCCTTAACTTCAAACTCCCATATCTCGCGAACGGATTGACGAACTCGAGAAATTCCTGTTGCATCTGAAAGTAGAAACTCGCCCGATTACATCGGTATGTGTATTTTCCCCTAGGCCATTGTAGTTATTGGTTTCTAGCGTCAGAATTGCGAAAATTTTGATGGTTTCTCAACCATTCCTCAACTTCAGACTCCCATATCTCGCGAACGGAATGACGAACTCGAGAAATTCCTGTTGCATCTGAAAGCAGAAACTCGCCCGATTAGAATGGTGTGTGTACTTTTCCCCTAGGCCATTCCAGTTATTCGTTTCGAGTATCAGACTTGCGAAAATTTTGATGGTTTCTCAAGCATTCCTTAATTCAAACTCCCATATCTCGCGAACGGATTGACGAACTCGAGAAATTCCTGTTGCGTCTGAAAGCAGAAACTCGCCCGATTACATCGGTATGTGTATTTTCCCCTAGGCCATTGTAGTTATTGGTTTCTAGCGTCAGAATTGCGAAAATTTTGATGGTTTCTCAACCATTCCTCAACTTCAGACTCCCATATCTCGCGAACGGAATGACGAACTCGAGAAATTCCTGTTGCATCTGAAAGCAGAAACTCGCCCGATTACAACGGTATGTGTATTTTCCCCTAGGCCATTGTAGTTATTGGTTTCGAGTATCAGAATTCCGAAAATTTTGATGGTTTCTCAACCATTGCTTAACTTCAAACTCCCATATCTCGGGAACGGATTGAAGAACTCGAGAAATTCCTGTTGCATCTGAAAGTAGAAACTCGCCCGATTACAACGGTATGTGTATTTTCCCCTAGGCCATTGTAGTTATTGATTTCTAGCGTCAGAATAGCGAAAATTTTGATGGTTTCTCAACCATTCCTCAACTTCAGACTCCCATAGCTGGCGAACGGAATGACGAACTCCAGAAATTCCTGTTGCATCTGAAAGTGGAAACTCGCCCGATTACAAGGGTATGTGCATTTTTCCCCTAGGCCTTTGTAGTTATTCGTTTCGAGTATCAGACTTGCGAAAATTTTGATGGTTTCTCAAGCATTCCTTAACTTCAAACTCCCATATCTCGCGAACGGATTGGCGAACTAGAGAAATTCCTGTTGCATCTGAAAGCAGAAACTCGCGCGACGACAAAGATATGTGTGTTTTTCCCCTAGGCCTTTGTAGTTATTGGTTTCGAGTATCAGACTTGCGAAGATTTTGAGGGTTTCTCAACCATTCCTTAACTTCAAACTCCCATATCTCGCGAACGGATTGACGAACTCGAGAAATTCCTATTGCATCTAAAAGTAGAGACTCGCCCGATTAGAATGGTGTGTCTACTTTTCCCCTAGGCCATTCCAGTTATTCGTTTCTAGCATCAGAATTGCGAAAATTTCGATGGTTTCTCAACCATTCCTTAAATTCAAACTCCCATATCTCGCGAACGGAATGACGCACTCGAGAAATTCCTGTTGCATCTGAAAGTGGAAACTCGCCCGATTACAAAGGCATGTGTATTTTTCCCCTAGGCCTTTGTAGTTATTGGTTTCGAGTATCAGAATTGCGAGAATTTTGATGGTTTCTCAACCATTCCTTAACTTCAAACTCCCATATCTCGCGAACGGAATGACGCACTCGAGAAATTCCTGTTGCATCTGAAAGTGGAAACTCGCCCGATTGCAAAGGTATGTGCATTTTTCCCCTAGGCCTTTTTAGTTATTGGTTTCGAGTATCAGACTTGCGAAAATTTTGATGGTTTCTCAAGCATTCCTTAACTTCAAACTCCCATATGTCGCGAACGGATTGACGAACTCGAGAAATTCCTGTTGCATCTGAAAGCAGAAACTCGCCCGATTACAACGGTATGTGTATTTTCCCCTGGGCCGTTGTAGTTATTGGTTTCTAGCGTCAGAATTGCGAAAATTTTGATGGTTTCTCAACCATTCCTTAACTTCAAACTCCCATATCTCGCGAACGGAATGACGAACTCGAGAAATTCCTGTTGCATCTGAAAGTGGAAACTCGCCCGATTACAAAGGTATCTGTACTATTCCCCTAGGCCTTTCCAGTTATTCGTTTCTTGCATCAGAATTGCGAGAATTTTGATGGTTTCTCAACCATTCCTTAACTTCAAACTCCCATATCTCGCGAACGGATTGACGAACTCGAGAAATTCCTGCTGAATCTGAAAGCAGAAACTCGCCCGATTACAACGGTATGTGTATTTTCCCCTAGGCCATTGTAGTTATTGGTTTCTAGCGTCAGAATTGCGAAAATTTTGATGGTTTCTCAAGCATTCCTTAACTTCAAACTCCCATGTCTCGCGAACGGAATGATGAACTCGAGAAATTCCTGTTGCATCTGAATGTGGAAACTCGCCCGATTACAAGGGTATGTGCATTTTTCCCCTAGGCCTTTGTAGTTATTCGTTTCGAGTATCAGACTTGCGAAAATTTTGATGGTTTCTCAAGCATTCCTTAACTTCAAACTCCCATATCTCGCGAACGGATTGGCGAACTCGAGAAATTCCTGTTGCATCTGAAAGCAGAAACTCGCGCGACGACAAAGATATGTGTGTTTTTCCCCTAGGCCTTTGTAGTTATTGGTTTCGAGTATCAGACTTGCGAAAATTTTGAGGGTTTCTCAACCATTCCTTAACTTCAAACTCCCATATCTCGCGAACGGAATGACGAACTCGAGAAATTCCTGTTGCATCTGAAAGTGGAATCTCGCCCGATTACAAGGGTATGTGCATTTTTCCCCTAGGCCTTTGTAGTTATTGGTTTCGAGTATCAGACTTGCGAAAATTTTGATGGTTTCTCAAGCATTCCTTAACTTCAAACTCCCATATCTCGCGAACGGATTAGCGAACTCGAGAAATTCCTGTTGCATCTGAAAGCAGAATCTCGCCCGATTACAAAGATATGTGTGTTTTTCCCCTAGGCCTTTGTAGTTATTGGTTTCGAGTATCAGAATTTCGAGAATTTTGATGGTTTCTCAACCATTCCTTAACTTCAAACTCCCATATCTCGCGAACGGACTGAAACACTCGAGAAATTCCTGTTGCATCTGAAAGCGGAAACTCGCCCGATTACAAATGTATGTGCATTTTTCCCCTAGGCCTTTGTAGTTATTGGTTTCGAGTATCAGACTTGCGAAAATTTTGATGGTTTCTCAAGCATTCCTTAACTTCAAACTCCCATATATCGCGAACGGATTGACGAACTCGAGAAATTCCTGTTGCATCTGAAAGTGGAAACTCGCCCGATTACAAAGGTATCTGTACTATTCCCCTAGGCCTTTCCAGTTATTCGTTTCTTGCATCAGAATTGCGAGAATTTTGATGGTTTCTCAACCATTCCTTAACTTCAAACTCCCATATCTCGCGAACGGATTGACGAACTCGAGAAATTCCTGCTGAATCTGAAAGCAGAAACTCGCCCGATTACAACGGTATGTGTATTTTCCCCTAGGCCATTGTAGTTATTGGTTTCTAGCGTCAGAATTGCGAAAATTTTGATGGTTTCTCAACCATTCCTCAACTTCAGACTCCCATATCTCGCGAACGGATTGAAGAACTCGAGAAATTCCTGTTGCATCTGAAAGTAGAAACTCGCCCGATTACAACGGTATATGTATTTTCCCCTAGGCCATTGTAGTTATTGTTTTCTAGCGTCAGAATTGCGAAAATTTTGATGGTTTCTCAACCATTGCTTAACTTCAAACTCCCATATCTCGCGAACGGATTGAAGAACTCGAGAAATTCCTGTTGCATCTGAAAGTAGAAACTCGCCCGATTACAACGGTATATGTATTTTCCCCTAGGCCATTGTAGTTATTGTTTTCTAGCGTCAGAATTGCGAAAATTTTGATGGTTTCTCAACCATTCATCAACTTCAGACTCCCATATCTGGCGAACGGAATGACGAACTCGAGAAATTCCTGTTGCATCTGAAAGTGGAATCTCGCCCGATTACAAGGGTATGTGCATTTTTCCCCTAGGCCTTTGTAGTTATTGGTTTCGAGTATCAGACTTGCGAAAATTTTGATGGTTTCTCAAGCATTCCTTAACTTCTAACTCCCATATCTCGCGAACGGATTAGCGAACTCGAGAAATTCCTGTTGCATCTGAAAGCAGAATCTCGCCCGATTACAAAGATATGTGTGTTTTTCCCCTAGGCCTTTGTAGTTATTGGTTTCGAGTATCAGAATTTCGAGAATTTTGATGGTTTCTCAACCATTCCTTAACTTCAAACTCCCATATCTCGCGAACGGAATGAAACACTCGAGAAATTCCTGTTGCATCTGAAAGCGGAAACTCGCCCGATTACAAATGTATGTGCATTTTTCCCCTAGGCCTTTGTAGTTATTGGTTTCGAGTATCAGACTTGCGAAAATTTTGATGGTTTCTCAAGCATTCCTTAACTTCAAACTCCCATATATCGCGAACGGATTGACGAACTCGAGAAATTCCTGTTGCATCTGAAAGCGGAAACTCGCCCGATTACAACGGTATGTGTATTTTCCCCTAGGCCGTTGTAGTTATTGGTTTCTAGCGTCAGAATTGCGAAAACTTTGATGGTTTCTCAACCATTCCTTAACTTCAAACTCCCATATCTCGCGAACGGTATGACGAACTCGAGAATTTCCTGTTGCATCTGAAAGTGGAAACTCGCCCGATTACAAGGGTATGTGCATTTTTCCCCTAGGCCTTTGTAGTTATTCCTTTCGAGTATCAGACTTGCGAAAATTTTGATGGTTTCTCAAGCATTCCTTAACTTCAAACTCCCATATCTCGCGAACGGATTAGCGAACTCGAGAAATTCCTGTTGCATCTGAAAGCAGAATCTCGCCCGATTACAAAGATATGTGTGTTTTTCCGCTAGGCCTTTGTAGTTATTGGTTTCTAGCGTCAGAATTGCGAAAACTTTGATGGTTTCTCAACCATTCCTTAACTTCAAACTCCCATATCTCGCGAACGGAATGACGAACTCGAGAATTTCCTGTTGCATCTGAAAGTGGAAACTCGCCCGATTACAAATGTATCTGTACTTTTCCCCTAGGCCCGTCCAGTAATTCGTTTCTTGCATCAGAATTGCGAGAATTTTGATGGTTCCTCAACCATTCCTTAACTTCAAACTCCCATATCTCGCGAACGGAATGACGCACTCGAGAAATTCCTGTTGCATCTGAAAGTAGAAACTCGCACGATGACAAGGGTATGTGTACTTTTCCCCTAGGCCATTCCAGTTATTGGTTTCGAGTATCAGAATTGCGAAAATTTTGATGGTTTCTCAACCATTCCTTAACTTCAAACTCCCATATCTCGCGAACGGATTGACGAACTCGAGAAATTCCTGTTGCATCTGAAAGCAGAAACTCGCCCGATTACAACGGTATGTGTATTTTCCCCTAGGCCATTGTAGTTATGGTTTCTAGCGTCAGAATTGCGAAAATTATGATGGTTTCTCAACCATTCCTTAACTTCAAACTCCCATATCTCGCGAACGGAATGACGCACTCGAGAAATTCCTGTTGCATCTGAAAGCGGAAACTCGCCCGATTACAAATATATGTGCATTTTTCCCCTAGGCCTTTGTAGTTATTGGTTTCGAGTATCAGACTTGCGAAAATTTTGATTGTTTCTAAACCATTCCTTAACTTCAAACTCCCATATCTCGCGAACGGAATGACGAACTCGAGAAATCCCTGTTGCATCTGAAAGCAGAAACTCGCCTGATTACAAAGATATGTGTATTTTTCCCCTAGGCCTTTGTAGTTATTGGTTTCGAGTATCAGAATTGCGAGAATTTTGATGGTTTCTCAACCATTCCTTAACTTCAAACTCCCGTATCTCGCGAACGGAATGACGCACTCGAGAAATTCCTGTTGCATCTGAAAGCGGAAACTCGCCCGATTACAAATATATGTGCATTTTTCCCCTAGGCCTTTGTAGTTATTGGTTTCGAGTATCAGACTTGCGAAAATTTTGATTGTTTCTAAACCATTCCTTAACTTCAAACTCCCATATCTCGCGAACGGAATGACGAACTCGAGAAATCCCTGTTGCATCTGAAAGCAGAAACTCGCCTGATTACAAAGATATGTGTATTTTTCCCCTAGGCCTTTGTAGTTATTGGTTTCGAGTATCAGAATTGCGAGAATTTTGATGGTTTCTCAACCATTCCTTAACTTCAAACTCCCGTATCTCGCGAACGGAATGACGCACTCGAGAAATTCCTGTTGCATCTGAAAGCGGAAACTCGCCCGATTACAATTGTATGTGCATTTTTCCCCTAGGCCATTGTAGTTATGGTTTCTAGCGTCAGAATTGCGAAAATTATGATGGTTTCTCAACCATTCCTTAACCTCAAACTCCCATATCTCGCGAACGGAATGACGAACTCGAGAAATTCCTGTTGTATCTGAAAGTGGAAACTCGCCCGATTACAAAGGAATGTGTATTTTTCCCCTAGGCCATTGTAGTTATTGGTTTCGAGTATCAGACTAGCGAAAATTTTGATGGTTTCTCAAGCATTCCTTAACTTCAAACTCCCATATCTCGCGAACGGATTGACGAACTCGAGAAATTCCTGTTGCATCTGAAAGTAGAAACTCGCCCGATTACAATGGTTTTTGTACTTTTCCCGTAGGCCTTTCCAGTTATTCGTTTCTTGCATCAGAATTGCGAGAATTTTGATGGTTTCTCAACCATTCCTTAACTTCAAACTCCCATATCTCGCGAACGGAATGACGCACTCGAGAAATTCCTGTTGCATCTGAAAGCGGAAACTCGCCCGATTACAAATATATGTGCATTTTTCCCCTAGGCCTTTGTAGTTATTGGTTTCGAGTATCAGACTTGCGAAAATTTTGATTGTTTCTAAACCATTCCTTAACTTCAAACTCCCATATCTCGCGAACGGAATGACGAACTCGAGAAATTCCTGTTGCATCTGAAAGCAGAAACTCGCCCGATTACAACGGTATGTGTATTTTCCCCTAGGCCATTGTAGTTATTGGTTTCGAGTATCAGAATTGCGAAAATTTTGATGGTTTCTCAACCATTGCTTAACTTCAAACTCCCATATCTCGCGAACGGATTGACGAACTCGAGAAATTCCTGTTGCATCTGAAACTAGAAACTCGCCCGATTACAACGGTATGTGTATTTTCCCCTAGGCCATTGTAGTTATTGGTTTCTAGCTTCAGAATTGCGAAAATTTTGATGGTTTCTCAACCATTCCTCAACTTCAGACTCCCATATCTCGCGAACGGAATGACGAACTCGAGAAATCCCTGTTGCATCTGAAAGCAGAAACCCGCCTGATTACAAAGATATGTGTATTTTTCCCCTAGGCCTTTGTAGTTATTGGTTTCGAGTATCAGAATTGCGAGAATTTTGATGGTTTCTCAACCATTCCTTAACTTCAAACTCCCGTATCTCGCGAACGGAATGACGCACTCGAGAAATTCCTGTTGCATCTGAAAGCGGAAACTCGCCCGATTACAATTGTATGTGCATTTTTCCCCTAGGCCTTTGTAGTTATTGGTTTCGAGTATCAGACTTGCGAAAATTTTGATTGTTTCTCAACCATTCCTTAACTTCAAACTCCCATATCTCGCGAACGGATTGACGAACTCGAGAAATTCCTGTTGCATCTGAAAGTAGAGAATCGCCCGATTAGAATGGTGTGTGTACTTTTCCCCTAGGCCACTCCAGTTATTTGTTTCGAGTATCAGAATTGCGAGAATTTTGATGGTTTCTCAACCATTCCTGAACTTCAAACTCCCATGTCTCGCGAACGGAATGACGAACTCGAGAAATTCCTGTTGCATCTGAAAGTGGAAACTCGCCCGATTACAAATGTATGTGCATTTTTCCCCTAGGCCTTTGTAGTTATTGGTTTCGAGTATCAGACTTGCGAAAATTTTGATTGTTTCTAAACCATTCCTTAACTTCAAACTCCCATATCTCGCGAACGGAATGACGAACTCGAGAAATCCCTGTTGCATCTGAAAGCAGAAACTCGCCTGATTACAAAGATATGTGTATTTTTCCCCTAGGCCTTTGTAGTTATTGGTTTCGAGTATCAGAATTGCGAGAATTTTGATGGTTTCTCAACCATTCCTTAACTTCAAACTCCCGTATCTCGCGAACGGAATGACGCACTCGAGAAATTCCTGTTGCATCTGAAAGCGGAAACTCGCCCGATTACAATTGTATGTGCATTTTTCCCCTAGGCCATTGTAGTTATGGTTTCTAGCGTCAGAATTGCGAAAATTATGATGGTTTCTCAACCATTCCTTAAACTCAAACTCCCATATCTCGCGAACGGATTGACGAACTCGAGAAATTCCTGTTGCATCTGAAAGCAGAAACTCGCCCGATTACAACGGTATGTGTATTTTCCCCTAGGCCATTGTAGTTATTGGTTTCGAGTATCAGAATTGCGAAAATTTTGATGGTTTCTCAACCATTCCTTAACTTCAAACTCCCATATCTCGCGAACGGATTGACGAACACGAGAAATTCCTGTGCATCTGAAAGTAGAAACTCGCCCGATTACAACGGTATGTGTATTTTCCCCTAGGCCATTGTAGTTATTGGTTCCTAGCGTCAGAAATGCGAAAATTTTGATGGCTTCTCAACCATTCCTCAACTTCAGACTCCCATATCTCGCGAACGGAATGACGAACTCGAGAAATTCCTGTTGCATCTGAAAGTAGAGACTCGCCCGATTAGAGTGGTGTGTGTACTTTTCCCCTAGGCCATTCCAGTTATTCGTTTCTAGCATCAGAATTGCGAAAATTTTGATGGTTTCTCAACCATTCCTTAACTTCAAACTCCCATATCTCGCGAACGGAATGACGCACTCGAGAAATTCCTGTTGCATCTGAAAGTGGAAACTCGCCCGATTACAAAGGTATGTGCATTTTTCCCCTAGGGCTTTGTAGTTATTGGTTTCGAGTATCAGACTTGCGAAAATTTTGATGGTTTCTCAAGCATTCCTTAACTTCAAACTCCCATATCTCGCGAACGGATTGACGAACTCGAGAAATTGCTGTTGCATCTGAAAGTAGAAACTCGCCCGATTACAATGGTTCTTGTACTTTTCCCCTAGGCCTTTCCAGTTATTCGTTTCTTGCATCAGAATTGCGAGAATTTTGATGGTTTCTCAACCATTCCTTAACTTCAAACTCCCATATCTCGCGAACGGAATGACGCACTCGAGAAATTCCTGTTGCATCTGAAAGTGGAAACTCGCCCGATTACAAAGGTATGTGCATTTTTCCCCTAGGGCTTTGTAGTTATTGGTTTCGAGTATCAGACTTGCGAAAATTTTGATGGTTTCTCAAGCATTCCTTAACTTCAAACTCCCATATCTCGCGAACGGATTGACGAACTCGAGAAATTCCTGTTGCATCTGAAAGTAGAAACTCTCCCGATTACAATGGTTTGTGTCCTTTTCCCCTAGGCCTTTCCAGTTATTCTTTTCTTGCATCAGAATTGCGAGAATTTGGATGGTTTCTCAACCATTCGTTAACTTCAAACTCCCATATCTCGCGAACGGAATGGCGCACTCGAGAAATTCCTGTTGCATCTGAAAGTGGAAACTCGCCCGATTACAAAGGTATTTGCATTTTTCCCCCAGGGCTTTGTAGTTATTGGTTTCGAGTATCAGACTTGCGAAAATTTTGATGGTTTTTCAAGCATTCCTTAACTTTAAACTCCCATATCTCGCGAACGGATTGACGAACTCGAGAAATTCCTGTTGCATCTGAAAACAGAAACTCGCCCGATTACAACGGTATGTGTATTTTCCCCTAGGCCATTGTAGTTATTGGTTTCGAGTATCAGAATTGCGAAAATTTTGACGGCTTCTCAACCATTCCTTAACTTCAAACTCCCATATCTCGCGAACGGATTGACGAACTCGAGAAATTCCTGTTGTATCTGAAAGTAGAAACTCGCCCGATTACAACGGTATGTGTATTTTCCCCTAGGCCATTGTAGTTATTGGTTTCTAGCGTCAGAATTGCGAAAATTTTGATGGCTTCTCAACCATTCCTCAACTTCAGACTCCCATATCTCGCGAACGGAATGACGAACTCGAGAAATTCCTGTTGCATCTGAAAGTGGAAACTCGCCCGATTACAAGGGTATGTGCATTTTTCCCCTAGGCCTTTGTAGTTATTCGTTTCGAGTATCAGACTTGCGAAAATTTTGATGGTTTCTCAAGCATTCCTTAACTTCAAACTCCCATATCTCGCGAACGGATTGACGAACTCGAGAAATTCCTGTTGCATCTGAAAGCAGAAACTCGCCCGACTACAAAGATATGTGTGTTTTTCCCCTAGGCCTTTGTCGTTATTGGTTTCGAGTATCAGACTTGCGAAAATTTTGAGGGTTTCTCAACCATTCCTTAACTTCAAACTCCCATATCTCGCGAACGGATTGACGAACTCGAGAAATTCCTGTTGCATCTGAAAGTAGAGACTCGCCCGATTAGAATGGTGTGTGTACTTTTCCCCTAGGCCATTTCAGTTATTCGTATCGAGTATCAGACTTGCGAAAATTTTGATGGTTTCTCAAGCATTCCTTAATTCAAACTCCCATATCTCGCGAACGGATTGACGAACTCGAGAAATTCCTGTTGCATCTAAAAGTAGAAGCTCGCCCAGTTACAACGATATCAGTATTTTTCCCCTAGGCCTTTGTAGTTATTGGTTTGGAGTATCAGATTTGCGAAAATTTTGATGGTTTCTCAAACATTCCTTAACTTCAAACTCCCATATCTCGCGAACGGATTGACGAACTCGAGAAATTCCTGTTGCATCTGAAAGCAGAAACTCGCCCGATTTCAAAGGTATGTGCATTTTTCCCCTAGGCCTTTGTAGTTATTGGTTTCGAGTATCAGAATTGCGAAAATTTTGATGGTTTCTCAACCATTCCTTAACTTCAAACTCCCATATCTCGCGAATGGATTGACGAACTCGAGAAATTCCTGTTGCATCCGAAATTAGAAACTCGCCCGATTACAACGGTATGTGTATTTTCCCCTAGGCCATTGTAGTTATTGGTTTCTAGCGTCAAATTGCGAAAATTTTGATGGTTTCTCAACCATTCCTCAACTTCAGACTCCCATATCTGGCGAACGGAATGACGAACTCGAGAAATTCCTTTTGCATCTGAAAGTGGAAACTCGCCCGATTACAATGGTGTGTGTACTTTTCCCCTAGGCCATTCCAGTTATTCGTTTCGAGTATCAGACTTGCGAAGATTTTGATGGTTTCTCAAGCATTCCTTAATTCAAACTCCCATATCTCGCGAACGGAATGACGCACTCGAGAAATTCCTGTTGCATCTGAAAGTAGAAACTCGCACGATGACAAGGGTGTGTGTACTTTTCCCCTAGGCCATTCCAGTTATTCGTTTCGAGTATCAGAATTGCGAAAATTTTGATGGTTTCTCAACCATTCCTTAACTTCAAACTCCCATATCTCGCGAACGGAATGACGCACTCGAGAAATTCCTGTTGCATCTGAAAGTAGAAACTCGCACGATGACAAGGGTGTGTGTACTTTTCCCCTAGGCCATTCCAGTTATTGGTTTCGAGTATCAGAATTGCGAAAATTTTGATGGTTTCTCAACCATTCCTTAACTTCAAACTCCCATGTCTCGCGAACGGAATGACGAACTCCAGAAATTCCTGTTGCATCTGAAAGTGGAAACTCGCCCGATTTCAAAGGTATGTGCATTTTTCCCCTAGGCCTTTGTAGTTATTGGTTTCGAGTAGCAGACTTGAGAAAATTTTGAGTGTTTCTCAACCATTCCTTAACTTCAAACTCCCATATCTCGCGAACGGATTGACGAACTCGAGAAATTCCTGTTGCATCTGAAAGGAGAGACTCGCCCGATTAGAATGGTGCGTTTACTTTTCCCCTAGGCCATTCCAGTTATTCGTTTCTAGCATCAGAATTGTGAAAATTTTGTTGCTTTCTCAACCATTCCTTAACTTCAAACTCCCATATCTCGCGAACGGAATGACGAACTCGAGAAATTCCTGTTGCATCTGAAAGTAGAAACTCGCACGATTACAAGGGTGTGTGTACTTTTCCCCTAGGCCATTCCAGTTATTGGTTTCGAGTATCAGAATTGCGAAAATTTTGATGGTTTCTCAACCATTCCTGAACTTCAAACGCCCATGTCTCGCGAACGGAATGACGAATTCGAGAAATTCCTGTTGCATCTGAAAGCAGAAACTCGCCCGATTACAACGGTATGTGTATTTTCCCCTAGGCTGTTGTAGTTATTGGTTTCTAGCGTCAGAATTGCGAAAATTTTGATGGTTTCTCAACCGTTCCTTAACTTCAAACTCCCATATCTCGCGAACGGAATGACGAACTCGAGAAATTCCTGTTGCATCTGAAAGTGGAAACTCGCCCGATTACAAAGGTATCTGTACTTTTCCCCTAGGCCTTTCCAGTTATTCGTTTCTTGCATCAGAATTGCGAGAATTTTGATGGTTTCTCAACCATTCCTTAACTTCAAACTCCCATATCTCGCGAACGGAATGACGCACTCGAGAAATTCCTGTTGCATCTGAAAGTAGAAACTCGCACGATGACAAGGGTGTGTGTACTTTACCCCTAGGCCATTCCAGTTATTGGTTTCGAGTATCAGAATTGCGAAAACTTTGATGGTTTCTCAACCATTCCTTAACTTCAAACTCCCATATCTCGCGAACGGATTGACGAACTCGAGAAATTCCTGTTGCATCTGAAAGCAGAAACTCGCCCGATTACAACGGTACGTGTATTTTCCCCTAGGCCATTGTAGTTATTGGTTTCTAGCATCAGAATTGCGAAAATTTGGATGGTTTCTCAACCATTGCTTAATTTCAAACTCCCATACCTCACGAAGGAATTGACGAACTCGAGAAATTACTGTTGCATCTGAAAGCAGAAACTCGCCCGATTACAATGGTGTGTGTACTTTTCCCCTAGGCCATTCCAGTTATTCGTTTCGAGTATCAGAATTGCGAAAATTTTGATGGTTTCTCAAACATTCCTTAACTTCAAACTCCCATGTCTCGCGAACGGAATGACGAACTCGAGAAATTCCTGTTGCATCTGAAAGTAGAAACTCGCACGATTACAATGGTGTTTGTACTTTTCCCCTAGGCCATTCCAGTTATTGGTTTCGAGTATCAGAATTGCGAAAATTTTGATGGTTTCTAAACCATTCCTGAACTTCAAACTCCCGTGTCTCGCGAACGGAATGACGAACTCGAGAAATTCCTGTTGCATCTGAAAGTGGAAACTCGCCCGATTGCAAAGGTATGTGCATTTTTCCCCTAGGCCTTTGTAGTTATTGGTTTCGAGTATCAGACTTGCGAAAATTTTGATGGTTTCTCAACCATTCCTCAACTTCAGACTCCCATATCTGGCGAACGGAATGACGAACTCGAGAAATTCCTGTTGCACCTGAAAGTGGAAACTCGCCCGATTACAATGGTTTGTGTACTTTTCCCCTAGGCCTTTCCAGTTATTCGTTTCTTGCATCAGAATTGAGAGAATTTTGATGGTTTCTCAACCATTCCTTAACTTCAAACTCTCATATCTCGCGAACGGAATGACACACTCGAGAAATTCCTGTTGCATCTGAAAGTGGAAACTCGCCCGATTACAAGTGTATGTGCATTTTTCCCCTAGGCCTTTGTAGTTATTCCTTTCGAGTATCAGACTTGCGAAAATTTTGATGGTTTCTCAAGCATTCCTTAACTTCAAACTCCCATATCTCGCGAACGGATTAGCGAACTCGAGAAATTCCTGTTGCATCTGAAAGCAGAATCTCGCCCGATTACAAAGATATGTGTGTTTTTCCCCTAGGCCTTTGTAGTTATTGGTTTCGAGTATCAGAATTTCGAGAATTTTGATGGTTTCTCAACCATTCCTTAACTTCAAACTCCCATATCTCGCGAACGGAATGACACACTCGAGAAATTCCTGTTGCATCTGAAAGCGGAAACTCGCCCGATTACAAATGTATGTGCATTTTTCCCCTAGGCCTTTGTAGTTATTGGTTTCGAGTATCAGACTTGCGAAAATTTTGATTGTTTCTCAACCATTCCTTAACTTCAAACTCCCATATCTCGCGAACGGATTGACGAACTCGAGAAATTCCTGTTGCATCTGAAAGTAGAGAATCGCCCGATTAGAATGGTGTGTGTACTTTTCCCCTAGGCCATTCCAGTTATTCGTTTCTAGCATCAGAATTGCGAAAATTTTGATGGTTTCTCAACCATCCCTTAACTTCAAACTCCCATGTCTCGCGAACGGAATGACGAACTCGAGAAATTCCTGTTGCATCTGAAAGTGGAAACTCGCCCGATTGCAAAGGTATGTGCATCTTTACCCTAGGCCTTTGTAGTTATTGGTTTCGAGTATCAGACTTGTGAAAATTTTGATGGTTTCTCAAACATTCCTTAACTTCAAACTCCCATATCTCGCGAACGGATTGACGAACTCGAGAAATTCCTGTTGCATCTGAAAGTAGAAACTCGCCCGATTACAATGGTTTTTGTACTTTTCCCCTAGACCTTTCCAGTTATTCGTTTCTTGCATCAGAATTGCGACAATTTTGATGGTTTCTCAACCATTCCTTAACTTCAAACTCCCATACCTTGCGAACGGAATGACGCACTCGAGAAATTCCTGTTGCATCTGAAAGTGGAAACTCGCCCGATTACAAAGGTATGTGCATTTTTCCCCTAGGGCTTTGTAGTTATTGGTTTCGAGTATCAGACTTGCGAAAATTTTGATGGTTTCTCAAGCATTCCTTAACTTCAAACTCCCATATCTCGCGAACGGATTGACGAACTCGAGAAATTCCTGTTGCATCTGAAAGTAGAAACTCTCCCGATTACAATGGTTTGTGTCCTTTTCCCCTAGGCCTTTCCAGTTATTCTTTTCTTGCATCAGAATTGCGAGAATTTGGATGGTTTCTCAACCATTCCTTAACTTCAAACTCCCATATCTCGCGAACGGAATGGCGCACTCGAGAAATTCCTGTTGCATCTGAAAGTGGAAACTCGCCCGATTACAAAGGTATGTGCATTTTTCCCCTAGGGCTTTGTAGTTATTGGTTTCGAGTATCAGACTTGCGAAAATTTTGATGGTTTCTCAAGCATTCCTTAACTTCAAACTCCCATATCTCGCGAACGGATTGACGAACTCGAGAAATTCCTGTTGCATCTGAAAGCAGAAACTCGCCCGATTACAACGGTATGTGTATTTTCCCCTAGGCCATTGTAGTTATTGGTTTCTAGCGTCAGAATTGCGAAAATTTTGATGGCTTCTCAACCATTCCTCAACTTCAGACTCCCATATCTCGCGAACGGAATGACGAACTCGAGAAATTCCTGTTGCATCTGAAAGTAGAGACTCGCCCGATTAGAGTGGTGTGTGTACTTTTCCCCTAGGCCACTCCAGTTATTCGTTTCTAGCATCAGAATTGCGAAAATTTTGATGGTTTCTCAACCATTCCTTAACTTCAAACTCCCATATCTCGCGAACGGAATGACGAACTCGAGAAATTCCTGTTGCATCTGAAAGTACGACCTCGCACGATTACAAGGTTGTGTGTACTTTTCCCCTAGGCCATTCCAGTTATTGGTTTCGAGTATCAGAATTGCGAAAATTTTGATGGTTTCTCAACCATTCCTGAACTTCAAACTCCCATGTCTCGCGAACGGAATGACGAACTCGAGAAATTCCTGTTGCATCTGAAAGTGGAAACTCGCCCGATTGCAAAGGTGTGTGCATTTTTCCCCTAGGCCTTTGTAGTTATTGGTTTCGAGTATCAGACTTGCGAAAATTTTGATGGTTTCTCAAACATTCCTTAACTTCAAACCCCCATATCTCGCGAACGGATTGACGAACTCGAGAAATTCCTGTTGCATCTGAAAGTAGAAACTCGCCCGATTACAATGGTTTTTGTACTTTTCCCCTAGGCCTTTCCAGTTATTCGTTTCTTGCATCAGAATTGCGAGAATTTTGATGGTTTCTCAACCATTCCTTAACTTCAAACTCCCATATCCTGCGAACGGAATGACGCACTCGAGAAATTCCTGTTGCATCTGAAAGTGGAAACTCGCCCGATTACAAAGGTATGTGCATTTTTCCCCTAGGGCTTTGTAGTTATTGGTTTCGAGTATCAGACTTGCGAAAATTTTGATGGTTTCTCAAGCATTCCTTAACTTCAAACTCCCATATCTCGCGAACGGATTGACGAACTCGAGAAATTCCTGTTGCATCTGAAAGTAGAAACTCTCCCGATTACAATGGTTTGTGTCCTTTTCCCCTAGGCCTTTCCAGTTATTCTTTTCTTGCATCAGAATTGCGAGAATTTGGATGGTTTCTCAACCATTCCTTAACTTCAAACTCCCATATCTCGCGAACGGAATGGCGCACTCGAGAAATTCCTGTTGCATCTGAAAGTGGAAACTCGCCCGATTACAAAGGTATGTGCATTTTTCCCCTAGGGCTTTGTAGTTATTGGTTTCGAGTATCAGACTTGCGAAAATTTTGATGGTTTCTCAAGCATTCCTTAACTTCAAACTCCCATATCTCGCGAACGGATTGACGAACTCGAGAAATTCCTGTTGCATCTGAAAGCAGAAACTCGCCCGATTACAACGGTATGTGTATTTTCCCCTAGGCCATTGTAGTTATTGGTTTCGAGTATCAGAATTGCGAAAATTTTGATGGTTTCTCAACCATTCCTTAACTTCAAACTCCCATATCTCGCGAACGGATTGACGAACACGAGAAATTCCTGTTGCATCTGAAAGTAGAAACTCGCCCGATTACAACGGTATGTGTATTTTCCCCTAGGCCATTGTAGTTATTGGTTTCTAGCGTCAGAATTGCGAAAATTTTGATGGCTTCTCAACCATTCCTCAACTTCAGACTCCCATATCTCGCGAACGGAATGACGAACTCGAGAAATTCCTGTTGCATCTGAAAGTAGAGACTCGCCCGATTAGAGTGGTGTGTGTACTTTTCCCCTAGGCCATTCCAGTTATTCGTTTCTAGCATCAGAATTGCGAAAATTTTGATGGTTTCTCAACCATTCCTTATCTTCAAACTCCCATATCTCGCGAACGGAATGACGAACTCGAGAAATTCCTGTTGCATCTGAAAGTACGACCTCGCACGATTACAAGGTTGTGTGTACTTTTCCCCTAGGCCATTCCAGTTATTGGTTTCGAGTATCAGAATTGCGAAAATTATGATGGTTTCTCAACCATTCCTGAACTTCAAACTCCCATGTCTCGCGAACGGAATGACGAACTCGAGAAATTCCTGTTGCATCTGAAAGTGGAAACTCGCCCGATTGCAAAGGTGTGTGCATTTTTCCCCTAGGCCTTTGTAGTTATTGGTTTCGAGTATCAGACTTGCGAAAATTTTGATGGTTTCTCAAACATTCCTTAACTTCAAACTCCCATATCTCGCGAACGGATTGACGAACTCGAGAAATTGCTGTTGCATCTGAAAGTAGAAACTCGCCCGATTACAATGGTTCTTGTACTTTTCCCCTAGGCCTTTCCAGTTATTCGTTTCTTGCATCAGAATTGCGAGAATTTTGATGGTTTCTCAACCATTCCTTAACTTCAAACTCCCATATCTCGCGAACGGAATGACGCACTCGAGAAATTCCTGTTGCATCTGAAAGTGGAAACTCGCCCGATTACAAAGGTATGTGCATTTTTCCCCTAGGGCTTTGTAGTTATTGGTTTCGAGTATCAGACTTGCGAAAATTTTGATGGTTTCTCAAGCATTCCTTAACTTCAAACTCCCATATCTCGCGAACGGATTGACGAACTCGAGAAATTCCTGTTGCATCTGAAAGTAGAAACTCTCCCGATTACAATGGTTTGTGTCCTTTTCCCCTAGGCCTTTCCAGTTATTCTTTTCTTGCATCAGAATTGCGAGAATTTGGATGGTTTCTCAACCATTCGTTAACTTCAAACTCCCATATCTCGCGAACGGAATGGCGCACTCGAGAAATTCCTGTTGCATCTGAAAGTGGAAACTCGCCCGATTACAAAGGTATTTGCATTTTTCCCCCAGGGCTTTGTAGTTATTGGTTTCGAGTATCAGACTTGCGAAAATTTTGATGGTTTTTCAAGCATTCCTTAACTTCAAACTCCCATATCTCGCGAACGGATTGACGAACTCGAGAAATTCCTGTTGCATCTGAAAACAGAAACTCGCCCGATTACAACGGTATGTGTATTTTCCCCTAGGCCATTGTAGTTATTGGTTTCGAGTATCAGAATTGCGAAAATTTTGATGGTTTCTCAACCATTCCTTAACTTCAAACTCCCATATCTCGCGAACGGATTGACGAACTCGAGAAATTCCTGTTGTATCTGAAAGTAGAAACTCGCACGATGACAAGGGTGTGTGTACTTTTCCCCTAGGCCATTCCAGTTATTCGTTTCGAGTATCAGAATTGCGAAAATTTTGATGGTTTCTCAACCATTCCTTAACTTCAAACTCCCATATCTCGCGAACGGAATGACGCACTCGAGAAATTCCTGTTGCATCTGAAAGTAGAAACTCGCACGATGACAAGGGTGTGTGTACTTTTCCCCTAGGCCATTCCAGTTATTGGTTTCGAGTATCAGAATTGCGAAAATTTTGATGGTTTCTCAACCATTCCTTAACTTCAAACTCCCATGTCTCGCGAACGGAATGACGAACTCCAGAAATTCCTGTTGCATCTGAAAGTGGAAACTCGCCCGATTTCAAAGGTATGTGCATTTTTCCCCTAGGCCTTTGTAGTTATTGGTTTCGAGTAGCAGACTTGAGAAAATTTTGAGTGTTTCTCAACCATTCCTTAACTTCAAACTCCCATATCTCGCGAACGGATTGACGAACTCGAGAAATTCCTGTTGCATCTGAAAGGAGAGACTCGCCCGATTAGAATGGTGTGTTTACTTTTCCCCTAGGCCATTCCAGTTATTCGTTTCTAGCATCAGAATTGTGAAAATTTTGTTGCTTTCTCAACCATTCCTTAACTTCAAACTCCCATATCTCGCGAACGGAATGACGAACTCGAGAAATTCCTGTTGCATCTGAAAGTAGAAACTCGCACGATTACAAGGGTGTGTGTACTTTTCCCCTAGGCCATTCCAGTTATTGGTTTCGAGTATCAGAATTGCGAAAATTTTGATGGTTTCTCAACCATTCCTGAACTTCAAACGCCCATGTCTCGCGAACGGAATGACGAATTCGAGAAATTCCTGTTGCATCTGAAAGCAGAAACTCGCCCGATTACAACGGTATGTGTATTTTCCCCTAGGCTGTTGTAGTTATTGGTTTCTAGCGTCAGAATTGCGAAAATTTTGATGGTTTCTCAACCGTTCCTTAACTTCAAACTCCCATATCTCGCGAACGGAATGACGAACTCGAGAAATTCCTGCTGCATCTGAAAGTGGAAACTTGCCCGATTACAAAGGTATCTGTACTTTTCCCCTAGGCCTTTCCAGTTATTCGTTTCTTGCATCAGAATTGCGAGAATTTTGATGGTTTCTCAACCATTCCTTAACTTCAAACTCCCATATCTCGCGAACGGAATGACGCACTCGAGAAATTCCTGTTGCATCTGAAAGTAGAAACTCGCACGATGACAAGGGTGTGTGTACTTTTCCCCTAGGCCATTCCAGTTATTGGTTTCGAGTATCAGAATTGCGAAAACTTTGATGGTTTCTCAACCATTCCTTAACTTCAAACTCCCATATCTCGCGAACGGATTGACGAACTCGAGAAATTCCTGTTGCATCTGAAAGCAGAAACTCGCCCGATTACAACGGTACGTGTATTTTCCCCTAGGCCATTGTAGTTATTGGTTTCTAGCATCAGAATTGCGAAAATTTGGATGGTTTCTCAACCATTGCTTAATTTCAAACTCCCATATCTCACGAAGGAATTGACGAACTCGAGAAATTACTGTTGCATCTGAAAGCAGAAACTCGCCCGATTACAATGGTGTGTGTACTTTTCCCCTAGGCCATTCCAGTTATTCGTTTCGAGTATCAGAATTGCGAAAATTTTGATGGTTTCTCAAACATTCCTTAACTTCAAACTCCCATGTCTCGCGAACGGAATGACGAACTCGAGAAATTCCTGTTGCATCTGAAAGTAGAAACTCGCACGATTACAATGGTGTTTGTACTTTTCCCCTAGGCCATTCCAGTTATTGGTTTCGAGTATCAGAATTGCGAAAATTTTGATGGTTTCTAAACCATTCCTGAACTTCAAACTCCCATATCTCGCGAACGGATTGACGAACTCGAGAAATTCCTGTTGCATCTGAAAACAGAAACTCGCCCGATTACAACGGTATGTGTATTTTCCCCTAGGCCATTGTAGTTATTGGTTTCGAGTATCAGAATTGCGAAAATTTTGATGGTTTCTCAACCATTCCTTAACTTCAAACTCCCATATCTCGCGAACGGATTGACGAACTCGAGAAATTCCTGTTGTATCTGAAAGTAGAAACTCGCCCGATTACAACGGTATGTGTATTTTCCCCTAGGCCATTGTAGTTATTGGTTTCTAGCGTCAGAATTGCGAAAATTTTGATGGCTTCTCAACCATTCCTCAACTTCAGACTCCCATATCTCGCGAACGGAATGACGAACTCGAGAAATTCCTGTTGCATCTGAAAGTGGAAACTCGCCCGATTACAAGGGTATGTGCATTTTTCCCCTAGGCCTTTGTAGTTATTCGTTTCGAGTATCAGACTTGCGAAAATTTTGATGGTTTCTCAAGCATTCCTTAACTTCAAACTCCCATATCTCGCGAACGGATTGACGAACTCGAGAAATTCCTGTTGCATCTGAAAGCAGAAACTCGCCCGATTACAAAGATATGTGTGTTTTTCCCCTAGGCCTTTGTCGTTATTGGTTTCGAGTATCAGACTTGCGAAAATTTTGAGGGTTTCTCAACCATTCCTTAACTTCAAACTCCCATATCTCGCGAACGGATTGACGAACTCGAGAAATTCCTGTTGCATCTGAAAGTAGAGACTCGCCCGATTAGAATGGTGTGTGTACTTTTCCCCTAGGCCATTTCAGTTATTCGTATCGAGTATCAGACTTGCGAAAATTTTGATGGTTTCTCAAGCATTCCTTAATTCAAACTCCCATATCTCGCGAACGGATTGACGAACTCGAGAAATTCCTGTTGCATCTGAAAGTGGAAACTCGCCCGATTTCAAAGGTATGTGCATTTTTCCCCTAGGCCTTTGTAGTTATTGGTTTCGAGTATCAGAATTGCGAAAATTTTGATGGTTTCTCAACCATTCCTTAACTTCAAACTCCCATATCTCGCGAATGGATTGACGAACTCGAGAAATTCCTGTTGCATCCGAAATTAGAAACTCGCCCGATTACAACGGTATGTGTATTTTCCCCTAGGCCATTGTAGTTATTGGTTTCTAGCGTCAGAATTGCGAAAATTTTGATGGTTTCTCAACCATTCCTCAACTTCAGACTCCCATATCTGGCGAACGTAATGACGAACTCGAGAAATTCCTTTTGCATCTGAAAGTGGAAACTCGCCCGATTACAATGGTGTGTGTACTTTTCCCCTAGGCCATTCCAGTTATTCGTTTCGAGTATCAGACTTGCGAAGATTTTGATGGTTTCTCAAGCATTCCTTAATTCAAACTCCCATATCTCGCGAACGGAATGACGCACTCGAGAAATTCCTGTTGCATCTGAAAGTAGAAACTCGCACGATGACAAGGGTGTGTGTACTTTTCCCCTAGGCCATTCCAGTTATTCGTTTCGAGTATCAGAATTGCGAAAATTTTGATGGTTTCTCAACCATTCCTTAACTTCAAACTCCCATATCTCGCGAACGGAATGACGAACTCCAGAAATTCCTGTTGCATCTGAAAGTGGAAACTCGCCCGATTTCAAAGGTATGTGCATTTTTCCCCTAGGCCTTTGTAGTTATTGGTTTCGAGTAGCAGACTTGAGAAAATTTTGAGTGTTTCTCAACCATTCCTTAACTTCAAACTCCCATATCTCGCGAACGGATTGACGAACTCGAGAAATTCCTGTTGCATCTGAAAGTAGAAACTCGCACGATTACAAGGGTGTGTGTACTTTTCCCCTAGGCCATTCCAGTTATTGGTTTCGAGTATCAGAATTGCGAAAATTTTGATGGTTTCTCAACCATTCCTGAACTTCAAACGCCCATGTCTCGCGAACGGAATGACGAATTCGAGAAATTCCTGTTGCATCTGAAAGCAGAAACTCGCCCGATTACAACGGTATGTGTATTTTCCCCTAGGCTGTTGTAGTTATTGGTTTCTAGCGTCAGAATTGCGAAAATTTTGATGGTTTCTCAACCGTTCCTTAACTTCAAACTCCCATATCTCGCGAACGGAATGACGAACTCGAGAAATTCCTGCTGCATCTGAAAGTGGAAACTCGCACGATTACAAAGGTATCTGTACTTTTCCCCTAGGCCTTTCCAGTTATTCGTTTCTTGCATCAGAATTGCGAGAATTTTGATGGTTTCTCAACCATTCCTTAACTTCAAACTCCCATATCTCGCGAACGGAATGACGCACTCGAGAAATTCCTGTTGCATCTGAAAGTAGAAACTCGCACGATGACAAGGGTGTGTGTACTTTTCCCCTAGGCCATTCCAGTTATTGGTTTCGAGTATCAGAATTGCGAAAACTTTGATGGTTTCTCAACCATTCCTTAACTTCAAACTCCCATATCTCGTGAACGGATTGACGAACTCGAGAAATTCCTGTTGCATCTGAAAGCAGAAACTCGCCCGATTACAACGGTACGTGTATTTTCCCCTAGGCCATTGTAGTTATTGGTTTCTAGCATCAGAATTGCGAAAATTTGGATGGTTTCTCAACCATTGCTTAATTTCAAACTCCCATATCTCACGAAGGAATTGACGAACTCGAGAAATTACTGTTGCATCTGAAAGCAGAAACTCGCCCGATTACAATGGTGTGTGTACTTTTCCCCTAGGCCATTCCAGTTATTCGTTTCGAGTATCAGAATTGCGAAAATTTTGATGGTTTCTCAAACATTCCTTAACTTCAAACTCCCATGTCTCGCGAACGGAATGACCAACTCGAGAAATTCCTGTTGCATCTGAAAGTAGAAACTCGCACGATTACAATGGTGTTTGTACTTTTCCCCTAGGCCATTCCAGTTATTGGTTTCGAGTATCAGAATTGCGAAAATTTTGATGGTTTCTAAACCATTCCTGAACTTCAAACTCCCATATCTCGCGAACGGATAGACGAACTCGAGAAATTCCTGTTGTATCTGAAAGTAGAAACTCGCCCGATTACAACGGTATGTGTATTTTCCCCTAGGCCATTGTAGTTATTGGTTTCTAGCGTCAGAATTGCGAAAATTTTGATGGCTTCTCAACCATTCCTCAACTTCAGACTCCCATATCTCGCGAACGGAATGACGAACTCGAGAAATTCCTGTTGCATCTGAAAGTGGAAACTCGCCCGATTACAAGGGTATGTGCATTTTTCCCCTAGGCCTTTGTAGTTATTCGTTTCGAGTATCAGACTTGCGAAAATTTTGATGGTTTCTCAAGCATTCCTTAACTTCAAACTCCCATATCTCGCGAACGGATTGACGAACTCGAGAAATTCCTGTTGCATCTGAAAGCAGAAACTCGCCCGATTACAAAGATATGTGTGTTTTTCCCCTAGGCCTTTGTCGTTATTGGTTTCGAGTATCAGACTTGCGAAAATTTTGAGGGTTTCTCAACCATTCCTTAACTTCAAACTCCCATATCTCGCGAACGGATTGACGAACTCGAGAAATTCCTGTTGCATCTGAAAGTAGAGACTCGCCCGATTAGAATGGTGTGTGTACTTTTCCCCTAGGCCATTTCAGTTATTCGTATCGAGTATCAGACTTGCGAAAATTTTGATGGTTTCTCAAGCATTCCTTAATTCAAACTCCCATATCTCGCGAATGGATTGACGAACTCGAGAAATTCCTGTTGCATCCGAAATTAGAAACTCGCCCGATTACAACGGTATGTGTATTTTCCCCTAGGCCATTGTAGTTATTGGTTTCTAGCGTCAGAATTGCGAAAATTTTGATGGTTTCTCAACCATTCCTCAACTTCAGACTCCCATATCTGGCGAACGTAATGACGAACTCGAGAAATTCCTTTTGCATCTGAAAGTGGAAACTCGCCCGATTACAATGGTGTGTGTACTTTTCCCCTAGGCCATTCCAGTTATTCGTTTCGAGTATCAGACTTGCGAAGATTTTGATGGTTTCTCAAGCATTCCTTAATTCAAACTCCCATATCTCGCGAACGGAATGACGCACTCGAGAAATTCCTGTTGCATCTGAAAGTAGAAACTCGCACGATGACAAGGGTGTGTGTACTTTTCCCCTAGGCCATTCCAGTTATTCGTTTCGAGTATCAGAATTGCGAAAATTTTGATGGTTTCTCAACCATTCCTTAACTTCAAACTCCCATATCTCGCGAACGGAATGACGCACTCGAGAAATTCCTGTTGCATCTGAAAGTAGAAACTCGCACGATGACAAGGGTGTGTGTACTTTTCCCCTAGGCCATTCCAGTTATTGGTTTCGAGTATCAGAATTGCGAAAATTTTGATGGTTTCTCAACCATTCCTTAACTTCAAACTCCCATGTCTCGCGAACGGAATGACGAACTCCAGAAATTCCTGTTGCATCTGAAAGTGGAAACTCGCCCGATTTCAAAGGTATGTGCATTTTTCCCCTAGGCCTTTGTAGTTATTGGTTTCGAGTAGCAGACTTGAGAAAATTTTGAGTGTTTCTCAACCATTCCTTAACTTCAAACTCCCATATCTCGCGAACGGATTGACGAACTCGAGAAATTCCTGTTGCATCTGAAAGGAGAGACTCGCCCGATTAGAATGGTGTGTTTACTTTTCCCCTAGGCCATTCCAGTTATTCGTTTCTAGCATCAGAATTGTGAAAATTTTGTTGCTTTCTCAACCATTCCTTAACTTCAAACTCCCATATCTCGCGAACGGAATGACGAACTCGAGAAATTCCTGTTGCATCTGAAAGTAGAAACTCGCACGATTACAAGGGTGTGTGTACTTTTCCCCTAGGCCATTCCAGTTATTGGTTTCGAGTATCAGAATTGCGAAAATTTTGATGGTTTCTCAACCATTCCTGAACTTCAAACGCCCATGTCTCGCGAACGGAATGACGAATTCGAGAAATTCCTGTTGCATCTGAAAGCAGAAACTCGCCCGATTACAACGGTATGTGTATTTTCCCCTAGGCTGTTGTAGTTATTGGTTTCTAGCGTCAGAATTGCGAAAATTTTGATGGTTTCTCAACCGTTCCTTAACTTCAAACTCCCATATCTCGCGAACGGAATGACGAACTCGAGAAATTCCTGCTGCATCTGAAAGTGGAAACTCGCCCGATTACAAAGGTATCTGTACTTTTCCCCTAGGCCTTTCCAGTTATTCGTTTCTTGCATCAGAATTGCGAGAATTTTGATGGTTTCTCAACCATTCCTTAACTTCAAACTCCCATATCTCGCGAACGGAATGACGCACTCGAGAAATTCCTGTTGCATCTGAAAGTAGAAACTCGCACGATGACAAGGGTGTGTGTACTTTTCCCCTAGGCCATTCCAGTTATTGGTTTCGAGTATCAGAATTGCGAAAACTTTGATGGTTTCTCAACCATTCCTTAACTTCAAACTCCCATATCTCGCGAACGGATTGACGAACTCGAGAAATTCCTGTTGCATCTGAAAGCAGAAACTCGCCCGATTACAACGGTACGTGTATTTTCCCCTAGGCCATTGTAGTTATTGGTTTCTAGCATCAGAATTGCGAAAATTTGGATGGTTTCTCAACCATTGCTTAATTTCAAACTCCCATATCTCACGAAGGAATTGACGAACTCGAGAAATTACTGTTGCATCTGAAAGCAGAAACTCGCCCGATTACAATGGTGTGTGTACTTTTCCCCTAGGCCATTCCAGTTATTCGTTTCGAGTATCAGAATTGCGAAAATTTTGATGGTTTCTCAAACATTCCTTAACTTCAAACTCCCATGTCTCGCGAACGGAATGACGAACTCGAGAAATTCCTGTTGCATCTGAAAGTAGAAACTCGCACGATTACAATGGTGTTTGTACTTTTCCCCTAGGCCATTCCAGTTATTGGTTTCGAGTATCAGAATTGCGAAAATTTTGATGGTTTCTAAACCATTCCTGAACTTCAAACTCCCATATCTCGCGAACGGATAGACGAACTCGAGAAATTCCTGTTGTATCTGAAAGTAGAAACTCGCCCGATTACAACGGTATGTGTATTTTCCCCTAGGCCATTGTAGTTATTGGTTTCTAGCGTCAGAATTGCGAAAATTTTGATGGCTTCTCAACCATTCCTCAACTTCAGACTCCCATATCTCGCGAACGGAATGACGAACTCGAGAAATTCCTGTTGCATCTGAAAGTGGAAACTCGCCCGATTACAAGGGTATGTGCATTTTTCCCCTAGGCCTTTGTAGTTATTCGTTTCGAGTATCAGACTTGCGAAAATTTTGATGGTTTCTCAAGCATTCCTTAACTTCAAACTCCCATATCTCGCGAACGGATTGACGAACTCGAGAAATTCCTGCTGCATCTGAAAGCAGAAACTCGCCCGATTACAAAGATATGTGTGTTTTTCCCCTAGGCCTTTGTCGTTATTGGTTTCGAGTATCAGACTTGCGAAAATTTTGAGGGTTTCTCAACCATTCCTTAACTTCAAACTCCCATATCTCGCGAACGGATTGACGAACTCGAGAAATTCCTGTTGCATCTGAAAGTAGAGACTCGCCCGATTAGAATGGTGTGTGTACTTTTCCCCTAGGCCATTTCAGTTATTCGTATCGAGTATCAGACTTGCGAAAATTTTGATGGTTTTTCAAGCATTCCTTAATTCAAACTCCCATATCTCGCGAATGGATTGACGAACTCGAGAAATTCCTGTTGCATCCGAAATTAGAAACTCGCCCGATTACAACGGTATGTGTATTTTCCCCTAGGCCATTGTAGTTATTGGTTTCTAGCGTCAGAATTGCGAAAATTTTGATGGTTTCTCAACCATTCCTCAACTTCAGACTCCCATATCTGGCGAACGTAATGACGAACTCGAGAAATTCCTTTTGCATCTGAAAGTGGAAACTCGCCCGATTACAATGGTGTGTGTACTTTTCCCCTAGGCCATTCCAGTTATTCGTTTCGAGTATCAGACTTGCGAAGATTTTGATGGTTTCTCAAGCATTCCTTAATTCAAACTCCCATATCTCGCGAACGGAATGACGCACTCGAGAAATTCCTGTTGCATCTGAAAGTAGAAACTCGCACGATGACAAGGGTGTGTGTACTTTTCCCCTAGGCCATTCCAGTTATTGGTTTCGAGTATCAGAATTGCGAAAATTTTGATGGTTTCTCAACCATTCCTTAACTTCAAACTCCCATGTCTCGCGAACGGAATGACGAACTCCAGAAATTCCTGTTGCATCTGAAAGTGGAAACTCGCCCGATTTCAAAGGTATGTGCATTTTTCCCCTAGGCCTTTGTAGTTATTGGTTTCGAGTAGCAGACTTGAGAAAATTTTGAGTGTTTCTCAACCATTCCTTAACTTCAAACTCCCATATCTCGCGAACGGATTGACGAACTCGAGAAATTCCTGTTGCATCTGAAAGGAGAGACTCGCCCGATTAGAATGGTGTGTTTACTTTTCCCCTAGGCCATTCCAGTTATTCGTTTCTAGCATCAGAATTGTGAAAATTTTGTTGCTTTCTCAACCATTCCTTAACTTCAAACTCCCATATCTCGCGAACGGAATGACGAACTCGAGAAATTCCTGTTGCATCTGAAAGTAGAAACTCGCACGATTACAAGGGTGTGTGTACTTTTCCCCTAGGCCATTCCAGTTATTGGTTTCGAGTATCAGAATTGCGAAAATTTTGATGGATTCTCAACCATTCCTGAACTTCAAACGCCCATGTCTCGCGAACGGAATGACGAATTCGAGAAATTCCTGTTGCATCTGAAAGCAGAAACTCGCCCGATTACAACGGTATGTGTATTTTCCCCTAGGCTGTTGTAGTTATTGGTTTCTAGCGTCAGAATTGCGAAAATTTTGATGGTTTCTCAACCGTTCCTTAACTTCAAACTCCCATATCTCGCGAACGGAATGACGAACTCGAGAAATTCCTGCTGCATCTGAAAGTGGAAACTCGCCCGATTACAAAGGTATCTGTACTTTTCCCCTAGGCCTTTCCAGTTATTCGTTTCTTGCATCAGAATTGCGAGAATTTTGATGGTTTCTCAACCATTCCTTAACTTCAAACTCCCATATCTCGCGAACGGAATGACGCACTCGAGAAATTCCTGTTGCATCTGAAAGTAGAAACTCGCACGATGACAAGGGTGTGTGTACTTTTCCCCTAGGCCATTCCAGTTATTGGTTTCGAGTATCAGAATTGCGAAAACTTTGATGGTTTCTCAACCATTCCTTAACTTCAAACTCCCATATCTCGCGAACGGATTGACGAACTCGAGAAATTCCTGTTGCATCTGAAAGCAGAAACTCGCCCGATTACAACGGTACGTGTATTTTCCCCTAGGCCATTGTAGTTATTGGTTTCTAGCATCAGAATTGCGAAAATTTGGATGGTTTCTCAACCATTGCTTAATTTCAAACTCCCATATCTCACGAAGGAATTGACGAACTCGAGAAATTACTGTTGCATCTGAAAGCAGAAACTCGCCCGATTACAATGGTGTGTGTACTTTTCCCCTAGGCCATTCCAGTTATTCGTTTCGAGTATCAGAATTGCGAAAATTTTGATGGTTTCTCAAACATTCCTTAACTTCAAACTCCCATGTCTCGCGAACGGAATGACGAACTCGAGAAATTCCTGTTGCATCTGAAAGTAGAAACTCGCACGATTACAATGGTGTTTGTACTTTTCCCCTAGGCCATTCCAGTTATTGGTTTCGAGTATCAGAATTGCGAAAATTTTGATGGTTTCTAAACCATTCCTGAACTTCAAACTCCCGTGTCTCGCGAACGGAATGACGAACTCGAGAAATTCCTGTTGCATCTGAAAGTGGAAACTCGCCCGATTGCAAAGGTATGTGCATTTTTCCCCTAGGCCTTTGTAGTTATTGGTTTCGAGTATCAGACTTGCGAAAATTTTGATGGTTTCTCAACCATTCCTCAACTTCAGACTCCCATATCTGGCGAACGGAATGACGAACTCGAGAAATTCCTGTTGCACCTGAAAGTGGAAACTCGCCCGATTACAATGGTTTGTGTACTTTTCCCCTAGGCCTTTCCAGTTATTCGTTTCTTGCATCAGAATTGAGAGAATTTTGATGGTTTCTCAACCATTCCTTAACTTCAAACTCTCATATCTCGCGAACGGAATGACGCACTCGAGAAACTCCTGTTGCATCTGAAAGTGGAAACTCGCCCGATTACAAAGGTATGTGCATTTTTCTCCTAGGGCTTTGTAGTTATTGGTTTCGAGTATCAGAATTGCGAAAATTTTGATGGTTTCTCAACCATTCCTTAACTTCAAACTCCCATATCTCGCGAACGGATTGACGAACTCGAGAAATTCCTGTTGCATCTGAAAACAGAAACTCGCCCGATTACAACGGTATGTGTATTTTTCCCCTAGGCCTTTGTGGTTATTCGTTTCGAGTATCAGATTTGCGAAAATTTTGATGGCTTCTCAAGCATTCCTTAACGTCAAACTCCCATATCTCGCGAACGGATTGACGAACTCGAGAAATTCCTGTTACATCTGAAATAAGAAACTCGCCCGATTACAAAGATATGTGTGTTATTCCCCTAGGCCATTGTAGTTATTGGTTTCTAGCATCAGAATTGCGAAAATTTGGATGGTTTCTCAACCATTCCTCAATTTCGAACTCCCATATCTCGCGAACGGGATGACGAACTCGAGAAATTCCTGTTGCATCTGAAAGCAGAAACTCGCCCGATTACAAAGGTGTGTGTACTTTTCCCCTAGGCCATTCCAGTTATTGGTTTCGAGTATCAGAATTGCGAAAATTTTGATGGTTTCTCAACCACTCCTTAACTTCAAACTCCCATGTCTCGCGAACGGAATGACGAACTCGAGAAATTCCTGTTGCATCTGAAAGTGGAAACTCGCCCGATTGCAAAGGTATGTGCATGTTTCCCCTAGGCCTTTGTAGTTATTGGTTTCGAGTATCAGACTTGCGAAAATTTTGATGGTTTCTCAAGCATTCCTTAACTTCAAACACCCATATCTCGCGAACGGATTGACGAACTCGAGAAATTCCTCTTGCATCTGAAAGCAGAAACTCGCCCGATTACAACGGTATGTGTATTTTCCCCTAGGCCGTTGTAGTTATTGGTTTCTAGCGTCAGAATTTCGAAAATTTTGATGGTTTCTCAACCATTCCTTAACTTCAAACACCCATATCTCGCGAACGGAATGACGAACTCGAGAAATTCCTGTTGCATCTGAAAGTGGATACTGGCCCGATTACAAAGGTATGTGTATTTTTCCCCTAGGCCATTGTAGTTATTGGTTTCGAGTATCAGACTTGCGAAAATTTTGATGGTTTCTCAAGCATTCCTTAACTTCAAACTCCCATATCTCGCGAACGGATTGACGAACTCGAGAAATCCCTGTTGCATCTGAAAGTAAATACTCGCCCGATTACAATGGTTTGTGTACTTTTCCACTAGGCCTTTCCACTTATTCGTTTCTTGCATCAGAATTGCGAGAATTTTGATGGTTTCTCAACCATTCCTTAACTTCAAACTCTCATATCTCGCGAACGGAATGACGCACTCGAGAAATTCCTGTTGCATCTGAAAGTGGAAACTCGCCCGATTACAAAGGTATGTGCATTTTTCCCCTATGCCTTTGTAGTTATTGGTTTCGAGTACCAGACTTGCGAAAATTTTGATGGTTTCTCAACCATTCCTTAATTTCAAACTCCCATATCACACGAACGGATTGACGAACTCGAGAAATCCCTGTTGCATCTGAAAGTAGAAACTCGCCCGATTACAAAGATATGTGTGTTTTTCCCCTAGGCCATTGTAGTTATTGGTTTCTAGCATCAGAATTGCGAAAATTTGGATGGTTTCTCAACCATTCCTTAACTTCAAATTCCCATATCTCGCGAACACATTTACGAACTCGAGAAATTCCTGTTGCATCTGAAAGTGGATACTCGCCCGATTACAAAGGTATGTGTATTTTTCCCCTAGGCCATTGTAGTTATTGGTTTCGAGTATCAGACTTGCGAAAATTTTGATGGTTTCTCAAGCATTCCTTAAGTTCAAACTCCCATATCTCGCGAACGGATTGACGAACTCGAGAAATCCCTGTTGCATCTGAAAGTAGAAACTCGCCCGATTACAATGGTTTGTGTACTTTTCCCCTAGGCCTTTCCAGTTATTCGTTTCTTGCATCAGAATTGCGAGAATTTTGATGGTTTCTCAACCATTGCTTAACTTCAAACTCTCATATCTCGCGAACGGAATGACGCACTCGAGAAATTCCTGTTGCATCTGAAAGTGGAAACTCGCCCGATTACAAAGGTATGTGCATTTTTCCCCTATGCCTTTGTAGTTATTGGTTTCGAGTACCAGACTTGCGAAAATTTTGATGGTTTCTCAACCATTCCTTAATTTCAAACTCCCATATCACACGAACGGATTGACGAACTCGAGAAATCCCTGTTGCATCTGAAAGTAGAAACTCGCCCGATTACAAAGATATGTGTGTTTTTCCCCTAGGCCATTGTAGTTATTGGTTTCTAGCATCAGAATTGCGAAAATTTGGATGGTTTCTCAACCATTCCTTAACTTCAAATTCCCATATCTCGCGAACACATTTATGAACTCGAGAAATTCCTGTTGCATCTGAAAGTGGATACTCGCCCGATTACAATGGTATGTGCATTTTTCCCCTAGGCCTTTGTAGTTATTGGTTTCGAGTATCAGACTTGCGAAAATTTTGATGGCTTCTCAAGCATTCCTTAACTTCAAACTCCCATATCTCGCGAACGGATTGACGAACTCGAGAAATTCCTGTTGCATCTGAAATAAGAAACTCGCCCGATTACAAAGATATGTGTGTTTTTCCCCTAGGCCATTGTAGTTATTGGTTTCTAGCATCAGAATTGCGAAAATTTGGATGGTTTCTCAACCATTCCTTAACTTCAAATTCCCATATCTCGCGAACACATTTACGAACTCGAGAAATTCCTGTTGCATCTGAAAGTGGATACTCGCCCGATTACAAAGGTATGTGTATTTTTCCCCTAGGCCATTGTAGTTATTGGTTTCGAGTATCAGACTTGCGAAAATTTTGATGGTTTCTCAAGCATTCCTTAAGTTCAAACTCCCATATCTCGCGAACGGATTGACGAACTCGAGAAATCCCTGTTGCATCTGAAAGTAGAAACTCGCCCGATTACAATGGTTTGTGTACTTTTCCCCTAGGCCTTTCCAGTTATTCGTTTCTTGCATCAGAATTGCGAGAATTTTGATGGTTTCTCAACCATTCCTTAACTTCAAACTCTCATATCTCGCGAACGGAATGACGCACTCGAGAAATTCCTGTTGCATCTGAAAGTGGAAACTCGCCCGATTACAAAGCTATGTGCATTTTTCTCCTAGGGCTTTGTAGTTATTGGTTTCGAGTATCAGAATTGCGAAAATTTTGATGGTTTCTCAACCATTCCTTAACTTCAAACTCCCATATCTCGCGAACGGATTGACGAACTCGAGAAATTCCTGTTGCATCTGAAAACAGAAACTCGCCCGATTACAACGGTATGTGTATTTTCCCCTAGGCCATTGTAGTTATTGGTTTCTAGCGTCAGAATTGCGATAATTATGATGGTTTCTCAACCATTCCTTAAATTCAGACTCCCGTATCTCGCGAACGGAATGACGAACTCGAGAAATTCCTGTGGCATCTGAAAGTGGAAACTCGCCCGATTACAAGGGTATGTGCATTCTTCCCCTAGGCCTTTGTAGTTATTGGTTTCGAGTATCAGACTTGCGAAAATTTTGATGGCTTCTCAAGCATTCCTTAACTTCAAACTCCCATATCTCGCGAACGGATTGACGAACTCGAGAAATTCCTGTTGCATCTGAAATAAGAAACTCGCCCGATTACAAAGATATGTGTGTTTTTCCCCTAGGCCATTGTAGTTATTGGTTTCTAGCATCAGAATTGCGAAAATTTGGATGGTTTCTCAACCATTCCTTAACTTCAAATTCCCATATCTCGCGAACACATTTACGAACTCGAGAAATTCCTGTTGCATCTGAAAGTGGA
Source organism: Ptiloglossa arizonensis (assembly GCF_051014685.1). Lineage (NCBI taxonomy): Eukaryota > Metazoa > Arthropoda > Insecta > Hymenoptera > Colletidae > Ptiloglossa > Ptiloglossa arizonensis. Next base: position 228,399 of record NW_027478729.1, on the reverse strand, counting down.
TACTCGCCCGATTACAAAGGTATGTGTATTTTTCCCCTAGGCCATTGTAGTTATTGGTTTCGAGTATCAGACTTGCGAAAATTTTGATGGTTTCTCAAGCATTCCTTAAGTTCAAACTCCCATATCTCGCGAACGGATTGACGAACTCGAGAAATCCCTGTTGCATCTGAAAGTAGAAACTCGCCCGATTACAATGGTTTGTGTACTTTTCCCCTAGGCCTTTCCAGTTATTCGTTTCTTGCATCAGAATTGCGAGAATTTTGATGGTTTCTCAACCATTCCTTAACTTCAAACTCTCATATCTCGCGAACGGAATGACGCACTCGAGAAATTCCTGTTGCATCTGAAAGTGGAAACTCGCCCGATTACAAAGCTATGTGCATTTTTCTCCTAGGGCTTTGTAGTTATTGGTTTCGAGTATCAGAATTGCGAAAATTTTGATGGTTTCTCAACCATTCCTTAACTTCAAACTCCCATATCTCGCGAACGGATTGACGAACTCGAGAAATTCCTGTTGCATCTGAAAACAGAAACTCGCCCGATTACAACGGTATGTGTATTTTCCCCTAGGCCATTGTAGTTATTGGTTTCTAGCGTCAGAATTGCGAAAATTATGATGGTTTCTCAACCATTCCTTAAATTCAGACTCCCGTATCTCGCGAACGGAATGACGAACTCGAGAAATTCCTGTGGCATCTGAAAGTGGAAACTCGCCCGATTACAAGGGTATGTGCATTCTTCCCCTAGGCCTTTGTAGTTATTGGTTTCGAGTATCAGACTTGCGAAAATTTTGATGGCTTCTCAAGCATTCCTTAACTTCAAACTCCCATATCTCGCGAACGGATTGACGAACTCGAGAAATTCCTGTTGCATCTGAAATAAGAAACTCGCCCGATTACAAAGATATGTGTGTTTTTCCCCTAGGCCATTGTAGTTATTGGTTTCTAGCATCAGAATTGCGAAAATTTGGATGGTTTCTCAACCATTCCTTAACTTCAAATTCCCATATCTCGCGAACACATTTACGAACTCGAGAAATTCCTGTTGCATCTGAAAGTGGATACTCGCCCGATTACAAAGGTATGTGTATTTTTCCCCTAGGCCATTGTAGTTATTGGTTTCGAGTATCAGACTTGCGAAAATTTTGATGGTTTCTCAAGCATTCCTTAAGTTCAAACTCCCATATCTCGCGAACGGATTGACGAACTCGAGAAATCCCTGTTGCATCTGAAAGTAGAAACTCGCCCGATTACAATGGTTTGTGTACTTTTCCCCTAGGCCTTTCCAGTTATTCGTTTCTTGCATCAGAATTGCGAGAATTTTGATGGTTTCTCAACCATTCCTTAACTTCAAACTCTCATATCTCGCGAACGGAATGACGCACTCGAGAAATTCCTGTTGCATCTGAAAGTGGAAACTCGCCCGATTACAAAGCTATGTGCATTTTTCTCCTAGGGCTTTGTAGTTATTGGTTTCGAGTATCAGAATTGCGAAAATTTTGATGGTTTCTCAACCATTCCTTAACTTCAAACTCCCATATCTCGCGAACGGATTGACGAACTCGAGAAATTCCTGTTGCATCTGAAAACAGAAACTCGCCCGATTACAACGGTATGTGTATTTTCCCCTAGGCCATTGTAGTTATTGGTTTCTAGCGTCAGAATTGCGAAAATTATGATGGTTTCTCAACCATTCCTTAAATTCAGACTCCCGTATCTCGCGAACGGAATGACGAACTCGAGAAATTCCTGTGGCATCTGAAAGTGGAAACTCGCCCGATTACAAGGGTATGTGCATTCTTCCCCTAGGCCTTTGTAGTTATTGGTTTCGAGTATCAGACTTGCGAAAATTTTGATGGCTTCTCAAGCATTCCTTAACTTCAAACTCCCATATCTCGCGAACGGATTGACGAACTCGAGAAATTCCTGTTGCATCTGAAATAAGAAACTCGCCCGATTACAAAGATATGTGTGTTTTTCCCCTAGGCCATTGTAGTTATTGGTTTCTAGCATCAGAATTGCGAAAATTTGGATGGTTTCTCAACCATTCCTTAACTTCAAATTCCCATATCTCGCGAACACATTTACGAACTCGAGAAATTCCTGTTGCATCTGAAAGTGGATACTCGCCCGATTACAAAGGTATGTGTATTTTTCCCCTAGGCCATTGTAGTTATTGGTTTCGAGTATCAGACTTGCGAAAATTTTGATGGTTTCTCAAGCATTCCTTAAGTTCAAACTCCCATATCTCGCGAACGGATTGACGAACTCGAGAAATCCCTGTTGCATCTGAAAGTAGAAACTCGCCCGATTACAATGGTTTGTGTACTTTTCCCCTAGGCCTTTCCAGTTATTCGTTTCTTGCATCAGAATTGCGAGAATTTTGATGGTTTCTCAACCATTCCTTAACTTCAAACTCTCATATCTCGCGAACGGAATGACGCACTCGAGAAATTCCTGTTGCATCTGAAAGTGGAAACTCGCCCGATTACAAGGGTATGTGCATTTTTCCCCTAGGCCTTTGTAGTTATTGGTTTCGAGTATCAGACTTGCGAAAATTTTGATGGTTTCTCAACCATTCCTCAATTTCGAACTCACATATCTCGCGAACGGGATGACGAACTCGAGAAATTCCTGTTGCATCTGAAACTGGAAACTCGCCCGATTACAAAGGTATGTGCATTTTTCCCCTATGCCTTTGTAGTTATTGGTTTCGAGTACCAGACTTGCGAAAATTTTGATGGTTTCTCAACCACTCCTTAATTTCAAACTCCCATATCTCACGAACGGATTGACGAACTCGAGAAATTACTGTTGCATCTGAAAGTAGAAACTCGCCCGATTACAATGGTTTGTGTACTTTTCCCCTAGGCCTTTCCACTTATTCGTTTCTTGCATCAGAATTGCGAGAATTTTGATGGTTTCTCAACCATTCCTTAACTTCAAATTCCCATATCTCGCGAACACATTTACGAACTCGAGAAATTCCTGTTGCATCTGAAAGTGGATACTCGCCCGATTACAAAGGTATGTGTATTTTTCCCCTAGGCCATTGTAGTTATTGGTTTCGAGTATCAGACTTGCGAAAATTTTGATGGTTTCTCAAGCATTCCTTAAGTTCAAACTCCCATATCTCGCGAACGGATTGACGAACTCGAGAAATCCCTGTTGCATCTGAAAGTAGAAACTCGCCCGATTACAATGGTTTGTGTACTTTTCCCCTAGGCCTTTCCAGTTATTCGTTTCTTGCATCAGAATTGCGAGAATTTTGATGGTTTCTCAACCATTCCTTAACTTCAAACTCTCATATCTCGCGAACGGAATGACGCACTCGAGAAATTCCTGTTGCATCTGAAACTGGAAACTCGCCCGATTACAAAGGTATGTGCATTTTTCCCCTATGCCTTTGTAGTTATTGGTTTCGAGTACCAGACTTGCGAAAATTTTGATGGCTTCTCAAGCATTCCTTAACTTCAAACTCCCATATCTCGCGAACGGATTGACGAACTCGAGAAATTCCTGTTGCATCTGAAATAAGAAACTCGCCCGATTACAAAGATATGTGAGTTTTTCCCCTAGGCCTTTGTAGTTATTGGTTTCGAGTATCAGACTTGCGAAAATTTTGAGGGTTTCCCAACCATTCCTTAACTTCAAACTCCCATATCTCGCGAACGGATTGACGAACTCGAGAAATTCCTGTTGCATCTGAAAGCAGAAACTCGCCCGATTACAACGGTACGTGTATTTTCCCCTAGGCCATTGTAGTTATTGGTTTCTAGCATCAGAATTGCGAAAATGTGGATGGTTTCTCAACCATTCCTCAATTTCGAACTCCCATATCTCGCGAACGGGATGACGAACTCGAGAAATTCCTGTTGCATCTGAAACTGGAAACTCGCCCGATTACAAAGGTATGTGCATTTTTCCACTAGGCCTTTGTAGTTATTGGTTTCGAGTATCAGACTTGCGAAAATTTTGATGGCTTCTCAAGCATTCCTTAACTTCAAACTCCCATATCTCGCGAACGGATTGACGAACTCGAGAAATTCCTGTTGCATCTGAAATAAGAAACTCGCCCGATTACAAAGATATGTGAGTTTTTCCCCTAGGCCTTTGTAGTTATTGGTTTCGAGTATCAGACTTGCGAAAATTTTGAGGGTTTCCCAACCATTCCTTAACTTCAAACTCCCATATCTCGCGAACGGATTGACGAACTCGAGAAATTCCTGTTGCATCTGAAAGCAGAAACTCGCCCGATTACAACGGTACGTGTATTTTCCCCTAGGCCATTGTAGTCATTGGTTTCTAGCATCAGAATTGCGAAAATTTGGATGGTTTCTCAACCATTCCTCAATTTCGAACTCCCATATCTCGCGAACAGGATGACGAACTCGAGAAATTCCAGTTGCATCTGAAACTGGAAACTCGCCCGATTACAAAGGTATGTGCATTTTTCCACTAGGCCTTTGTAGTTATTGGTTTCGAGTATCAGACTTGCGCAAATTTTGATGGTTTCTCAACCATTGCTTAATTTCAAACTCCCATATCTCACGAAGGGATTGACGAACTCGAGAAATTACTGTTGCATGTGAAAGCAGAAACTCGCCCGATTACAATGGTGTGTGTACTTTTCCCCTAGGCCATTCCAGTTATTGGTTTCGAGTATCAGAATTGCGAAAATTTTGATGGTTTCTCAACCATTCCTTAACTTCAAACTCCCATGTCTCGCGAACGGAATGACGAACTCGAGAAATTCCTGTTGCATCTGAAAGTAGAAACTCGCACGATTACAATGGTGTTTGTACTTTTCCCCTAGGCCATTCCAGTTATTGGTTTCGAGTATCAGAATTGCGAAAATTTTGATGGTTTCTAAACCATTCCTGAACTTCAAACTCCCATGTCTCGCGAACGGAATGACGAACTCGAGAAATTCCTGTTGCATCTGAAAGTGGAAACTCGCCCGATTGCAAAGGTATGTGCATTTTTCCCCTAGGCCTTTGTAGTTATTGGTTTCGAGTATCAGACTTGCGAAAATTTTGATGGTTTCTCAAGCATTCCTTAACTTCAAACACCCATATCTCGCGAACGGATTGACGAACTCGAGAAATTCCTCTTGCATCTGAAAGCAGAAACTCGCCCCATTACAACGGTATGTGTATTTTCCCCTAGGCCGTTGTAGTTATTGGTTTCTAGCGTCAGAATTTCGAAAATTTTGATGGTTTCTCAACCATTTCTTAACTTCAAACTCCCATATCTCGCGAACGGAATGACGAACTCGAGAAATTCCTGTTGCATCTGAAAGCAGAAACTCGCCCGATTACAATGGTGTGTGTACTTTTCCCCTAGGTCATTCCAGTTGTTGGTTTCGAGTATCAGACCTGCGAAAATTTTGATGGTTTCTCAAGCATTCCTTAACTTCAAATTCCCATATCTCCCGAACAGATTTACGAAATCGAGAAATTCCTGTTGCATCTGAAAGCAGAAACTCGCCCGATTACAACGGTATGTGTATTTTCCCTTAGGCCATTGTAGTTATTGGTTTCTAGCAACAGAATTGCGAAAATTTGGATGGTTTCTCAACCATTTCTTAACTTCGAACTCCCATATCTCGCGAACGGAATGACGAACTCGAGAAATTCCTGTTGCATCTGAAAGTGGAAACACGCCCGATTGCAAAGGTATGTGCATTTTTCCCCTAGGCCATTCCAGTTATTGGTTTCGAGTATCAGAATTGCGAAAATTTTGATGGTTTCTAAACCATTCCTGAACTTCAAACTCCCATGTCTCGCGAACGGAATGACGAACTCGAGAAATTCCTGTTGCATCTGAAAGTGGAAACTCGCCCGATTGCAAAGGCATGTGCATTTTTCCCCTAAGCCTTTGTAGTTATTGGTTTCGAGTATCAGACTTGCGAAAATTTTGATGGTTTCTCAAGCATTCCTTAACTTCAAACTCCCATATCTCGCGAACGGATCGACGAAGTCGAGAAATTCCTGTTGCATCTCAAAGCAGAAGCTCGCCCGATTACAACGGTATGTGTATTTTCCCCTAGGCCATTGTAGTTATTGGTTTCTAGCATCAGAATTGCGAAAGTTTTGATGGTTTCTCAACCGTTCCTTAACTTCGAACTCCCATATCTCGCGAACGGGATGACGAACTCGAGAAATTCCTGTTGCTTCTGAAAGCAGAAACTCGCCCGATTACAAAGGTACGTGTATTTTCCCCTAGGCCATTGTAGTTATTGGTTTCTAGCATCAGAATTGCGAAAATTTGGATGGTTTCTCAACCATTTCTTAACTTCAAACTCCCATATCTCGCGAACGGAATGACGAACTCGAGAAATTCCTGTTGCATCTGAAAGCAGAAACTCGCCCGATTACAATGGTGTGTGTACTTTTCCCCTAGGTCATTCCAGTTGTTGGTTTCGAGTATCAGACCTGCGAAAATTTTGATGGTTTCTCAAGCATTCCTTAACTTCAAATTCCCATATCTCCCGAACAGATTTACGAAATCGAGAAATTCCTGTTGCATCTGAAAGCAGAAACTCGCCCGATTACAACGGTATGTGTATTTTCCCTTAGGCCGTTGTAGTTATTGGTTTCTAGCGTCAGAATTTCGAAAATTTTGATGGTTTCTCAACCATTTCTTAACTTCAAACTCCCATATCTCGCGAACGGAATGACGAACTCGAGAAATTCCTGTTGCATCTGAAAGCAGAAACTCGCCCGATTACAATGGTGTGTGTACTTTTCCCCTAGGTCATTCCAGTTGTTGGTTTCGAGTATCAGACCTGCGAAAATTTTGATGGTTTCTCAAGCATTCCTTAACTTCAAATTCCCATATCTCCCGAACAGATTTACGAAATCGAGAAATTCCTGTTGCATCTGAAAGCAGAAACTCGCCCGATTACAACGGTATGTGTATTTTCCCTTAGGCCATTGTAGTTATTGGTTTCTAGCAACAGAATTGCGAAAATTTGGATGGTTTCTCAACCATTTCTTAACTTCGAACTCCCATATCTCGCGAACGGAATGACGAACTCGAGAAATTCCTGTTGCATCTGAAAGTGGAAACACGCCCGATTGCAAAGGTATGTGCATTTTTCCCCTAGGCCATTCCAGTTATTGGTTTCGAGTATCAGAATTGCGAAAATTTTGATGGTTTCTAAACCATTCCTGAACTTCAAACTCCCATGTCTCGCGAACGGAATGACGAACTCGAGAAATTCCTGTTGCATCTGAAAGTGGAAACTCGCCCGATTGCAAAGGCATGTGCATTTTTCCCCTAAGCCTTTGTAGTTATTGGTTTCGAGTATCAGACTTGCGAAAATTTTGATGGTTTCTCAAGCATTCCTTAACTTCAAACTCCCATATCTCGCGAACGGATCGACGAAGTCGAGAAATTCCTGTTGCATCTCAAAGCAGAAGCTCGCCCGATTACAACGGTATGTGTATTTTCCCCTAGGCCATTGTAGTTATTGGTTTCTAGCATCAGAATTGCGAAAGTTTTGATGGTTTCTCAACCGTTCCTTAACTTCGAACTCCCATATCTCGCGAACGGGATGACGAACTCGAGAAATTCCTGTTGCTTCTGAAAGCAGAAACTCGCCCGATTACAAAGGTACGTGTATTTTCCCCTAGGCCATTGTAGTTATTGGTTTCTAGCATCAGAATTGCGAAAATTTGGATGGTTTCTCAACCATTCCTCAATTTCGAACTCCCATATCTCGCGAACGGGATGACGAACTCGAGAAATTCCTGTTGCATCTGAAACTGGAAACTCGCCCGATTACAAAGGTATGTGCATTTTTCCCCTATGCCTTTGTAGTTATTGGTTTCGAGTACAAGACTTGCGAAAATTTTGATGGTTTCTCAACCATTCCTTAATTTCAAACTCCCATATCTCACGAACGCATTGACGAACTCGAGAAATTACTGTTGCATCTGAAAGCAGAAACTCGCCCGATTACAATGGTGTGTGTACTTTTCCCATAGGTCATTCCAGTTGTTGGTTTCGAGTATCAGACCTGCGAAAATTTTGATGGTTTCTCAAGCATTCCTTAACTTCAAATTCCCATATCTCCCGAACAGATTTACGAAATCGAGAAATTCCTGTTGCATCTGAAAGCAGAAACTCGCCCGATTACAACGGTATGTGTATTTTCCCTTAGGCCATTGTAGTTATTGGTTTCTAGCAACAGAATTGCGAAAATTTGGATGGTTTCTCAACCATTTCTTAACTTCGAACTCCCATATCTCGCGAACGGAATGACGAACTCGAGAAATTCCTGTTGCATCTGAAAGTGGAAACTCGCCCGATTGCAAAGGCATGTGCATTTTTCCCCTAAGCCTTTGTAGGTATTGGTTTCGAGTATCAGACTTGCGAAAATTTTGATGGTTTCTCAAGCATTCCTTAACTTCAAACACCCATATCTCGCGAACGGATTGACGAACTCGAGAAATTCCTCTTGCATCTGAAAGCAGAAACTCGCCCGATTACAACGGTATGTGTATTTTCCCCTAGGCCGTTGTAGTTATTGGTTTCTAGCGACAGAATTGCGAAAATTTTGATGGTTTCTCAACCATTCCTTAACTTCAAACTCCCATATCTCGCGAACGGAATGACGAACTCGAGAAATTCCTGTTGCATCTGAACGTGGAAACTCGCCCGATTACAAAGGTATGTGTATTTTTCCCCTAGGCCATTGTAGTTATTGGTTTCTAGCATCAGAATTGCGAAAATTTGGATGGTTTCTCAACCATTCCTCAATTTCGAACTCCCATATCTCGCGAACGGGATGACGAACTCGAGAAATTCCTGTTGCATCTGAAACTGGAAACTCGCCCGATTACAAAGGTATGTGCATTTTTCCACTAGGCCTTTGTAGTTATTGGTTTCGAGTATCAGACTTGCGCAAATTTTGATGGTTTCTCAACAATTGCTTAATTTCAAACTCCCATATCTCACGAAGGGATTGACGAACTCGAGAAATTACTGTTGCATGTGAAAGCAGAAACTCGCCCGATTACAATGGTGTGTGTACTTTTCCCCTAGGCCATTCCAGTTATTGGTTTCGAGTATCAGAATTGCGAAAATTTTGATGGTTTCTCAACCATTCCTTAACTTCAAACTCCCATGTCTCGCGAACGGAATGACGAACTCGAGAAATTCCTGTTGCATCTGAAAGCAGAAACTCGCCCGATTAGAATGGTGTGTGTACTTTTCCCCTAGGCCATTCCAGTTATTGGTTTCGAGTATCAGAATTGCGAAAATTTTGATGGTTTCTAAACCATTCCTGAACTTCAAACTCCCATGTCTCGCGAACGGAATGACGAACTCGAGAAATTCCTGTTGCATCTGAAAGTGGAAACTCGCCCGATTGCAAAGGTATGTGCATTTTTCCCCTAGGCCTTTGTAGTTATTGGTTTCGAGTATCAGACTTGCGAAAATTTTGATGGTTTCTCAAGCATTCCTTAACTTCAAACACCCATATCTCGCGAACGGATTGACGAACTCGAGAAATTCCTCTTGCATCTGAAAGCAGAAACTCGCCCCATTACAACGGTATGTGTATTTTCCCCTAGGCCGTTGTAGTTATTGGTTTCTAGCGTCAGAATTTCGAAAATTTTGATGGTTTCTCAACCATTTCTTAACTTCAAACTCCCATATCTCGCGAACGGAATGACGAACTCGAGAAATTCCTGTTGCATCTGAAAGCAGAAACTCGCCCGATTACAATGGTGTGTGTACTTTTCCCCTAGGTCATTCCAGTTGTTGGTTTCGAGTATCAGACCTGCGAAAATTTTGATGGTTTCTCAAGCATTCCTTAACTTCAAATTCCCATATCTCCCGAACAGATTTACGAAATCGAGAAATTCCTGTTGCATCTGAAAGCAGAAACTCGCCCGATTACAACGGTATGTGTATTTTCCCTTAGGCCATTGTAGTTATTGGTTTCTAGCAACAGAATTGCGAAAATTTGGATGGTTTCTCAACCATTTCTTAACTTCGAACTCCCATATCTCGCGAACGGAATGACGAACTCGAGAAATTCCTGTTGCATCTGAAAGTGGAAACACGCCCGATTGCAAAGGTATGTGCATTTTTCCCCTAGGCCATTCCAGTTATTGGTTTCGAGTATCAGAATTGCGAAAATTTTGATGGTTTCTAAACCATTCCTGAACTTCAAACTCCCATGTCTCGCGAACGGAATGACGAACTCGAGAAATTCCTGTTGCATCTGAAAGTGGAAACTCGCCCGATTGCAAAGGCATGTGCATTTTTCCCCTAAGCCTTTGTAGTTATTGGTTTCGAGTATCAGACTTGCGAAAATTTTGATGGTTTCTCAAGCATTCCTTAACTTCAAACACCCATATCTCGCGAACGGATTGACGAACTCGAGAAATTCCTCTTGCATCTGAAAGCAGAAACTCGCCCGATTACAACGGTATGTGTATTTTCCCCTAGGCCGTTATAGTTATTGGTTTCTAGCGTCAGAATTGCGCAAATTTTGATGGTTTCTCAACCATTCCTTAACTTCAAACTCCCATATCTCGCGAACGGAATGACGAACTCGAGAAATTCCTGTTGCATCTGAACGTGGAAACTCGCCCGATTACAAAGGTATGTCTATTTTTCCCCTAGGCCATTGTAGTTATTGGTTTCGAGTATCAGAATTGCGAGAATTTTGATGGTTTCTCAACCATTCCTTAACTTCAAACTCTCATATCTCGCGAACGGAATGACGCACTCGAGAAATTCCTGTTGCATCTGAAAGTGGAAACTCGCCCGATTACAAAGGTATGTGCATTTTTCTCCTAGGGCTTTGTAGTTATTGGTTTCGAGTATCAGACTTGCGAAAATTTTGATGGTTTCTCAAGCATTCCTTAACTTCAAACTCCCATATCTCGCGAACGGATCGACGAAGTCGAGAAATTCCTGTTGCATCTGAAAGCAGAAACTCGCCCGATTACAACGGTATGTGTATTTTCCCCTAGGCCATTGTAGTTATTGGTTTCTAGCATCAGAATTGCGAAAGTTTTGATGGTTTCTCAACCGTTCCTTAACTTCGAACTCCCATATCTCGCGAACGGGATGACGAACTCGAGAAATTCCTGTTGCTTCTGAAAGCAGAAACTCGCCCGATTACAAAGGTACGTGTATTTTCCCCTAGGCCATTGTAGTTATTGGTTTCTAGCATCAGAATTGCGAAAATTTGGATGGTTTCTCAACCATTCCTCAATTTCGAACTCCCATATCTCGCGAACGGGATGACGAACTCGAGAAATTCCTGTTGCATCTGAAACTGGAAACTCGCCCGATTACAAAGGTATGTGCATTTTTCCCCTATGCCTTTGTAGTTATTGGTTTCGAGTACAAGACTTGCGAAAATTTTGATGGTTTCTCAACCATTCCTTAATTTCAAACTCCCATATCTCACGAACGCATTGACGAAATCGAGAAATTACTGTTGCATCTGAAAGCAGAAACTCGCCCGATTACAATGGTGTGTGTACTTTTCCCATAGGTCATTCCAGTTGTTGGTTTCGAGTATCAGACCTGCGAAAATTTTGATGGTTTCTCAAGCATTCCTTAACTTCAAATTCCCATATCTCCCGAACAGATTTACGAAATCGAGAAATTCCTGTTGCATCTGAAAGCAGAAACTCGCCCGATTACAACGGTATGTGTATTTTCCCTTAGGCCATTGTAGTTATTGGTTTCTAGCAACAGAATTGCGAAAATTTGGATGGTTTCTCAACCATTCCTTAACTTCAAACTCCCATATCTCGCGAACGGAATGACGAACTCGAGAAATTCCTGTTGCATCTGAACGTGGAAACTCGCCCGATTACAAAGGTATGTGTATTTTTCCCCTAGGCCATTGTAGTTATTGGTTTCGAGTATCAGAATTGCGAGAATTTTGATGGTTTCTCAAGCATTCCTTAACTTCAAACTCCCATATCTCGCGAACGGATTGACGAAGTCGAGAAATTCCTGTTGCATCTGAAAGCAGAAACTCGCCCGATTACAACGGTATGTGTATTTTCCCCTAGGCCATTGTAGTTATTGGTTTCTAGCATCAGAATTGCGAAAGTATTGATGGTTTCTCAACCGTTCCTTAACTTCGAACTCCCATATCTCGCGAACGGGATGACGAACTCGAGAAATTCCTGTTGCATCTGAAAGCAGAAACTCGCCCGATTACAACGGTACGTGTATTTTCCCCTAGGCCATTGTAGTTATTGGTTTCTAGCATCAGAATTGCGAGAATTTGGATGGTTTCTCAACCATTCCTCAATTTCGAACTCCCATATCTCGCGAACGGGATGACGAACTCGAGAAATTCCTGTTGCATCTGAAACTGGAAACTCGCCCGATTACAAAGGTATGTGCATTTTTCACCTATGCCTTTGTAGTTATTGGTTTCGAGTACAAGACTTGCGAAAATTTTGATGGTTTCTGAACCATTCCTTAATTTCAAACTCCCATATCTCGCGAACGGAATGACGAACTCGAGAAATTCCTGTTGCATCTGAAAGTGGAAACACGCCCGATTGCAAAGGTATGTGCATTTTTCCCCTAGGCCATTCCAGTTATTGGTTTCGAGTATCAGAATTGCGAAAATTTTGATGGTTTCTAAACCATTCCTGAACTTCAAACTCCCATGTCACGCGAACGGAATGACGAACTCGAGAAATTCCTGTTGCATCTGAAAGTGGAAACTCGCCCGATTGCAAAGGCATGTGCATTTTTCCCCTAAGCCTTTGTAGTTATTGGTTTCGAGTATCAGACTTGCGAAAATTTTGATGGTTTCTCAACCATTCCTTAATTTCAAACTCCCATATCTCACGAACGGATTGACGAACTCGAGAAATTACTGTTGCATCTGAAAGCAGAAACTCGCCCGATTACGATGGTGTGTGTACTTTTCCCCTAGGTCATTCCAGTTGTTGGTTTCGAGTATCAGACCTGCGAAAATTTTGATGGTTTCTCAAGCATTCCTTAACTTCAAATTCCCATATCTCCCGAACAGATTTACGAAATCGAGAAATTCCTGTTGCATCTGAAAGCAGAAACTCGCCCGATTACAACGGTATGTGTATTTTCCCTTAGGCCATTGTAGTTATTGGTTTCTAGCAACAGAATTGCGAAAATTTGGATGGTTTCTCAACCATTTCTTAACTTCGAACTCCCATATCTCGCGAACGGAATGACGAACTCGAGAAATTCCTGTTGCATCTGAAAGTGGAAACACGCCCGATTGCAAAGGTATGTGCATTTTTCCCCTAGGCCATTCCAGTTATTGGTTTCGAGTATCAGAATTGCGAAAATTTTGATGGTTTCTAAACCATTCCTGAACTTCAAACTCCCATGTCTCGCGAACGGAATGACGAACTCGAGAAATTCCTGTTGCATCTGAAAGTGGAAACTCGCCCGATTGCAAAGGCATGTGCATTTTTCCCCTAAGCCTTTGTAGTTATTGGTCTCGAGTATCAGACTTGCGAAAATTTTGATGGTTTCTCAAGCATTCCTTAACTTCAAACACCCATATCTCGCGAACGGATTGACGAACTCGAGAAATTCCTCTTGCATCTGAAAGCAGAAACTCGCCCGATTACAACGGTATGTGTATTTTCCCCTAGGCCGTTGTAGTTATTGGTTTCTAGCAACAGAATTGCGAAAATTTGGATGGTTTCTCAACCATTTCTTAACTTCGAACTCCCATATCTCGCGAACGGAATGACGAACTCGAGAAATTCCTGTTGCATCTGAAAGTGGAAACACGCCCGATTGCAAAGGTATGTGCATTTTTCCCCTAGGCCATTCCAGTTATTGGTTTCGAGTATCAGAATTGCGAAAATTTTGATGGTTTCTAAACCATTCCTGAACTTCAAACTCCCATGTCACGCGAACGGAATGACGAACTCGAGAAATTCCTGTTGCATCTGAAAGTGGAAACTCGCCCGATTGCAAAGGCATGTGCATTTTTCCCCTAAGCCTTTGTAGTTATTGGTCTCGAGTATCAGACTTGCGAAAATTTTGATGGTTTCTCAAGCATTCCTTAACTTCAAACACCCATATCTCGCGAACGGATTGACGAACTCGAGAAATTCCTCTTGCATCTGAAAGCAGAAACTCGCCCGATTACAACGGTATGTGTATTTTCCCCTAGGCCGTTGTAGTTATTGGTTTCTAGCGTCAGAATTGCGAAAATTTTGATGGTTTCTCATCCATTCCTTAACTTCAAACTCCCATATCTCGCGAACGGAATGACGAACTCGAGAAATTCCTGTTGCATCTGAACGTGGAAGCTCGCCCGATTACAAAGGTATGTGTATTTTTCCCCTAGGCCATTGTAGTTATTGGTTTCGTGTATCAGAATTGCGAGAATTTTGATGGTTTCTCAACCATTCCTTAACATCAAACTCTCATATCTCGCGAACGGAATGACGAACTCGAGAAATTCCTGTTGCCTCTGAAAGTGGAAACTCGCCCGATTACAAAGGTATGTGTATTTTTCTCCTAGGCCATTGTAGTTATTGGTTTCGAGTATCAGACTTGCGAAAATTTTGATGGTTTCTCAAGCATTCCTTAACTTCAAACTCCCATATCTCGCGAACGGATTGACGAACTCGAGAAATTCCTGTTGCATCTGAAATTAGAAACTCGCCCGATTACAAAGATATGTGTGTTTATCCCCTAGGCCTTTGTAGTTATTGGTTTCGAGTATCAGACTTGCGAAAATTTTGAGGGTTTCCCAACCATTCCTTAACTTCAAACTCCCATATCTCGCGAACGGATTTACGAAATCGAGAAATTCCTGTTGCATCTGAAAGTGGAAACTCGCCCGATTACAACGGTATGTGTATTTTCCCTTAGGCCATTGCTGTTATTGGTTTCGAGTATCAGACTTGCGAAAATTTTGATGGTTTCTCAAGCATTCCTTAACTTCAAACACCCATATCTCGCGAACGGATTGACGAACTCGAGAAATTCCTCTTGCATCTGAAAGCAGAAACTTGCCCGATTACAACGGTATGTGTATTTTCCCCTAGGCCGTTGTAGTTATTGGTTTCTAGCGTCAGACTTGCGAAAATTTTGATGGTTTCTCAAGCATTCCTTAACTTCAAACTCCCATATCTCGCGAACGGATTGACGAACTCGAGAAATTCCTGTTGCATCTGAAATTAGAAACTCGCCCGATTACAAAGATATGTGTGTTTATCCCCTAGGCCTTTGTAGTTATTGGTTTCGAGTATCAGACTTGCGAAAATTTTGAGGGTTTCCCAACCATTCCTTAACTTCAAACTCCCACATCTCGCGAACGGATTTACGAAATGGAGAAATTCCTGTTGCATCTGAAAGCAGAAACTCGCCCGATTACAACGGTATGTGTATTTTCCCTTAGGCCATTGCTTTTATTGGTTTCTAGCATCAGAATTGCGAAAATTTGGATGGTTTCTCAACCATTCCTTAATTTCGAACTCCCATATATCGCGAACGGGATGACGAACTCGAGAAATTCCTGTTGCATCTGAAACTGGAAACTCGCCCGATTACAAAGGTATGTGCATTTTTCCCCTAGGCCTTTGTAGTTATTGTTTTCGAGTATCAGACCAGCGAAAATTTTGATGGTTTCTCAACCATTCCTTAACTTCATACTCCCATATCTCGCGAACGGAATGACGAACTCGAGAAGTTCCTGTTGCATCTGAAAGTAAAAACTCGCACGATTACAAAGGTTTGTGTACTTTTCCCCTAGGCCATTCCAGTTATTGGTTTCGAGTATCAGAATTGCGAAAATTTTGATGGTTTCTCAACCATTCCTTAACTTCAAACTCCCATGTCTCGCGAACGGAATGACGAACTCCAGAAATTCCTGTTGCATCTGAAAGTAGAAACTCGCACGATTACAATGGTGTGTGTACTTTTCCCCTAGGCCATTCCAGTTATTGGTTTCGAGTATCAGAATTGCGAAAATTTTGATGGTTTCTAAACCATTCCTGAACTTCAAACTCCCATGTCTCGCGAACGGAATGACGAACTCGAGAAATTCCTGTTGCATCTGAAAGTGGAAACTCGCCCGATTGCAAAGGCATGTGCATTTTTCCCCTAAGCCTTTGTAGTTATTGGTTTCGAGTATCAGACTTGCGAAAATTTTGATGGTTTCTCAAGCATTCCTTAACTTCAAACACCCATATCTCGCGAACGGATTGACGAACTCGAGAAATTCCTCTTGCATCTGAAAGCAGAAACTCGCCCGATTACAACGGTATGTGTATTTTCCCCTAGGCCGTTGTAGTTATTGGTTTCTAGCGTCAGAATTGCGAAAATTTTGATGGTTTCTCAACCATTCCTTAACTTCAAACTCCCATATCTCGCGAACGGAATGACGAACTCGAGAAATTCCTGTTGCATCTGAACGTGGAAACTCGCCCGATTACAAAGGTATGTGCATTTTTCCCCTAGGGCTTTGTAGTTATTGGTTTCGAGTATCAGACTTGCGAAAATTTTGATGGTTTCTCAAGCATTCCTTAACTTCAAACTCCCATATCTCGCGAACGGATTGACGAACTCGAGAAATTCCTGTTGCATCTGAAAGCAGAAACTCGCCCGATTACAACGGTATGTGTATTTTCACCTAGGCCATTCCAGTTATTGGTTTCGAGTATCAGAATTGCGAAAATTTTGATGGTTTCTCAACCATTCCTTAACTTCAAACTCCCATGTCTCGCGAACGGATTGACGAACTCGAGAAATTCCTCTTGCATCTGAAAGCAGAAACTCGCCCGATTACAACGGTATGTGTATTTTCCCCTAGGCCGTTGTAGTTATTGGTTTCTAGCGTCAGAATTTCGAAAATTTTGATGGTTTCTCAACCATTCCTTAACTTCAAACTCCCATATCTCGCGAACGGAATGACGAACTCGAGAAATTCCTGTTGCATCTGAAAGTGGATACTGGCCCGATTACAAAGGTATGTGTATTTTTCCCCTAGGCCATTGTAGTTATTGGTTTCGAGTATCAGACTTGCGAAAATTTTGATGGTTTCTCAAGCATTCCTTAACTTCAAACTCCCATATCTCGCGAACGGATTGACGAACTCGAGAAATCCCTGTTGCATCTGAAAGTAGAAACTCGCCCGATTACAATGGTTTGTGTACTTTTCCCCTAGGCCTTTCCACTTATTCGTTACTTGCATCAGAATTGCGAGAATTTTGATGGTTTCTCAACCATTCCTCAATTTCGAACTCACATATCTCGCGAACGGGATGACGAACTCGAGAAATTCCTGTTGCATCTGAAACTGGAAACTCGCCCGATTACAAAGGTATGTGCATTTTTCCCCTATGCCTTTGTAGTTATTGGTTTCGAGTACCTGACTTGCGAAAATTTTGATGGTTTCTCAACCATTCCTTAATTTCAAAGTCCCATATCTCACGAACGGATTGACGAACTCGAGAAATTACTGTTGCATCTGAAAGCAGAAACTCGCCCGATTACAATGGTGTGTGTACTTTTCCCCTAGGTCATTCCAGTTATTGGTTTCGAGTATCAGACCAGCGAAAATTTTGATGGTTTCTCAAGCATTCCTTAACTTCAAATTCCCATATCTCGCGAACACATTTACGAACTCGAGAAATTCCTGTTGCATCTGAAAGTGGATACTCGCCCGATTACAAAGGTATGTGTATTTTTCCCCTAGGCCATTGTAGTTATTGGTTTCGAGTATCAGACTTGCGAAAATTTTGATGGTTTCTCAAGCATTCCTTAACTTCAAACTCCCATATCTCGCGAACGGATTGACGATCTCGAGAAATCCCTGTTGCATCTGAAAGTAGAAACTCGCCCGATTACAATGGTTTGTGTACTTTTCCCCTAGGCCTTTCCAGTTATTCGTTTCTTGCATCAGAATTGCGAGAATTTTGATGGTTTCTCAACCATTCCTTAACTTCAAACTCTCATATCTCGCGAACGGAATGACGCACTCGAGAAATTCCTGTTGCATCTGAAAGTGGAAACTCGCCCGATTACAAAGGTATGTGCATTTTTCTCCTAGAGCTTTGTAGTTATAGGTTTCGAGTATCAGACTTGCGAAAATTTTGATGGTTTCTCAAGCATTCCTTAACTTCAAACTCCCATATCTCGCGAACGGATTGACGAAGTCGAGAAATTCCTGTTGCATCTGAAAGCAGAAACTCGCCCGATTACAACGGTATGTGTATTTTCCCCTAGGCCATTGTAGTTATTGGTTTCTAGCATCAGAATTGCGAAAGTTTTGATGGTTTCTCAACCGTTCCTTAACTTCGAACTCCCATATCTCGCGAACGGGATGACGAACTCGAGAAATACCTGTTGCATCTGAAACTGGAAACTCGCCCGATTACAAAGGTATGTGCATTTTTCCCCTACGCCTTTGTAGTTATTGGTTTCGTGAACCAGACTTGCGAAAATTTTGATGGTTTCTCAACCATTCCTTAATTTCAAACTCCCATATCTCACGAACGGATTGACGAACTCGAGAAATTACTGTTGCATCTGAAAGCAGAAACTCGCCCGATTACAATGGTGTGTGTACTTTTCCCCTAGGTCATTCCAGTTATTGGTTTCGAGTATCAGACCGGCGAAAATTTTGATGGTTTCTCAAGCATTCCTTAACTTCAAATTCCCATATCTCGCGAACACATTTACGAACTCGAGAAATTCCTGTTGCATCTGAAAGTGGATACTCGCCCGATTACAAAGGTATGTGTATTTTTCCCCTAGGCCATTGTAGTTATTGGTTTCGAGTATCAGAATTGCGAAAATTTTGATGGTTTCTCAAGCATTCCTTAACTTCAAACTCCCATATCTCGCGAACGGATTGACGAACTCGAGAAATCCCTGTTGCATCTGAAAGTAGAAACTCGCCCGATTACAATGGTTTGTGTACTTTTCCCCTAGGCCTTTCCACTTATTCGTTTCTTGCATCAGAATTGCGAGAATTTTGATGGTTTCTCAACCATTCCTTAACTTCAAACTCTCATATCTCGCGTACGGAATGACGCACTCGAGAAATTCCTGTTGCATCTGAAAGTGGAAACTCGCCCGATTACAAAGGTATGTGTATTTTTCCCTAGGCCATTGTAGTTATTGGTTTCTAGCATCAGAATTGCGAAAATTTGGATGGTTTCTCAACCATTCCTCAATTTCGAACTCACATATCTCGCGAACGGGATGACGAACTCGAGAAATTCCTGTTGCATCTGAAACTGGAAACTCGCCCGATTACAAAGGTATGTGCATTTTTCCCCTATGCCTTTGTAGTTATTGGTTTCGAGTACCAGACTTGCGAAAATTTTGATGGTTTCTCAACCATTCCTTAATTTCAAACTCCCATATCTCACGAACGGATTGACGAACTCGAGAAATTACTGTTGCATCTGAAAGCAGAAACTCGCCCGATTACAATGGTGTGTGTACTTTTCCCCTAGGTCATTCCAGTTATTGGTTTCGAGTATCAGACTTGCGAAAATTTTGATGGTTTCTCAAGCATTCCTTAACTTCAAACTCCCATATCTCGCGAACGGATTGACGAACTCGAGAAATTCCTGTTGCATCTGAAAGCAGAAACTCGCCCGATTACAACGGTATGTGTATTTTCACCTAGGCCATTCCAGTTATTGGTTTCGAGTATCAGAATTGCGAAAATTTTGATGGTTTCTCAACCATTCCTTAACCTCAAACTCCCATGTCTCGCGAACGGATTGACGAACTCGAGAAATTCCTCTTGCATCTGAAAGCAGAAACTCGCCCGATTACAACGGTATGTGTATTTTCCCCTAGGCCGTTGTAGTTATTGGTTTCTAGCGTCAGAATTTCGAAAATTTTGATGGTTTCTCAACCATTCCTTAACTTCAAACTCCCATATCTCGCGAACGGAATGACGAACTCGAGAAATTCCTGTTGCATCTGAAAGTGGATACTGGCCCGATTACAAAGGTATGTGTATTTTTCCCCTAGGCCATTGTAGTTATTGGTTTCGAGTATCAGACTTGCGAAAATTTTGATGGTTTCTCAAGCATTCCTTAACTTCAAACTCCCATATCTCGCGAACGGATTGACGAACTCGAGAAATCCCTGTTGCATCTGAAAGTAGAAACTCGCCCGATTACAATGGTTTGTGTACTTTTCCCCTAGGCCTTTCCAGTTATTCGTTTCTTGCATCAGAATTGCGAGAATTTTGATGGTTTCTCAACCATTCCTTAACTTCAAACTCTCATATCTCGCGAACGGAATGACGCACTCGAGAAATTCCTGTTGCATCTGAAAGTGGAAACTCGCCCGATTACAAAGGTATGTGCATTTTTCTCCTAGGGCTTTGAAGTTATAGGTTTCGAGTATCAGACTTGCGAAAATTTTGATGGTTTCTCAAGCATTCCTTAACTTCAAACTCCCATATCTCGCGAACGGATTGACGAAGTCGAGAAATTCCTGTTGCATCTGAAAGCAGAAACTCGCCCGATTACAACGGTATGTGTATTTTCCCCTAGGCCATTGTAGTTATTGGTTTCTAGCATCAGAATTGCGAAAGTTTTGATGGTTTCTCAACCGTTCCTTAACTTCGAACTCCCATATCTCGCGAACGGGATGACGAACTCGAGAAATACCTGTTGCATCTGAAACTGGAAACTCGCCCGATTACAATGGTTTGTGTACTTTTCCCCTAGGCCTTTCCAGTTATTCGTTTCTTGCATCAGAATTGCGAGAATTTTGATGGTTTCTCAACCATTCCTTAACTTCAAACTCTCATATCTCGCGAACGGAATGACGCACTCGAGAAATTCCTGTTGCATCTGAAAGTGGAAACTCGCCCGATTACAAAGGTATGTGCATTTTTCTCCTAGGGCTTTGAAGTTATAGGTTTCGAGTATCAGACTTGCGAAAATTTTGATGGTTTCTCAAGCATTCCTTAACTTCAAACTCCCATATCTCGCGAACGGATTGACGAAGTCGAGAAATTCCTGTTGCATCTGAAAGCAGAAACTCGCCCGATTACAACGGTATGTGTATTTTCACCTAGGCCATTCCAGTTATTGGTTTCGAGTATCAGAATTGCGAAAATTTTGATGGTTTCTCAAGCATTCCTTAACTTCAAACTCCCATATCTCGCGAACGGATTGACGAAGTCGAGAAATTCCTGTTGCATCTGAAAGCAGAAACTCGCCCGATTACAATGGTGTGTGTACTTTTCCCCTAGGTCATTCCAGTTATTGGTTTCGAGTATCAGACTTGCGAAAATTTTGATGGTTTCTCAAGCATTCCTTAACTTCAAACTCCCATATCTCGCGAACGGATTGACGAACTCGAGAAATTCCTGTTTTATCTGAAAGCAGAAACTCGCCCGATTACAATGGTGTGTGTACTTTTCCCCTAGGTCATTCCAGTTATTGGTTTCGAGTATCAGACCTGCGAAAATTTTGATGGTTTCTCAAGCATTCTTAACTTCAAATTCCCATATCTCGCGAACAGATTTACGAAATCGAGAAATTCCTGTTGCATCTGAAAGCAGAAACTCGCCCGATTACAACGGTATGTGTATTTTCCCCTAGGCCATTGTAGTTATTGGTTTCTAGCAACAGAATTGCGAAAATTTGGATGGTTTCTCAACCATTTCTTAACTTCGAACTCCCATATCTCGCGAACGGAATGACGAACTCGAGAAATTCCTGTTGCATCTGAAAGTGGAAACACGCCCGATTGCAAAGGTATGTGCATTTTTCACCTAGGCCATTCCAGTTATTGGTTTCGAGTATCAGAATTGCGAAAATTTTGATGGTTTCTCAACCATTCCTTAACTTCAAACTCCCATGTCTCGCGAACGGATTGACGAACTCGAGAAATTCCTCTTGCATCTGAAAGCAGAAACTCGCCCGATTACAACGGTATGTGTATTTTCCCCTAGGCCGTTGTAGTTATTGGTTTCTAGCGTCAGAATTTCGAAAATTTTGATGGTTTCTCAACCATTCCTTAACTTCAAACTCCCATATCTCGCGAACGGAATGACGAACTCGAGAAATTCCTGTTGCATCTGAAAGTGGATACTGGCCCGATTACACAGGTATGTGTATTTTTCCCCTAGGCCATTGTAGTTATTGGTTTCGAGTATCAGACTTGCGAAAATTTTGATGGTTTCTCTAGCATTCCTTAACTTCAAACTCCCATATCTCGCGAACGGATTGACGAACTCGAGAAATCCCTGTTGCATCTGAAAGTAGAAACTCGCCCGATTACAATGGTTTGTGTACTTTTCCCCTAGGCCTTTCCACTTATTCGTTTCTTGCATCAGAATTGCGAGAATTTTGATGGTTTCTCAACCATTCCTTAACTTCAAACTCTCATATCTCGCGAACGTAATGACGCACTCGAGAAATTCCTGTTGCATCTGAAAGTGGAAACTCGCCCGATTACAAAGGTATGTGTATTTTCCCCTAGGCCATTGTAGTTATTGGTTTCTAGCATCAGAATTGCGAAAATTTGGATGGTTTCTCAACCATTCCTCAATTTCGAACTCACATATCTCGCGAACGGGATGACGAACTCGAGAAATTCCTGTTGCATCTGAAACTGGAAACTCGCCCGATTACAAAGGTATGTGCATTTTTCCCCTATGCCTTTGTAGTTATTGGTTTCGAGTACCAGACTTGCGAAAATTTTGATGGTTTCTCAACCATTCCTTAATTTCAAACTCCCATATCTCACGAACGGATTGACGAACTCGAGAAATTACTGTTGCATCTGAAAGCAGAAACTCGCCCGATTACAATGGTGTGTGTACTTTTCCCCTAGGTCATTCCAGTTATTGGTTTCGAGTATCAGACCAGCGAAAATTTTGATGGTTTCTCAAGCATTCCTTAACTTCAAATTCCCATATCTCGCGAACACATTTACGAACTCGAGAAATTCCTGTTGCATCTGAAAGTGGATACTCGCCCGATTACAAAGGTATGTGTATTTTTCCCCTAGGCCATTGTAGTTATTGGTTTCGAGTATCAGACTTGCGAAAATTTTGATGGTTTCTCAAGCATTCCTTAACTTCAAACTCCCATACCTCGCGAACGGATTGACGAACTCGAGAAATCCCTGTTGCATCTGAAAGTAGAAACTCGCCCGATTACAATGGTTTGTGTACTATTCCCCTAGGCCTTTCCAGTTATTCGTTTCTTGCATCAGAATTGCGAGAATTTTGATGGTTTCTCAACCATTCCTTAACTTCAAACTCTCATATCTCGCGAACGGAATGACGCACTCGAGAAATTCCTGTTGCATCTGAAAGTGGAAACTCGCCCGATTACAAAGGTATGTGCATTTTTCTCCTAGGGCTTTGTAGTTATAGGTTTCGAGTATCAGACTTGCGAAAATTTTGATGGTTTCTCAAGCATTCCTTAACTTCAAACTCCCATATCTCGCGAACGGATTGACGAAGTCGAGAAATTCCTGTTGCATCTGAAAGTAGAAACTCGCCCGATTACAATGGTTTGTGTACTTTTCCCCTAGGCCTTTCCACTTATTCGTTTCTTGCATCAGAATTGCGAGAATTTTGATGGTTTCTCAACCATTCCTTAACTTCAAACTCTCATATCTCGCGTACGGAATGACGCACTCGAGAAATTCCTGTTGCATCTGAAAGTGGAAACTCGCCCGATTACAAAGGTATGTGTATTTTTCCCTAGGCCATTGTAGTTATTGGTTTCTAGCATCAGAATTGCGAAAATTTGGATGGTTTCTCAACCATTCCTCAATTTCGAACTCACATATCTCGCGAACGGGATGACGAACTCGAGAAATTCCTGTTGCATCTGAAACTGGAAACTCGCCCGATTACAAAGGTATGTGCATTTTTCCCCTATGCCTTTGTAGTTATTGGTTTCGAGTACCAGACTTGCGAAAATTTTGATGGTTTCTCAACCATTCCTTAATTTCAAACTCCCATATCTCACGAACGGATTGACGAACTCGAGAAATTACTGTTGCATCTGAAAGCAGAAACTCGCCCGATTACAATGGTGTGTGTACTTTTCCCCTAGGTCATTCCAGTTATTGGTTTCGAGTATCAGACTTGCGAAAATTTTGATGGTTTCTCAAGCATTCCTTAACTTCAAACTCCCATATCTCGCGAACGGATTGACGAACTCGAGAAATTCCTGTTGCATCTGAAAGCAGAAACTCGCCCGATTACAACGGTATGTGTATTTTCACCTAGGCCATTCCAGTTATTGGTTTCGAGTATCAGAATTGCGAAAATTTTGATGGTTTCTCAACCATTCCTTAACCTCAAACTCCCATGTCTCGCGAACGGATTGACGAACTCGAGAAATTCCTCTTGCATCTGAAAGCAGAAACTCGCCCGATTACAACGGTATGTGTATTTTCCCCTAGGCCGTTGTAGTTATTGGTTTCTAGCGTCAGAATTTCGAAAATTTTGATGGTTTCTCAACCATTCCTTAACTTCAAACTCCCATATCTCGCGAACGGAATGACGAACTCGAGAAATTCCTGTTGCATCTGAAAGTGGATACTGGCCCGATTACAAAGGTATGTGTATTTTTCCCCTAGGCCATTGTAGTTATTGGTTTCGAGTATCAGACTTGCGAAAATTTTGATGGTTTCTCAAGCATTCCTTAACTTCAAACTCCCATATCTCGCGAACGGATTGACGAACTCGAGAAATCCCTGTTGCATCTGAAAGTAGAAACTCGCCCGATTACAATGGTTTGTGTACTTTTCCCCTAGGCCTTTCCAGTTATTCGTTTCTTGCATCAGAATTGCGAGAATTTTGATGGTTTCTCAACCATTCCTTAACTTCAAACTCTCATATCTCGCGAACGGAATGACGCACTCGAGAAATTCCTGTTGCATCTGAAAGTGGAAACTCGCCCGATTACAAAGGTATGTGCATTTTTCTCCTAGGGCTTTGAAGTTATAGGTTTCGAGTATCAGACTTGCGAAAATTTTGATGGTTTCTCAAGCATTCCTTAACTTCAAACTCCCATATCTCGCGAACGGATTGACGAAGTCGAGAAATTCCTGTTGCATCTGAAAGCAGAAACTCGCCCGATTACAACGGTATGTGTATTTTCCCCTAGGCCATTGTAGTTATTGGTTTCTAGCATCAGAATTGCGAAAGTTTTGATGGTTTCTCAACCGTTCCTTAACTTCGAACTCCCATATCTCGCGAACGGGATGACGAACTCGAGAAATACCTGTTGCATCTGAAACTGGAAACTCGCCCGATTACAATGGTTTGTGTACTTTTCCCCTAGGCCTTTCCAGTTATTCGTTTCTTGCATCAGAATTGCGAGAATTTTGATGGTTTCTCAACCATTCCTTAACTTCAAACTCTCATATCTCGCGAACGGAATGACGCACTCGAGAAATTCCTGTTGCATCTGAAAGTGGAAACTCGCCCGATTACAAAGGTATGTGCATTTTTCTCCTAGGGCTTTGAAGTTATAGGTTTCGAGTATCAGACTTGCGAAAATTTTGATGGTTTCTCAAGCATTCCTTAACTTCAAACTCCCATATCTCGCGAACGGATTGACGAAGTCGAGAAATTCCTGTTGCATCTGAAAGCAGAAACTCGCCCGATTACAACGGTATGTGTATTTTCACCTAGGCCATTCCAGTTATTGGTTTCGAGTATCAGAATTGCGAAAATTTTGATGGTTTCTCAAGCATTCCTTAACTTCAAACTCCCATATCTCGCGAACGGATTGACGAAGTCGAGAAATTCCTGTTGCATCTGAAAGCAGAAACTCGCCCGATTACAATGGTGTGTGTACTTTTCCCCTAGGTCATTCCAGTTATTGGTTTCGAGTATCAGACTTGCGAAAATTTTGATGGTTTCTCAAGCATTCCTTAACTTCAAACTCCCATATCTCGCGAACGGATTGACGAACTCGAGAAATTCCTGTTGCATCTGAAAGCAGAAACTCGCCCGATTACAATGGTGTGTGTACTTTTCCCCTAGGTCATTCCAGTTATTGGTTTCGAGTATCAGACCTGCGAAAATTTTGATGGTTTCTCAAGCATTCTTAACTTCAAATTCCCATATCTCGCGAACAGATTTACGAAATCGAGAAATTCCTGTTGCATCTGAAAGCAGAAACTCGCCCGATTACAACGGTATGTGTATTTTCCCCTAGGCCATTGTAGTTATTGGTTTCTAGCAACAGAATTGCGAAAATTTGGATGGTTTCTCAACCATTTCTTAACTTCGAACTCCCATATCTCGCGAACGGAATGACGAACTCGAGAAATTCCTGTTGCATCTGAAAGTGGAAACACGCCCGATTGCAAAGGTATGTGCATTTTTCACCTAGGCCATTCCAGTTATTGGTTTCGAGTATCAGAATTGCGAAAATTTTGATGGTTTCTCAACCATTCCTTAACTTCAAACTCCCATGTCTCGCGAACGGATTGACGAACTCGAGAAATTCCTCTTGCATCTGAAAGCAGAAACTCGCCCGATTACAACGGTATGTGTATTTTCCCCTAGGCCGTTGTAGTTATTGGTTTCTAGCGTCAGAATTTCGAAAATTTTGATGGTTTCTCAACCATTCCTTAACTTCAAACTCCCATATCTCGCGAACGGAATGACGAACTCGAGAAATTCCTGTTGCATCTGAAAGTGGATACTGGCCCGATTACAAAGGTATGTGTATTTTTCCCCTAGGCCATTGTAGTTATTGGTTTCGAGTATCAGACTTGCGAAAATTTTGATGGTTTCTCTAGCATTCCTTAACTTCAAACTCCCATATCTCGCGAACGGATTGACGAACTCGAGAAATCCCTGTTGCATCTGAAAGTAGAAACTCGCCCGATTACAATGGTTTGTGTACTTTTCCCCTAGGCCTTTCCACTTATTCGTTTCTTGCATCAGAATTGCGAGAATTTTGATGGTTTCTCAACCATTCCTTAACTTCAAACTCTCATATCTCGCGAACGTAATGACGCACTCGAGAAATTCCTGTTGCATCTGAAAGTGGAAACTCGCCCGATTACAAAGGTATGTGTATTTTCCCCTAGGCCATTGTAGTTATTGGTTTCTAGCATCAGAATTGCGAAAATTTGGATGGTTTCTCAACCATTCCTCAATTTCGAACTCACATATCTCGCGAACGGGATGACGAACTCGAGAAATTCCTGTTGCATCTGAAACTGGAAACTCGCCCGATTACAAAGGTATGTGCATTTTTCCCCTATGCCTTTGTAGTTATTGGTTTCGAGTACCAGACTTGCGAAAATTTTGATGGTTTCTCAACCATTCCTTAATTTCAAACTCCCATATCTCACGAACGGATTGACGAACTCGAGAAATTACTGTTGCATCTGAAAGCAGAAACTCGCCCGATTACAATGGTGTGTGTACTTTTCCCCTAGGTCATTCCAGTTATTGGTTTCGAGTATCAGACCAGCGAAAATTTTGATGGTTTCTCAAGCATTCCTTAACTTCAAATTCCCATATCTCGCGAACACATTTACGAACTCGAGAAATTCCTGTTACATCTGAAAGTGGATACTCGCCCGATTACAAAGGTATGTGTATTTTTCCCCTAGGCCATTGTAGTTATTGGTTTCGAGTATCAGACTTGCGAAAATTTTGATGGTTTCTCAAGCATTCCTTAACTTCAAACTCCCATACCTCGCGAACGGATTGACGAACTCGAGAAATCCCTGTTGCATCTGAAAGTAGAAACTCGCCCGATTACAATGGTTTGTGTACTATTCCCCTAGGCCTTTCCAGTTATTCGTTTCTTGCATCAGAATTGCGAGAATTTTGATGGTTTCTCAACCATTCCTTAACTTCAAACTCTCATATCTCGCGAACGGAATGACGCACTCGAGAAATTCCTGTTGCATCTGAAAGTGGAAACTCGCCCGATTACAAAGGTATGTGCATTTTTCTCCTAGGGCTTTGTAGTTATAGGTTTCGAGTATCAGACTTGCGAAAATTTTGATGGTTTCTCAAGCATTCCTTAACTTCAAACTCCCATATCTCGCGAACGGATTGACGAAGTCGAGAAATTCCTGTTGCATCTGAAAGCAGAAACTCGCCCGATTACAACGGTATGTGTATTTTCCCCAAGGCCATTGTAGTTATTGGTTTCTTGCATCAGAATTGCGAAAGTTTTGATGGTTTCTCAACCGTTCCTTAACTTCGAACTCCCATATCTCGCGACCGGGATGACGAACTCGAGAAATTCCTGTTGCATCTGAAACTGGAAACTCGCCCGATTACAAAGGTATGTGCATTTTTCCCCTATGCCTTTGTAGTTATTGGTTTCGTGTACCAGACTTGCGAAAATTTTGATGGTTTCTCAACCATTCCTTAATTTCAAACTCCCATATCTCACGAACGGTTTGACGAACTCGAGAAATTACTGTTGCATCTGAAAGCAGAAACTCGCCCGATTACAATGGTGTGTGTACTTTTCCCCTAGGTCATTCCAGTTATTGGTTTCGAGTATCAGACCTGCGAAAATTTTGATGGTTTCTCAAGCATTCTTAACTTCAAATTCCCATATCTCGCGAACAGATTTACGAAATCGAGAAATTCCTGTTGCATCTGAAAGCAGAAACTCGCCCGATTACAACGGTATGTGTATTTTCCCTTAGGCCATTGTAGTTATTGGTTTCTAGCAACAGAATTGCGAAAATTTGGATGGTTTCTCAACCATTTCTTAACTTCGAACTCCCATATCTCGCGAACGGAATGACGAACTCGAGAAATTCCAATTGCATCTGAAAGTGGAAACTCGCCCGATTACAAAGGTATGTGTATTTTTCTCCTAGGCCATTGTAGTTATTGGTTTCTAGCTTCAGAATTGCGAAAATTACGATGGTTTCTCAACCATTCCTTAAATTCAGACTCCCGTATCTCGCGAACGGAATAACGAACTCGAGAAATTCCTGTTGCATCTGAAAGTGGAAACATGCCCGATTGCAAAGGTATGTGCATTTTTCTCCTAGGCCATTGTAGTTATTGGTTTCTAGCATCAGAATTGCGAAAGTTTTGATGGTTTCTCAAGCATTCCTTAACTTCAAACTCCCATATCTGGCGAACGGATTGACGAACTTGAGAAATTCCTGTTGCATCTGAAAGCAGAAACTCGCCCGATTACAACGGTATGTGTATTTCCCCCTAGGCCGTTGTAGTTATTGGTTTCTAGCGTCAGAATTGCGAAAATTTTGATGGTTTCTGAACCATTCCTTAACTTCAAACTCCCATATCTCGCGAACGGAATGACGAACTCGAGAAATTCCTGTTGCATCTGAAAGTGGAAACTCGCCCGATTACAAAGGTATGTGTATTTTTCTCCTAGGCCATTGTAGTTATTGGTTTCGAGTATCAGACTTGCGAAAATTTTGATGGTTTCTCAAGCATTCCTTAACTTCAAACTCCCATATCTCGCGAACGGATTGACGAACTCGAGAAATCCCTGGTGCATCTGAAAGTAGAAACTCGCCCGATTACAATGGTTTGTGTACTTTTCCCCTAGGCCTTTCCAGTTATTCGTTTCTTGCATCAGAATTGCGAGAATTTTGATGGTTTCTCAACCATTCCTTAATTTCAAACTCCCATATCTCACGAACGGTTTGACGAAATCGAGAAATTCCTGTTGCATCTGAAAGCAGAAACTCGCCCGATTACAACGGTATGTGTATTTTCCCTTAGGCCATTGTAGTTATTGGTTTCTAGCAACAGAATTGCGAAAATTTGGATGGTTTCTCAACCATTTCTTAACTTCGAACTCCCATATCTCGCGAACGGAATGACGAACTCGAGAAATTCCTGTTGCATCTGAAAGTGGAAACTCGCCCGATTACAAAGGTATGTGTATTTTTCTCCTAGGCCATTGTAGTTATTGGTTTCTAGCTTCAGAATTGCGAAAATTACGATGGTTTCTCAACCATTCCTTAAATTCAGACTCCCGTATCTCGCGAACGGAATAACGAACTCGAGAAATTCCTGTTGCATCTGAAAGTGGAAACATGCCCGATTGCAAAGGTATGTGCATTTTTCTCCTAGGCCATTGTAGTTATTGGTTTCTAGCATCAGAATTGCGAAAGTTTTGATGGTTTCTCAAGCATTCCTTAACTTCAAACTCCCATATCTGGCGAACGGATTGACGAACTTGAGAAATTCCTGTTGCATCTGAAAGCAGAAACTCGCCCGATTACAACGGTATGTGTATTTCCCCCTAGGCCGTTGTAGTTATTGGTTTCTAGCGTCAGAATTGCGAAAATTTTGATGGTTTCTGAACCATTCCTTAACTTCAAACTCCCATATCTCGCGAACGGAATGACGAACTCGAGAAATTCCTGTTGCATCTGAAAGTGGAAACTCGCCCGATTACAAAGGTATGTGTATTTTTCTCCTAGGCCATTGTAGTTATTGGTTTCGAGTATCAGACTTGCGAAAATTTTGATGGTTTCTCAAGCATTCCTTAACTTCAAACTCCCATATCTCGCGAACGGATTGACGAACTCGAGAAATTCCTGTTGCATCTGAAAGCAGAAACTCGCCCGATTACAACGGTATGTGTATTTTCCCCTAGGCCATTGTAGTTATTGGTTTCTAGCTTCAGAATTGCGAAAATTATGATGGTTTCTCAACCATTCCTTAAATTCAGACTCCCGTATCTCGCGAACGGAATGACGAACTCGAGAAATTCCTGTGGCATCTGAAAGTGGAAACTCGCCCGATTACAAGGGTATGTGAATTTTTCCCCTAGGCCTTTGTAGTTATTGGTTTCGAGTATCAGACTTGCGAAAATTTTGATGGTTTCTCAAGCATTCCTTAACTTCAAACTCCCATATCTCGCGAACGGATTGACGAACTCGAGAAATTCCTGTTGCATCTGAAATTAGAAACTCGTCCGATTACAAAGATATGTGTGTTTATCCCCTAGGCCTTTGTAGTTATTGGTTTCGAGTATCAGACTTGCGAAAATTTTGAGGGTTTCCCAACCATTCCTTAACTTCAAACTCCCATATCTCGCGAACGGATTTACGAAATCGAGAAATTCCTGTTGCATCTGAAAGCAGAAACTCGCCCGATTACAACGGTATGTGTATTTTCCCTTAGGCCATTGCTGTTATTGGTTTCTAGCATTAGAATTGCGAAAATTTGGATGGTTTCTCAACCATTCCTTAATTTCGAACTCCCATATCTCGCGAACGGGATGACGAACTTCGAGAAATTCCTGTTGCATCTGAAACTGGAAACTCGCCCGATTACAAAGGTATGTGCATTTTTCCCCTAGGCCTTTGTAGTTATTGTTTTCGAGTATCAGACCAGCGAAAATTTTGATTGTTTCTCAACCATTCCTTAACTTCAAACTCCCATATCTCGCGAACGGAATGACGAACTCGAGAAGTTCCTGTTGCATCTGAAAGTAAAAACTCGCACGATTACAAAGGTTTGTGTACTTTTCCCCTAGGCCATTCCAGTTATTGGTTTCGAGTATCAGAATTGCGAAAATTTTGATGGTTTCTCAACCATTCCTTAACTTCAAACTCCCATGTCTCGCGAACGGAATGACGAACTCGAGAAATTCCTGTTGCATCTGAAAGTAGAAACTCGCACGATTACAATGGTGTGTGTACTTTTCCCCTAGGCCATTCCAGTTATTGGTTTCGAGTATCAGAATTGCGAAAATTTAGATGGTTTCTAAACCATTCCTGAACTTCAAACTCCCATGTCTCGCGAACGGAATGACGAACTCGAGAAATTCCTCTTGCATCTGAAAGCAGAAACTCGCCCGATTACAACGGTATGTGTATTTTCCCCTAAGCCGTTGTAGTTATTGGTTTCTAGCGTCAGAATTGCGAAAATTTTGATGGTTTCTCAACCATTCCTTAACTTCAAACTCCCATATCTTGCGAACGGAATGACGAACTCGAGAAATTCCTGTTGCATCTGAACGTGGAAACTCGCCCGATTACAAAGGTATGTGTATTTTTCCCCTAGGCCATTGTAGTTATTGGTTTCGAGTATCCGACTTGCGAAAATTTTGATGGTTTCTCAAGCATTCCTTAACTTCAAACTCCCATATCTCGCGAACGGATTGACGAACTCGAGAAATCCCTGTTGCATCTGAAAGTAGAAACTCGCCCGATTACAATGGTTTGTGTACTTTTCCCCTAGGCCTTCCCAGTTATTCGTTTCTTGCATCAGAATTGCGAGAATTTTGATGGTTTCTCAACCATTCCTTAACTTCAAACTCTCATATCTCGCGAACGGAATGACGCACTCGAGAAATTCCTGTTGCATCTGAAAGTGGAAACTCGCCCGATTACAAAGGTATGTGCATTTTTCCCCTAGGGCTTTGTAGTTATTGGTTTCGAGTATCAGACTTGGGAAAATTTTGATGGTTTCTCAAGCATTCCTTAACTTCAAACTCCCATATCTCGCGAACGGATTAACGAACTCGAGAAATTCCTGTTGCATCTGAAAGCAGAAACTCGCCCGATTACAACGGTATGTGTATTTTCACCTAGGCCATTCCAGTTACTGGTTTCGAGTATCAGACTTGCGAAAATTTTGATGGTTTCTCAACCATTCCTTAACTTCAAACTCCCATGTCTCGCGAACGGAATGACGAACTCGAGAAATTCCTGTTGCATCTGAAAGTGGAAACTCGCCCGATTACAACGGTACGTGTATTTTCCCCTAGGCCATTGTAGTTATTGGTTTCTAGCATCAGAATTGCGAAAATTTGGATGGTTTCTCAACCATTCCTCAATTTCGAACTCCCATATCTCGCGAACGGGATGACGAACTCGAGAAATTCCTGTTGCATCTGAAACTGGAAACTCGCCCGATTACAAAGGTATGTGTATTTTTCCCCTAGGCCATTGTAGTTATTGGTTTCGAGTATCCGACTTGCGAAAATTTTGATGGTTTCTCAAGCATTCCTTAACTTAAAACTCCCATATCTCGCGAACGGATTGACGAACTCGAGAAATCCCTGTTGCATCTGAAAGTAGAAACTCGCCCGATTACAACGGTATGTGTATTTTCACCTAGGCCATTCCAGTTATTGGTTTCGAGTATCAGACTTGCGAAAA
This sequence comes from Ptiloglossa arizonensis, assembly GCF_051014685.1. NCBI lineage: Eukaryota > Metazoa > Arthropoda > Insecta > Hymenoptera > Colletidae > Ptiloglossa > Ptiloglossa arizonensis. Next base: position 195,280 of record NW_027478729.1, on the reverse strand, counting down.
TTTTGATGGTTTCTCAAGCATTCCTTAACTTCAAACTCCCATATCTCGCGAACGGATTGACGAACTCGAGAAATTCCTGTTGCATCTGAAAGCAGAAACTCGCCCGATTACAACGGTATGTGTATTTTCACCTAGGCCATTCCAGTTATTGGTTTCGAGTATCAGATTTGCGAAAATTTTGATGGTTTCTCAACCATTCCTTAACTTCAAACTCCCATGTCTCGCGAACGGAATGACGAACTCGAGAAATTCCTGTTGCATCTGAAAGTGGAAACTCGCCCGATTACAACGGTACGTGTATTTTCCCCTAGGCCATTGTAGTTATTGGTTTCTAGCATCAGAATTGCGAAAATTTTGATGGTTTCTCAACCATTCCTCAATTTCGAACTCCCATATCTCGCGAACGGGATGACGAACTCGAGAAATTCCTTTTGCATCTGAAACTGGAAACTCGCCCGATTACAAAGGTATGTGCATTTTTCCCCTAGGGCTTTGTAGTTATTGGTTTCTAGCATCAGAATTGCGAAAATTTGGATGGTTTTTCAACCATTCCTCAATTTCGAACTCCCATATCTCACGAACGGATTGACGAACTCGAGAAATTACTGTTGCATCTGAAAGCAGAAACTCGCCCGATTACAATGGTGTGTGTACTTTTCCCCTAGGTCATTCCAGTTATTGGTTTCGAGTATCAGACTTGCGAAAATTTTGATGGTATCTCAAGCATTCCTTAACTTCAAACTCCCATATGTCGCGAACGGATTGACGAACTCGAGAATTTCCTGTTGCATCTGAAAGCAGAAACTCGCCCGATTACAACGGTATGTTTATTTTCCCCTAGGCCATTGTAGTTATTGGTTTCTAGCATCAGAATTGCGAAAATTTTGATGGTTTCTCAACCATTCCTCAATTTCGAACTCCCATATCTCGCGAACGGGATGACGAACTCGAGAAATTCCTTTTGCATCTGAAACTGGAAACTCGCCCGATTACAAAGGTATGTGCATTTTTCCCCTAGGGCTTTGTAGTTATTGGTTTCTAGCATCAGAATTGCGAAAATTTGGATGGTTTTTCAACCATTCCTCAATTTCGAACTCCCATATCTCACGAACGGATTGACGAACTCGAGAAATTACTGTTGCATCTGAAAGCAGAAACTCGCCCGATTACAATGGTGTGTGTACTTTTCCCCTAGGTCATTCCAGTTATTGGTTTCGAGTATCAGACTTGCGAAAATTTTGATGGTATCTCAAGCATTCCTTAACTTCAAACTCCCATATGTCGCGAACGGATTGACGAACTCGAGAATTTCCTGTTGCATCTGAAAGCAGAAACTCGCCCGATTACAACGGTATGTTTATTTTCCCCTAGGCCATTGTAGTTATTGGTTTCTAGCGTCAGAATTGCGAAAATTATGATGGTTTCTCAACCATTCCTTAAATTCAGACTCCCGTATCTCGCGAACGGAATGACGAACTCGAGAAATTCCTGTGGCATCTGAATGTGGAAACTCGCCCGATTACAAGGGTATGTGCATTTTTCCCCTAGGCCTTTGTAGTTATTGGTTTCGAGTATCAGACTTGCGAAAATTTTGATGGTTTCTCAAGCATTCCTTAACTTCAAACTCCAATATTTCGCGAACGGATTGACGAACTCGAGATATTCCTGTTGCATCTGAAATTAGAAACCCGCCCGATTACAAAGATATGTGTGTTTTTCCCCTAGGCCTTTGTAGTTATTGGTTTCGAGTATCAGACTTGCGAAAATTTTGATGGTTTCTCAAGCATTCCTTAACTTCAAACTCCCATATTTCGCGAACGGATTGACGAACTCGAGATATTCCTGTTGCATCTGAAATTAGAAACCCGCCCGATTACAAAGATATGTGCATTTTTCCCCTAGGGCTTTGTAGTTATTGGTTTCGAGTATCAGACTTGCGAAAATTTTGATGGTTTCTCAAGCATTCCTTAACTTCAAACTCCCATATCTCGCGAACGGATTGACGAACTCGAGAAATTCCTGTTGCATCTGAAAGCAGAAACTCGCCCGATTACAACGATATGTGTATTTTCACCTAGGCCATTCCAGTTATTGGTTTCGAGTATCAGATTTGCGAAAATTTTGATGGTTTCTCAACCATTCCTTAACTTCAAACTCCCATGTCTCGCGAACGGAATGACGAACTCGAGAAATTCCTGTTGCATCTGAAACTGGAAACTCGCCCGATTACAAAGGTATGTGTATTTTTCCCCTAGGCCATTGTAGTTATTGGTTTCGTGTATCAGACTTGCGAAAATTTTGATGGTTTCTCAACCATTCCTCAATTTCGAACTCCCATATCTCGCGAACGGGATGACGAACTCGAGAAATTCCTTTTGCATCTGAAACTGGAAACTCGCCCGATTACAAAGGTATGTGCATTTTTCCCCTAGGCCATTGTAGTTATTGGTTTCTAGCATCAGAATTGCGAAAATTTGGATGGTTTTTCAACCATTCCTCAATTTCGAACTCCCATATCTCACGAACGGATTGACGAACTCGAGAAATTACTGTTGCATCTGAAAGCAGAAACTCACCCGATTACAATGGTGTGTGTACTTTTCCCCTAGGTCATTCCAGTTATTGGTTTCGAGTATCAGACTTGCGAAAATTTTGATGGTATCTCAAGCATTCCTTAACTTCAAACTCCCATATGTCGCGAACGGATTGACGAACTCGAGAATTTCCTGTTGCATCTGAAAGCAGAAACTCGCCCGATTACAACGGTATGTTTATTTTCCCCTAGGCCATTGTAGTTATTGGTTTCTAGCGTCAGAATTGCGAAAATTATGATGGTTTCTCAACCATTCCTTAAATTCAGACTCCCGTATCTCGCGAACGGAATGACGAACTCGAGAAATTCCTGTGGCATCTGAAAGTGGAAACTCGCCCGATTACAAGGGTATGTGCATTTTTCCCCTAGGCCTTTGTAGTTATTGGTTTCGAGTATCAGACTTGCGAAAATTTTGATGGTTTCTCAAGCATTCCTTAACTTCAAACTCCCATATCTCGCGAACGGATTGACGAACTCGAGAATTTCCTGTTGCATCTGAAAGCAGAAACTCGCCCGATTACAACGGTATGTTTATTTTCCCCTAGGCCATTGTAGTTATTGGTTTCTAGCGTCAGAATTGCGAAAATTTTGATGGTTTCTCAACCATTCCTTAACTTCAAACTCCCATGTCTCGCGAACGGAATGACGAACTCGAGAAATTCCTGTTGCATCTGAAACTGGAAACTCGCCCGATTACAAAGGTATGTGTATTTTTCCCCTAGGCCATTGTAGTTATTGGTTTCGTGTATCAGACTTGCGAAAATTTTGATGGTTTCTCAACCATTCCTCAATTTCGAACTCCCATATCTGGCGAACGGGATGACGAACTCGAGAAATTCCTTTTGCATCTGAAACTGGAAACTCGCCCGATTACAAAGGTATGTGCATTTTTCCCCTAGGCCATTGTAGTTATTGGTTTCTAGCAACAGAATTGCGAAAATTTGGATGGTTTCTCAACCATTTCTTAACTTCGAACTCCCATATCTCGCGAACGGAATGACGAACTCGAGAAATTCCTGTTGCATCTGAAAGTGGAAACACGCCCGATTGCAAAGGTATGTGCATTTTTCACCTAGGCCATTCCAGTTATTGGTTTCGAGTATCAGAATTGCGAAAATTTTGATGGTTTCTCAACCATTCCTTAACTTCAAACTCCCATGTCTCGCGAACGGATTGACGAACTCGAGAAATTCCTCTTGCATCTGAAAGCAGAAACTCGCCCGATTACAACGGTATGTGTATTTTCCCCTAGGCCGTTGTAGTTATTGGTTTCTAGCGTCAGAATTTCGAAAATTTTGATGGTTTCTCAACCATTCCTTAACTTCAAACTCCCATATCTCGCGAACGGAATGACGAACTCGAGAAATTCCTGTTGCATCTGAAAGTGGATACTGGCCCGATTACAAAGGTATGTGTATTTTTCCCCTAGGCCATTGTAGTTATTGGTTTCGAGTATCAGACTTGCGAAAATTTTGATGGTTTCTCTAGCATTCCTTAACTTCAAACTCCCATATCTCGCGAACGGATTGACGAACTCGAGAAATCCCTGTTGCATCTGAAAGTAGAAACTCGCCCGATTACAATGGTTTGTGTACTTTTCCCCTAGGCCTTTCCACTTATTCGTTTCTTGCATCAGAATTGCGAGAATTTTGATGGTTTCTCAACCATTCCTTAACTTCAAACTCTCATATCTCGCGAACGTAATGACGCACTCGAGAAATTCCTGTTGCATCTGAAAGTGGAAACTCGCCCGATTACAAAGGTATGTGTATTTTCCCCTAGGCCATTGTAGTTATTGGTTTCTAGCATCAGAATTGCGAAAATTTGGATGGTTTCTCAAGCATTCCTTAACTTCAAACTCCCATATGTCGCGAACGGATTGACGAACTCGAGAATTTCCTGTTGCATCTGAAAGCAGAAACTCGCCCGATTACAACGGTATGTTTATTTTCCCCTAGGCCATTGTAGTTATTGGTTTCTAGCGTCAGAATTGCGAAAATTATGATGGTTTCTCAACCATTCCTTAAATTCAGACTCCCGTATCTCGCGAACGGAATGACGAACTCGAGAAATTCCTGTGGCATCTGAATGTGGAAACTCGCCCGATTACAAGGGTATGTGCATTTTTCCCCTAGGCCTTTGTAGTTATTGGTTTCGAGTATCAGACTTGCGAAAATTTTGATGGTTTCTCAAGCATTCCTTAACTTCAAACTCCCATATTTCGCGAACGGATTGACGAACTCGAGATATTCCTGTTGCATCTGAAATTAGAAACCCGCCCGATTACAAAGATATGTGTGTTTTTCCCCTAGGCCTTTGTAGTTATTGGTTTCGAGTATCAGACTTGCGAAAATTTTGATGGTTTCTCAAGCATTCCTTAACTTCAAACTCCCATATTTCGCGAACGGATTGACGAACTCGAGATATTCCTGTTGCATCTGAAATTAGAAACCCGCCCGATTACAAAGATATGTGCATTTTTCCCCTAGGGCTTTGTAGTTATTGGTTTCGAGTATCAGACTTGCGAAAATTTTGATGGTTTCTCAAGCATTCCTTAACTTCAAACTCCCATATCTCGCGAACGGATTGACGAACTCGAGAAATTCCTGTTGCATCTGAAAGCAGAAACTCGCCCGATTACAACGATATGTGTATTTTCACCTAGGCCATTCCAGTTATTGGTTTCGAGTATCAGATTTGCGAAAATTTTGATGGTTTCTCAACCATTCCTTAACTTCAAACTCCCATGTCTCGCGAACGGAATGACGAACTCGAGAAATTCCTGTTGCATCTGAAACTGGAAACTCGCCCGATTACAAAGGTATGTGTATTTTTCCCCTAGGCCATTGTAGTTATTGGTTTCGTGTATCAGACTTGCGAAAATTTTGATGGTTTCTCAACCATTCCTCAATTTCGAACTCCCATATCTCGCGAACGGGATGACGAACTCGAGAAATTCCTTTTGCATCTGAAACTGGAAACTCGCCCGATTACAAAGGTATGTGCATTTTTCCCCTAGGCCATTGTAGTTATTGGTTTCTAGCATCAGAATTGCGAAAATTTGGATGGTTTTTCAACCATTCCTCAATTTCGAACTCCCATATCTCACGAACGGATTGACGAACTCGAGAAATTACTGTTGCATCTGAAAGCAGAAACTCACCCGATTACAATGGTGTGTGTACTTTTCCCCTAGGTCATTCCAGTTATTGGTTTCGAGTATCAGACTTGCGAAAATTTTGATGGTATCTCAAGCATTCCTTAACTTCAAACTCCCATATGTCGCGAACGGATTGACGAACTCGAGAATTTCCTGTTGCATCTGAAAGCAGAAACTCGCCCGATTACAACGGTATGTTTATTTTCCCCTAGGCCATTGTAGTTATTGGTTTCTAGCGTCAGAATTGCGAAAATTATGATGGTTTCTCAACCATTCCTTAAATTCAGACTCCCGTATCTCGCGAACGGAATGACGAACTCGAGAAATTCCTGTGGCATCTGAAAGTGGAAACTCGCCCGATTACAAGGGTATGTGCATTTTTCCCCTAGGCCTTTGTAGTTATTGGTTTCGAGTATCAGACTTGCGAAAATTTTGATGGTTTCTCAAGCATTCCTTAACTTCAAACTCCCATATCTCGCGAACGGATTGACGAACTCGAGAATTTCCTGTTGCATCTGAAAGCAGAAACTCGCCCGATTACAACGGTATGTTTATTTTCCCCTAGGCCATTGTAGTTATTGGTTTCTAGCGTCAGAATTGCGAAAATTTTGATGGTTTCTCAACCATTCCTTAACTTCAAACTCCCATGTCTCGCGAACGGAATGACGAACTCGAGAAATTCCTGTTGCATCTGAAACTGGAAACTCGCCCGATTACAAAGGTATGTGTATTTTTCCCCTAGGCCATTGTAGTTATTGGTTTCGTGTATCAGACTTGCGAAAATTTTGATGGTTTCTCAACCATTCCTCAATTTCGAACTCCCATATCTGGCGAACGGGATGACGAACTCGAGAAATTCCTTTTGCATCTGAAACTGGAAACTCGCCCGATTACAAAGGTATGTGCATTTTTCCCCTAGGCCATTGTAGTTATTGGTTTCTAGCAACAGAATTGCGAAAATTTGGATGGTTTCTCAACCATTTCTTAACTTCGAACTCCCATATCTCGCGAACGGAATGACGAACTCGAGAAATTCCTGTTGCATCTGAAAGTGGAAACACGCCCGATTGCAAAGGTATGTGCATTTTTCACCTAGGCCATTCCAGTTATTGGTTTCGAGTATCAGAATTGCGAAAATTTTGATGGTTTCTCAACCATTCCTTAACTTCAAACTCCCATGTCTCGCGAACGGATTGACGAACTCGAGAAATTCCTCTTGCATCTGAAAGCAGAAACTCGCCCGATTACAACGGTATGTGTATTTTCCCCTAGGCCGTTGTAGTTATTGGTTTCTAGCGTCAGAATTTCGAAAATTTTGATGGTTTCTCAACCATTCCTTAACTTCAAACTCCCATATCTCGCGAACGGAATGACGAACTCGAGAAATTCCTGTTGCATCTGAAAGTGGATACTGGCCCGATTACAAAGGTATGTGTATTTTTCCCCTAGGCCATTGTAGTTATTGGTTTCGAGTATCAGACTTGCGAAAATTTTGATGGTTTCTCTAGCATTCCTTAACTTCAAACTCCCATATCTCGCGAACGGATTGACGAACTCGAGAAATCCCTGTTGCATCTGAAAGTAGAAACTCGCCCGATTACAATGGTTTGTGTACTTTTCCCCTAGGCCTTTCCACTTATTCGTTTCTTGCATCAGAATTGCGAGAATTTTGATGGTTTCTCAACCATTCCTTAACTTCAAACTCTCATATCTCGCGAACGTAATGACGCACTCGAGAAATTCCTGTTGCATCTGAAAGTGGAAACTCGCCCGATTACAAAGGTATGTGTATTTTCCCCTAGGCCATTGTAGTTATTGGTTTCTAGCATCAGAATTGCGAAAATTTGGATGGTTTCTCAACCATTCCTCAATTTCGAACTCACACATCTCGCGAACGGGATGACGAACTCGAGAAATTCCTGTTGCATCTGAAACTGGAAACTCGCCCGATTACAAAGGTATGTGTATTTTTCCCCTAGGCCATTGTAGTTATTGGTTTCGTGTATCCGACTTGCGAAAATTTTGATGGTTTCTCAAGCATTCCTTAACTTAAAACTCCCATATCTCGCGAACGGATTGACGAACTCGAGAAATCCCTGTTGCATCTGAAAGTAGAAACTCGCCCGATTACAATGGTTTGTGTACTTTTCCCCTAGGCCTTCCCAGTTATTCGTTTCTTGCATCAGAATTGCGAGAATTTTGATGGTTTCTCAACCATTCCTTAACTTCAAACTCTCATATCTCGCGAACGGAATGACGCACTCGAGAAATTCCTGTTGCATCTGAAAGCAGAAACTCGCCCGATTACAACGGTATGTGTATTTTCACCTAGGCCATTCCAGTTATTGGTTTCCAGTATCAGACTTGCGAAAATTTTGATGCTTTCTCAAGCATTCCTTAACTTCAAACTCCCATATCTCGCGAACGGATTGACGAACTCGAGAAATTCCTGTTGCATCTGAAAGCAGAAACTCGCCCGATTACAACGGTATGTGTATTTTCACCTAGGCCATTCCAGTTATTGGTTTCGAGTATCAGATTTGCGAAAATTTTGATGGTTTCTCAACCATTCCTTAACTTCAAACTCCCATGTCTCGCGAACGGAATGACGAACTCGAGAAATTCCTGTTGCATCTGAAAGTGGAAACTCGCCCGATTACAACGGTACGTGTATTTTCCCCTAGGCCATTGTAGTTATTGGTTTCTAGCATCAGAATTGCGAAAATTTTGATGGTTTCTCAACCATTCCTCAATTTCGAACTCCCGTATCTCGCGAACGGAATGACGAACTCGAGAAATTCCTGTGGCATCTGAATGTGGAAACTCGCCCGATTACAAGGGTATGTGCATTTTTCCCCTAGGCCTTTGTAGTTATTGGTTTCGAGTATCAGACTTGCGAAAATTTTGATGGTTTCTCAAGCATTCCTTAACTTCAAACTCCCATATTTCGCGAACGGATTGACGAACTCGAGATATTCCTGTTGCATCTGAAATTAGAAACCCGCCCGATTACAAAGATATGTGTGTTTTTCCCCTAGGCCTTTGTAGTTATTGGTTTCGAGTATCAGACTTGCGAAAATTTTGATGGTTTCTCAAGCATTCCTTAACTTCAAACTCCCATATTTCGCGAACGGATTGACGAACTCGAGATATTCCTGTTGCATCTGAAATTAGAAACCCGCCCGATTACAAAGATATGTGCATTTTTCCCCTAGGGCTTTGTAGTTATTGGTTTCGAGTATCAGACTTGCGAAAATTTTGATGGTTTCTCAAGCATTCCTTAACTTCAAACTCCCATATCTCGCGAACGGATTGACGAACTCGAGAAATTCCTGTTGCATCTGAAAGCAGAAACTCGCCCGATTACAACGGTATGTGTATTTTCACCTAGGCCATTCCAGTTATTGGTTTCGAGTATCAGATTTGCGAAAATTTTGATGGTTTCTCAACCATTCCTTAACTTCAAACTCCCATGTCTCGCGAACGGAATGACGAACTCGAGAAATTCCTGTTGCATCTGAAACTGGAAACTCGCCCGATTACAAAGGTATGTGTATTTTTCCCCTAGGCCATTGTAGTTATTGGTTTCGTGTATCAGACTTGCGAAAATTTTGATGGTTTCTCAACCATTCCTCAATTTCGAACTCCCATATCTCGCGAACGGGATGACGAACTCGAGAAATTCCTTTTGCATCTGAAACTGGAAACTCGCCCGATTACAAAGGTATGTGCATTTTTCCCCTAGGCCATTGTAGTTATTGGTTTCTAGCATCAGAATTGCGAAAATTTGGATGGTTTTTCAACCATTCCTCAATTTCGAACTCCCATATCTCACGAACGGATTGACGAACTCGAGAAATTACTGTTGCATCTGAAAGCAGAAACTCACCCGATTACAATGGTGTGTGTACTTTTCCCCTAGGTCATTCCAGTTATTGGTTTCGAGTATCAGACTTGCGAAAATTTTGATGGTATCTCAAGCATTCCTTAACTTCAAACTCCCATATGTCGCGAACGGATTGACGAACTCGAGAATTTCCTGTTGCATCTGAAAGCAGAAACTCGCCCGATTACAACGGTATGTTTATTTTCCCCTAGGCCATTGTAGTTATTGGTTTCTAGCGTCAGAATTGCGAAAATTATGATGGTTTCTCAACCATTCCTTAAATTCAGACTCCCGTATCTCGCGAACGGAATGACGAACTCGAGAAATTCCTGTGGCATCTGAAAGTGGAAACTCGCCCGATTACAAGGGTATGTGCATTTTTCCCCTAGGCCTTTGTAGTTATTGGTTTCGAGTATCAGACTTGCGAAAATTTTGATGGTTTCTCAAGCATTCCTTAACTTCAAACTCCCATATCTCGCGAACGGATTGACGAACTCGAGAATTTCCTGTTGCATCTGAAAGCAGAAACTCGCCCGATTACAAAGGTATGTGCATTTTTCCCCTAGGCCATTGTAGTTATTGGTTTCTAGCAACAGAATTGCGAAAATTTGGATGGTTTCTCAACCATTTCTTAACTTCGAACTCCCATATCTCGCGAACGGAATGACGAACTCGAGAAATTCCTGTTGCATCTGAAAGTGGAAACACGCCCGATTGCAAAGGTATGTGCATTTTTCACCTAGGCCATTCCAGTTATTGGTTTCGAGTATCAGACCTGCGAAAATTTTGATGGTTTCTCAAGCATTCTTAACTTCAAATTCCCATATCTCGCGAACAGATTTACGAAATCGAGAAATTCCTGTTGCATCTGAAAGCAGAAACTCGCCCGATTACAACGGTATGTGTATTTTCCCTTAGGCCATTGTAGTTATTGGTTTCTAGCAACAGAATTGCGAAAATTTGGATGGTTTCTCAACCATTTCTTAACTTCGAACTCCCATATCTCGCGAACGGAATGACGAACTCGAGAAATTCCAATTGCATCTGAAAGTGGAAACTCGCCCGATTACAAAGGTATGTGTATTTTTCTCCTAGGCCATTGTAGTTATTGGTTTCTAGCTTCAGAATTGCGAAAATTACGATGGTTTCTCAACCATTCCTTAAATTCAGACTCCCGTATCTCGCGAACGGAATAACGAACTCGAGAAATTCCTGTTGCATCTGAAAGTGGAAACATGCCCGATTGCAAAGGTATGTGCATTTTTCTCCTAGGCCATTGTAGTTATTGGTTTCTAGCATCAGAATTGCGAAAGTTTTGATGGTTTCTCAAGCATTCCTTAACTTCAAACTCCCATATCTGGCGAACGGATTTACGAACTTGAGAAATTCCTGTTGCATCTGAAAGCAGAAACTCGCCCGATTACAACGGTATGTGTATTTCCCCCTAGGCCGTTGTAGTTATTGGTTTCTAGCGTCAGAATTGCGAAAATTTTGATGGTTTCTGAACCATTCCTTAACTTCAAACTCCCATATCTCGCGAACGGAATGACGAACTCGAGAAATTCCTGTTGCATCTGAAAGTGGAAACTCGCCCGATTACAAAGGTATGTGTATTTTTCTCCTAGGCCATTGTAGTTATTGGTTTCGAGTATCAGACTTGCGAAAATTTTGATGGTTTCTCAAGCATTCCTTAACTTCAAACTCCCATATCTCGCGAACGGATTGACGAACTCGAGAAATCCCTGTTGCATCTGAAAGTAGAAACTCGCCCGATTACAATGGTTTGTGTACTTTTCCCCTAGGCCTTTCCAGTTATTCGTTTCTTGCATCAGAATTGCGAGAATTTTGATGGTTTCTCAACCATTCCTTAACTTCAAACTCTCATATCTCGCGAACGGAATGACGCACTCGAGAAATTCCTGTTGCATCTGAAAGTGGAAACTCGCCCGATTACAAAGGTATGTGCATTTTTCTCCTAGGGCTTTGTAGTTATAGGTTTCGAGTATCAGACTTGCGAAAATTTTGATGGTTTCTCAACCATTCCTTAATTTCAAACTCCCATATCTCACGAACGGTTTGACGAAATCGAGAAATTCCTGTTGCATCTGAAAGCAGAAACTCGCCCGATTACAACGGTATGTGTATTTTCCCTTAGGCCATTGTAGTTATTGGTTTCTAGCAACAGAATTGCGAAAATTTGGATGGTTTCTCAACCATTTCTTAACTTCGAACTCCCATATCTCGCGAACGGAATGACGAACTCGAGAAATTCCTGTTGCATCTGAAAGTGGAAACTCGCCCGATTACAAAGGTATGTGTATTTTTCTCCTAGGCCATTGTAGTTATTGGTTTCTAGCTTCAGAATTGCGAAAATTACGATGGTTTCTCAACCATTCCTTAAATTCAGACTCCCGTATCTCGCGAACGGAATAACGAACTCGAGAAATTCCTGTTGCATCTGAAAGTGGAAACATGCCCGATTGCAAAGGTATGTGCATTTTTCTCCTAGGCCATTGTAGTTATTGGTTTCTAGCATCAGAATTGCGAAAGTTTTGATGGTTTCTCAAGCATTCCTTAACTTCAAACTCCCATATCTGGCGAACGGATTGACGAACTTGAGAAATTCCTGTTGCATCTGAAAGCAGAAACTCGCCCGATTACAACGGTATGTGTATTTCCCCCTAGGCCGTTGTAGTTATTGGTTTCTAGCGTCAGAATTGCGAAAATTTTGATGGTTTCTGAACCATTCCTTAACTTCAAACTCCCATATCTCGCGAACGGAATGACGAACTCGAGAAATTCCTGTTGCATCTGAAAGTGGAAACTCGCCCGATTACAAAGGTATGTGTATTTTTCTCCTAGGCCATTGTAGTGATTGGTTTCGAGTATCAGACTTGCGAAAATTTTGATGGTTTCTCAAGCATTCCTTAACTTCAAACTCCCATATCTCGCGAACGGATTGACGAACTCGAGAAATTCCTGTTGCATCTGAAAGCAGAAACTCGCCCGATTACAACGGTATGTGTATTTTCCCCTAGGCCATTGTAGTTATTGGTTTCTAGCTTCAGAATTGCGAAAATTATGATGGTTTCTCAACCATTCCTTAAATTCAGACTCCCGTATCTCGCGAACGGAATGACGAACTCGAGAAATTCCTGTGGCATCTGAAAGTGGAAACTCGCCCGATTACAAGGGTATGTGAATTTTTCCCCTAGGCCTTTGTAGTTATTGGTTTCGAGTATCAGACTTGCGAAAATTTTGATGGTTTCTCAAGCATTCCTTAACTTCAAACTCCCATATCTCGCGAACGGATTGACGAACTCGAGAAATTCCTGTTGCATCTGAAATTAGAAACTCGTCCGATTACAAAGATATGTGTGTTTATCCCCTAGGCCTTTGTAGTTATTGGTTTCGAGTATCAGACTTGCGAAAATTTTGAGGGTTTCCCAACCATTCCTTAACTTCAAACTCCCATATCTCGCGAACGGATTTACGAAATCGAGAAATTCCTGTTGCATCTGAAAGCAGAAACTCGCCCGATTACAACGGTATGTGTATTTTCCCTTAGGCCATTGCTGTTATTGGTTTCTAGCATTAGAATTGCGAAAATTTGGATGGTTTCTCAACCATTCCTTAATTTCGAACTCCCATATCTCGCGAACGGGATGACGAACTCGAGAAATTCCTGTTGCATCTGAAACTGGAAACTCGCCCGATTACAAAGGTATGTGCATTTTTCCCCTAGGCCTTTGTAGTTATTGTTTTCGAGTATCAGACCAGCGAAAATTTTGATTGTTTCTCAACCATTCCTTAACTTCAAACTCCCATATCTCGCGAACGGAATGACGAACTCGAGAAGTTCCTGTTGCATCTGAAAGTAAAAACTCGCACGATTACAAAGGTTTGTGTACTTTTCCCCTAGGCCATTCCAGTTATTGGTTTCGAGTATCAGAATTGCGAAAATTTTGATGGTTTCTCAACCATTCCTTAACTTCAAACTCCCATGTCTCGCGAACGGAATGACGAACTCGAGAAATTCCTGTTGCATCTGAAAGTAGAAACTCGCACGATTACAATGGTGTGTGTACTTTTCCCCTAGGCCATTCCAGTTATTGGTTTCGAGTATCAGAATTGCGAAAATTTAGATGGTTTCTAAACCATTCCTGAACTTCAAACTCCCATGTCTCGCGAACGAAATGACGAACTCGAGAAATTCCTGTTGCATCTGAAAGTGGAAACTCGCCCGATTGCAAAGGCATGTGCATTTTTCCCCTTAGCCTTTGTAGTTATTGGTTTCGAGTATCAGACTTGCGAAAATTTTGATGGTTTCTCAAGCATTCCTTAACTTCAAACTCTCATATCTCGCGAACGGAATGACGCACTCGAGAAATTCCTCTTGCATCTGAAAGCAGAAACTCGCCCGATTACAACGGTATGTGTATTTTCCCCTAAGCCGTTGTAGTTATTGGTTTCTAGCGTCAGAATTGCGAAAATTTTGATGGTTTCTCAACCATTCCTTAACTTCAAACTCCCATATCTTGCGAACGGAATGACGAACTCGAGAAATTCCTGTTGCATCTGAACGTGGAAACTCGCCCGATTACAAAGGTATGTGTATTTTTCCCCTAGGCCATTGTAGTTATTGGTTTCGAGTATCCGACTTGCGAAAATTTTGATGGTTTCTCAAGCATTCCTTAACTTCAAACTCCCATATCTCGCGAACGGATTGACGAACTCGAGAAATCCCTGTTGCATCTGAAAGTAGAAACTCGCCCGATTACAATGGTTTGTGTACTTTTCCCCTAGGCCTTCCCAGTTATTCGTTTCTTGCATCAGAATTGCGAGAATTTTGATGGTTTCTCAACCATTCCTTAACTTCAAACTCTCATATCTCGCGAACGGAATGACGCACTCGAGAAATTCCTGTTGCATCTGAAAGTGGAAACTCGCCCGATTACAAAGGTATGTGCATTTTTCCCCTAGGGCTTTGTAGTTATTGGTTTCGAGTATCAGACTTGCGAAAATTTTGATGGTTTCTCAAGCATTCCTTAACTTCAAACTCCCATATCTCGCGAACGGATTAACGAACTCGAGAAATTCCTGTTGCATCTGAAAGCAGAAACTCGCCCGATTACAACGGTATGTGTATTTTCACCTAGGCCATTCCAGTTACTGGTTTCGAGTATCAGACTTGCGAAAATTTTGATGGTTTCTCAACCATTCCTTAACTTCAAACTCCCATGTCTCGCGAACGGAATGACGAACTCGAGAAATTCCTGTTGCATCTGAAAGTGGAAACTCGCCCGATTACAACGGTACGTGTATTTTCCCCTAGGCCATTGTAGTTATTGGTTTCTAGCATCAGAATTGCGAAAATTTGGATGGTTTCTCAACCATTCCTCAATTTCGAACTCCCATATCTCGCGAACGGGATGACGAACTCGAGAAATTCCTGTTGCATCTGAAACTGGAAACTCGCCCGATTACAAAGGTATGTGTATTTTTCCCCTAGGCCATTGTAGTTATTGGTTTCGAGTATCCGACTTGCGAAAATTTTGATGGTTTCTCAAGCATTCCTTAACTTAAAACTCCCATATCTCGCGAACGGATTGACGAACTCGAGAAATCCCTGTTGCATCTGAAAGTAGAAACTCGCCCGATTACAATGGTTTGTGTACTTTTCCCCTAGGCCTTCCCAGTTATTCGTTTCTTGCATCAGAATTGCGAGAATTTTGATGGTTTCTCAACCATTCCTTAACTTCAAACTCTCATATCTCGCGAACGGAATGACGCACTCGAGAAATTCCTGTTGCATCTGAAAGCAGAAACTCGCCCGATTACAACGGTATGTGTATTTTCACCTAGGCCATTCCAGTTATTGGTTTCGAGTATCAGACTTGCGAAAATTTTGATGGTTTCTCAAGCATTCCTTAACTTCAAACTCCCATATCTCGCGAACGGATTGACGAACTCGAGAAATTCCTGTTGCATCTGAAAGCAGAAACTCGCCCGATTACAACGGTATGTGTATTTTCACCTAGGCCATTCCAGTTATTGGTTTCGAGTATCAGATTTGCGAAAATTTTGATGGTTTCTCAACCATTCCTTAACTTCAAACTCCCATGTCTCGCGAACGGAATGACGAACTCGAGAAATTCCTGTTGCATCTGAAAGTGGAAACTCGCCCGATTACAACGGTACGTGTATTTTCCCCTAGGCCATTGTAGTTATTGGTTTCTAGCATCAGAATTGCGAAAATTTTGATGGTTTCTCAACCATTCCTCAATTTCGAACTCCCATATCTCGCGAACGGGATGACGAACTCGAGAAATTCCTTTTGCATCTGAAACTGGAAACTCGCCCGATTACAAAGGTATGTGCATTTTTCCCCTAGGGCTTTGTAGTTATTGGTTTCTAGCATCAGAATTGCGAAAATTTGGATGGTTTTTCAACCATTCCTCAATTTCGAACTCCCATATCTCACGAACGGATTGACGAACTCGAGAAATTACTGTTGCATCTGAAAGCAGAAACTCGCCCGATTACAATGGTGTGTGTACTTTTCCCCTAGGTCATTCCAGTTATTGGTTTCGAGTATCAGACTTGCGAAAATTTTGATGGTGTCTCAAGCATTCCTTAACTTCAAACTCCCATATGTCGCGAACGGATTGACGAACTCGAGAATTTCCTGTTGCATCTGAAAGCAGAAACTCGCCCGATTACAACGGTATGTTTATTTTCCCCTAGGCCATTGTAGTTATTGGTTTCTAGCGTCAGAATTGCGAAAATTATGATGGTTTCTCAACCATTCCTTAAATTCAGACTCCCGTATCTCGCGAACGGAATGACGAACTCGAGAAATTCCTGTGGCATCTGAATGTGGAAACTCGCCCGATTACAAGGGTATGTGCATTTTTCCCCTAGGCCTTTGTAGTTATTGGTTTCGAGTATCAGACTTGCGAAAATTTTGATGGTTTCTCAAGCATTCCTTAACTTCAAACTCCCATATTTCGCGAACGGATTGACGAACTCGAGATATTCCTGTTGCATCTGAAATTAGAAACCCGCCCGATTACAAAGATATGTGTGTTTTTCCCCTAGGCCTTTGTAGTTATTGGTTTCGAGTATCAGACTTGCGAAAATTTTGATGGTTTCTCAAGCATTCCTTAACTTCAAACTCCCATATCTCGCGAACGGATTGACGAACTCGAGAAATTCCTGTTGCATCTGAAAGCAGAAACTCGCCCGATTACAACGGTATGTGTATTTTCACCTAGGCCATTCCAGTTATTGGTTTCGAGTATCAGATTTGCGAAAATTTTGATGGTTTCTCAACCATTCCTTAACTTCAAACTCCCATGTCTCGCGAACGGAATGACGAACTCGAGAAATTCCTGTTGCATCTGAAAGTGGAAACTCGCCCGATTACAACGGTACGTGTATTTTCCCCTAGGCCATTGTAGTTATTGGTTTCTAGCATCAGAATTGCGAAAATTTTGATGGTTTCTCAACCATTCCTCAATTTCGAACTCCCATATCTCGCGAACGGGATGACGAACTCGAGAAATTCCTTTTGCATCTGAAACTGGAAACTCGCCCGATTACAAAGGTATGTGCATTTTTCCCCTAGGGCTTTGTAGTTATTGGTTTCTAGCATCAGAATTGCGAAAATTTGGATGGTTTTTCAACCATTCCTCAATTTCGAACTCCCATATCTCACGAACGGATT
This sequence comes from Ptiloglossa arizonensis, assembly GCF_051014685.1. Taxonomy (NCBI): domain Eukaryota; kingdom Metazoa; phylum Arthropoda; class Insecta; order Hymenoptera; family Colletidae; genus Ptiloglossa; species Ptiloglossa arizonensis. The sequence continues at coordinate 177,912 of NW_027478729.1, read as the reverse complement.
GACGAACTCGAGAAATTACTGTTGCATCTGAAAGCAGAAACTCGCCCGATTACAATGGTGTGTGTACTTTTCCCCTAGGTCATTCCAGTTATTGGTTTCGAGTATCAGACTTGCGAAAATTTTGATGGTATCTCAAGCATTCCTTAACTTCAAACTCCCATATGTCGCGAACGGATTGACGAACTCGAGAATTTCCTGTTGCATCTGAAAGCAGAAACTCGCCCGATTACAACGGTATGTTTATTTTCCCCTAGGCCATTGTAGTTATTGGTTTCTAGCGTCAGAATTGCGAAAATTATGATGGTTTCTCAACCATTCCTTAAATTCAGACTCCCGTATCTCGCGAACGGAATGACGAACTCGAGAAATTCCTGTGGCATCTGAATGTGGAAACTCGCCCGATTACAAGGGTATGTGCATTTTTCCCCTAGGCCTTTGTAGTTATTGGTTTCGAGTATCAGACTTGCGAAAATTTTGATGGTTTCTCAAGCATTCCTTAACTTCAAACTCCCATATTTCGCGAACGGATTGACGAACTCGAGATATTCCTGTTGCATCTGAAATTAGAAACCCGCCCGATTACAAAGATATGTGTGTTTTTCCCCTAGGCCTTTGTAGTTATTGGTTTCGAGTATCAGACTTGCGAAAATTTTGATGGTTTCTCAAGCATTCCTTAACTTCAAACTCCCATATTTCGCGAACGGATTGACGAACTCGAGATATTCCTGTTGCATCTGAAATTAGAAACCCGCCCGATTACAAAGATATGTGCATTTTTCCCCTAGGGCTTTGTAGTTATTGGTTTCGAGTATCAGACTTGCGAAAATTTTGATGGTTTCTCAAGCATTCCTTAACTTCAAACTCCCATATCTCGCGAACGGATTGACGAACTCGAGAAATTCCTGTTGCATCTGAAAGCAGAAACTCGCCCGATTACAACGGTATGTGTATTTTCACCTAGGCCATTCCAGTTATTGGTTTCGAGTATCAGATTTGCGAAAATTTTGATGGTTTCTCAACCATTCCTTAACTTCAAACTCCCATGTCTCGCGAACGGAATAACGAACTCGAGAAATTCCTGTTGCATCTGAAACTGGAAACTCGCCCGATTACAAAGGTATGTGTATTTTTCCCCTAGGCCATTGTAGTTATTGGTTTCGTGTATCAGACTTGCGAAAATTTTGATGGTTTCTCAACCATTCCTCAATTTCGAACTCCCATATCTCGCGAACGGGATGACGAACTCGAGAAATTCCTTTTGCATCTGAAACTGGAAACTCGCCCGATTACAAAGGTATGTGCATTTTTCCCCTAGGCCATTGTAGTTATTGGTTTCTAGCATCAGAATTGCGAAAATTTGGATGGTTTTTCAACCATTCCTCAATTTCGAACTCCCATATCTCACGAACGGATTGACGAACTCGAGAAATTACTGTTGCATCTGAAAGCAGAAACTCACCCGATTACAATGGTGTGTGTACTTTTCCCCTAGGTCATTCCAGTTATTGGTTTCGAGTATCAGACTTGCGAAAATTTTGATGGTATCTCAAGCATTCCTTAACTTCAAACTCCCATATGTCGCGAACGGATTGACAGACTCGAGAATTTCCTGTTGCATCTGAAAGCAGAAACTCGCCCGATTACAACGGTATGTTTATTTTCCCCTAGGCCATTGTAGTTATTGGTTTCTAGCGTCAGAATTGCGAAAATTATGATGGTTTCTCAACCATTCCTTAAATTCAGACTCCCGTATCTCGCGAACGGAATGACGAACTCGAGAAATTCCTGTGGCATCTGAAAGTGGAAACTCGCCCGATTACAAGGGTATGTGCATTTTTCCCCTAGGGCTTTGTAGTTATTGGTTTCGAGTATCAGACTTGCGAAAATTTTGATGGTTTCTCAAGCATTCCTTAACTTCAAACTCCCATATTTCGCGAACGGATTGACGAACTCGAGATATTCCTGTTGCATCTGAAATTAGAAACTCGCCCGATTACAAAGATATGTGTGTTTTTCCCCTAGGCCTTTGTAGTTATTGGTTTCGAGTATCAGACTTGCGAAAATTTTGAGGGTTTCCCAACCATTCCTTAACTTCAAATTCCCATATCTCGCGAACGGATTGACGAACTCGAGAAATTCCTGTTGAATCTGAAAGCAGAAACTCGCCCGATTACAACGGTACGTGTATTTTCCCCTAGGCCATTGTAGTTATTGGTTTCTAGCATCAGAATTGCGAAAATTTGGATGGTTTCTCAACCATTCCTCAATTTCGAACTCCCATATCTCGCGAACGGGATGACGAACTCGAGAAATTCCTTTTGCATCTGAAACTGGAAACTCGCCCGATTACAAAGGTATGTGCATTTTTCCCCTAGGCCTTTGTAGTTATTGGTTTCGAGTATCAGACTTGCGAAAATTTTGATGGTTTCTCAAGCATTCCTTAACTTCAAACTCCCATATCTCGCGAACGGATTGACGAACTCGAGAAATTCCTGTTGCATCTGAAAGCAGAAACTCGCCCGATTACAACGGTACGTGTATTTTCCCCTAGGCCATTGTAGTTATTGGTTTCTAGCATCAGAATTGCGAAAATTTGGATGGTTTCTCAACCATTCCTCAATTTCGAACTCCCATATCTCGCGAACGGGATGACGAACTCGAGAAATTCCTGTTGCATCTGAAACTTGAAACTCGCCCGATTACAAAGGTATGTGCATTTTTCCCCTATGCCTTTGTAGTTATTGGTTTCGAGTATCAGACTTGCGAAAATTTTGATGGTTTCTCAACCATTCCTTAATTTCAAACTCCCATATCTCACGAACGGATTGACGAACTCGAGAAATTCCTGTTGCATCTGAAAGTAGAAACTAGCCCGATTACAATGGTTTGTGTACTTTTCCCCTAGGCCTTTCCAGTTATTCGTTTCTTGCATCAGAATTGCGAGAATTTTGATGGTTTCTCAACCATTCCTTAACATCAAACTCTCATATCTCGCGAATGGAATGACGCACTCGAGAAATTCCTGTTGCATCTGAAAGCAGAAACTCGACCGATTACAACGGTACGTATATTTTCCCCTAGGCCATTGTAGTTATTGGTTTCTAGCATCAGAATTGCGAAAATTTGGGTGGTTTCTCAACCATTCCTCAATTTTGAACTCCCATATCTCGCGAACGGAATGACGCACTCGAGAAATTCCTGTTGCATCTGAAAGCAGAAACTCGACCGATTACAACGGTACGTATATTTTCCCCTAGGCCATTGTAGTTATTGGTTTCTAGCATCAGAATTGCGAAAATTTGGGTGGTTTCTCAACCATTCCTCAATTTCGAACTCCCATATCTCGCGAACGGGATGACGAACTCGAGAAATTCCTGTTGCATCTGAAACTGGAAACTCGCCCGATTACAAAGGTATGTGCATTTTTCCCCTAGGCCTTTGTAGTTATTGGTTTCGAGTATCAGACTTGCTAAAATTTTGATGGTTTCTCAACCATTCCTTAATTTCAAACTCCCATATCTCACGAACGGATTGACGAACTCGTGAAATTACTGTAGCATCTGAAAGCAGAAACTCGCCCGATTACAATGGTGTGGGTACTTTTCCCCTAGGTCATTCCAGTTATTGGTTTCGAGTATCAGACCAGCGAAAATTTTGATGGATTCTCAAGCATTCCTTAACTTCAAACTCCCATATCTCGCGAACGGATTTACGAAATCCAGAAATTCCTGTTGCATCTGAAAGTGGAAACTCGCCCGATTACAAAGGTATGTGCATTTTTCCCCTAGGGCTTTGTAGTTATTGGTTTCTAGCATCAGAATTGCGAAAGTTTTGATGGTTTCTCAACCATTCCTGAACTTCGAACTCCCATATCTCGCGAACGGAATGACGCACTCGAGAAATTCCTGTTGCATCTGAAAGTGGAAACTCGCCCGATTACAAAGGTATGTGCATTTTTCCCCTAGGCCATTCCAGTTATTCGTTTCTAGCATCAGAATTGCGAAAATTTCGTTGGTTTCTCAACCATTCTTTAACTTCAAACTCCCATATCTCGCGAACGGATTGACGAACTCGAGAAATTCCTGTTGCATCTGAAAGTAGAGACTCGCCAGATTAGAATGGTGTGTGTACTTTTCCCCTAGGTCATTCCAGTTATTGGTTTCGAGTATCAGACCAGCGAAAATTTTGCTGGTTTCTCAAGCATTCCTTAACTTCAAACTCCCATATCTCGCGAACGGATTTACGAAATCCAGAAATTCCTGTTGCATCTGAAACCGGAAACTCGCCCGATTACAAAGGTATGTGCATTTTTCCCCTAGGCCTTTGTAGTTATTGTTTTCGAGTATCAGACCAGCGAAAATTTTGATGGTTTCTCAACCATTCCTTAACTTCAAACTCCCATATCTCGCGAACGGAATGACGAACTCGAGAAATTCCTGTTGCATCTGAAAGTAGAAACTCGCACGATTACAATGGTTTGTGTACTTTTCCCCTAGGCCATTCCAGTTATTGGTTTCGAGTATCAGAATTGCGAAAGTTTTGATGGTTTCTCAACCATTCCATAACTTCAAACACCCATGTCTCGCGAACGGAATGACGAACTCGAGAAATTCCTGTTGCATCTGAAAGTAGAAACTCGCACGATTACAATGGTGTGTGTACTTTTCCCCTAGGCCATTCCAGTTATTGGTTTCGAGTATCAGAATTGCGAAAATTTTGATGGTTTCTAAACCATTCCTGAACTTCAAACTCCCATGTCTCGCGAACGGAATGACGAACTCGAGAAATTCCTGTTGCATCTGAAAGTGGAAAATCGCCCGATTGCAAAGGCATGTGCATTTTTCCCTTAGGCCATTGTAGTTATTGGTTTCTAGCATCAGAATTGCGAAAATTTGGATGGTTTCTCAACCATTCCTTAATTTCGACCTCCCATATCTCGCGAACGGGATGACGAACTCGAGAAATTCCTGTTGCATATGAAACTGGAGACTCGCCCGATTACAAAGGTATGTGCATTTTTCCCCTAGGCCGTTGTAGTTATTGTTTTCGAGTATCAGACCAGCGAAAATTTTGATGGTTTCTCAACCACTCCTTAACTTCAAACTCCCATATCTCGCGAACGGAATGACGAACTCGAGAAATTCCTGTTGCATCTGAAAGTAGAAACTCGCACGATTACAATGGTGTGTGTACTTTTCCCCTAGGTCTTTCCAGTTATTCGTTTCTTGCATCAGAATTGCGAGAATTTTGATGGTTTCTCAAGCATTCCTTAACTTCAAACTCCCATATCTCGCGAACGGATTTACGAAATCCAGATATTCCTGTTGCATCTGAAAGTGGAAACTCGCCCGATTACAAAGGTATGTGCATTTTTCCCCTAGGCCTTTGTGGTTATTGGTTTCGAGTATCAGACTTGCGAAAATTTTGATGGTTTCTCAACCAATGCTTAACTTCAAACTCCCATATCTCGCGAACTGATTGACGAACTCGAGAAATTCCTGTTGCATCTGAAAGCAGGAACTCGCCCGATTACAAAGATATGTGTGTTTTTCCCCTAGGCCTTTGTAGTTATTGGTTTCGAGTATCAGACTTGCGAAAATTTTGAGGGTTTCTCAACCATTCCTTAACTTCACACTCCCATATCTCGCGAACGGATTGACGAACTCGAGAAATTCCTGTTGCATCTGAAAGTGTAAACTCGCCCGATTACAAAGGTATGTGTATTTTTCCCCTAGGCCTTTGTAGTTATTGGTTTCGAGTATCAGACTTGCGAAAATTTTGATGGTTTCTCAAGCATTCCTTAACTTCAAACACCCATATCTCGCGAACGGATTTGACGATCACGAGAAATTCCTGTTGCGTCTGAAAGCAGAAATTCGCCCGATTACAAAGATACGTGTGTTTTTCCCTTAGGCCTTTGTAGTTATTGGTTTCGAGTATCAGACTTGCGAAAATTTTGAGGGTTTCTCAACCATTCCTTAACTTCACACTCCCATATCTCGCGAACGGATTGACGAACTCCAGAAATTCCTGTTGCATCTGTAAGTAGAGACTCGCCCGATTAGAATGGTGTGTGTACTTTTCCCCTAGGCCATTCCCGTTATTCGTTTCTAGCATCAGAATTGCGAAAAGTTCGATGGTTTCTCAACCATTCCTTAACTTCAAACTCCCATATCTCGCGAACGGATTGACGAACTCGAGAAATTCCTGTTGCATCTGAAAGTGGAAACTCGCCCGATTACAAAGGTATGTGCATTTTTCCCCTAGGCCTTTGTAGTTATTGGTTTCGAGTATCAGACTTGCGAAAATTTTGAGTGTTTCTCAACCATTCCTTAACTTCACACTCCCATATCTCGCGAACGGATTGACGAACTCGAGAAATTCCTGTTGCATCTGAAAGTGTAAACTCGCCCGATTACAAAGGTATGTGTATTTTTCCCCTAGGCCTCTGTAGTTATTGGTTTCGAGTATCAGACTTGCGAAAATTTTGATGGTTTCTCAAGCATTCCTTAACTTCAAACACCCATACCTCGCGAACGGATTGACGATCTCGAGAAATTCCTGTTGCGTCTGAAAGCAGAAACTCGCCCGATTACAAAGATATGTGTGTTTTTCCCCTAGGCCTTTGTAGTTATTGGTTTCGAGTATCAGACTTGCGAGAACTTTGATGGTTTCTCAACCATTCCTTAACTTCAAACTCCCATATCTCGCGAACGGAATGACGCACTCGAGAAATTCCTGTTGCATCTGAAAGTGGAAACTCGCCCGATTACAAAGGTATGTGCATTTTTCCCCTAGGCCTTTGTATAATAGTTATTGGTTTCGAGTATCAGACTTGCGAAAATTTTGATTGTTTCTCAAGCATTCCTTAACTTCAATCTCCCATATCTCGCGAACGGATTGACGAACTCGAGAAATTCCTGTTGCATCTGAAAGCAGAAACTCGCCCGATTACAACGGTACGTGCATTTTCCCCTAGGCCATTGTAGTTATTGGTTTCTAGCATCAGAATTGCGAAAATTTGGATGGTTTCTCAACCATTCCTCAATTTCGAACTCCCATATCTCGCGAAAGGGATGACGAGCTCGAGAAATTCCTGTTGGATCTGAAACTGGAAACTCGCCCGATTACAAAGGTATGTGCATTTTTCCCCTAGACCTTTGTAGTTATTGGTTTCGAGTATCAGACCAGCGAAAATTTTGATGGTTTCTCAACCGTTCCTTAACTTCAAACTCCCATATCTCGCGAACGGATTGACGCACTCGAGAAATTCCTGTTGCATCTGAAAGCAGAAACTCGCCCGATTACAACGGTATGTGTATTTTCCCCTAGGCCATTGTAGTTATTGGTTTCTAGCGTCAGAATTGCGAAAATTTTGATGGTCTCTCGACCATTCCTCAACTTCAGACTCCCATATCTCGCGAACGGAATGACGAACTCGAGAAATTCCTGTTGCACCTGAAAGTGGAAACTCGCCCGATTACAGGGGTATGTGCATTTTTCCCCTAGGCCTTTGTAGTTATTGGTTTCGAGTATCAGACCAGCGAAAATTTTGATGGTTTCTCAACCATTCCTTAACTTCAAACTCCCATATCTCGCGAACGGAATGACGAACTCGAGAAATTCCTGTTGCATCCGATAGTAGAAACTCGCACGATTACAAGGGTGTGTGTACTTTTCCCCTAGGCCATTCCAGTTATTGGTTTCGAGTATCAGAATTGCGAAAATTTTGATGGTTTCTCAACCATTCCTTAACTTCAAACTCCCATGTCTCGCGAACGGAATGACGAACTCGAGAAATTCCTGTTGCATCTGAAAGTGGAAACTCGCCCGATTACAAAGGTATGTGCATTTTTCCCCTAGGCCTTTGTAGTTATTGGTTTCGAGTATCACACCTGCGAAAATTTTGAGGGTTTCTCAACCATTCCTTAACTTCAAACTCCCATATCTCGCGAACCGATTGACGAACTCGAGAAATTCCTGTTGCATCTGAAAGTGGAAACTCGCCCGATTACAAAGGTATGTGCATTTTTCCCCTAGGCCTTTGTGGTTATTGGTTTCGAGTATCAGACCAGCGAAAATTTTGATGGTTTCTCAACCGTTCCTTAACTTCAAACTCCCATATCTCGCGAACGGATTGACGCACTCGAGAAATTCCTGTTGCATCTGAAAGCAGAAACTCGCCCGATTACAACGGTATGTGTATTTTCCCCTAGGCCATTGTAGTTATTGGTTTCTAGCGTCAGAATTGCGAAAATTTTGATGGTCTCTCGACCATTCCTCAACTTCAAACTCCCATATCTCGCGAACGGATTGACGAACTCGAGAAATTCCTGTTGCATCTGAAAGCAGGAACTCGCCCGATTACAAAGATATGTGCGTTTTTCCCCTAGGCCTTTGTAGTTATTGTTTTCGAGTATCAGACCAGCGAAAATTTTGATGGTTTCTCAACCATTCCTTAACTTCAAACTCCCATATCTCGCGAACGGAATGACGAACTCGAGAAATTCCTGTTGCATCTGAAAGTAGAAACTCGCACGATTACAAGGGTGTGTGTACTTTTCCCCTTGGCCATTCCAGTTATTGGGTTAGAGTATCAGAATTGCGAAAATTTTGATGGTTTCTCAACCATTCCTTAACTTCAAACTCCCATGTCTCGCGAACAGATTGTCGAACTCGAGAAATTCCTGTTGCATCTGAAAGCAGGAACTCGCCCGATTACAAAGATATGTGCGTTTTTCCCCTAGGGCTTTGTAGTTATTGGTTTCGTGTATCAGACTTGCGAAAATTTTGATGGTTTCTCAACCATTCCTTAACTTCAAACTCCCATATCTCGCGAACAGATTGACGAACTCGAGAAATTCCTGTTGCATCTGAAAGTGGAAACTCGCCCGATTACAAAGGTATGTGCATTTTTCCCCTAGGCCTTTGTAGTTATTGGTTTCGAGTATCACACTTGCGAAAATTTTGAGGGTTTCTCAACCATTCCTTAACTTCAAACTCCCATATCTCGCGAACAGATTGACGAACTCGAGAAATTCCTGTTGCATCTGAAAGTGGAAACTCGCCCGATTACAAAGGTATGTGCATTTTTCCCCTAGGCCTTTGTGGTTATTGGTTTCGAGTATCAGACTTGTGAAAATTTTGATGGTTTCTCAACCATTCCTTAACTTCAAACTCCCATATCTCGCGAACGGATTGACGAACTCGAGAAATTCCTGTTGCATCTGAAAGCAGGAACTCGCCCGATTACAACGGTATGTGTATTTTCCCCTAGGCCGTTGTAGTTATTGGTTTCTAGCGTCAGAATTGCGAAAATTTTGATCTTTTCTCAACCATTCCTTAACTCAAACTCCCATATCTCGCGAACGGAATGACGAAATCGAGAAATTCCTGTTGCATCTGAAAGTGGAAACTCGCCCGATTACAAAGGTATGTGCATTTTTCCCCTAGGGCTTTGTAGTTATTGGTTTCGAGTATTAGACTTGCGAAAATTTTGATGGTGTCTCATGCATTCCTTAATTTCAAACTCCCATATCTCGCGAACGGGATGACGAAGTCGAGAAATTCCTGTTGCATCTGAAAGTGGAAACTCGCCCGATTACAGGGATATGTGCATTTTTCCCCTAGGCCTTTGTAGTTATTGGTTTCGAGTATCAGACCAGCGAAAATTTTGATGGTTTCTCAACCATTCCTTAATTTCAAACTCCCATATCTCGCGAACGGATTGACGAACTCGAGAAATTACTGTTGCATCTGAAAGCAGAAACTCGCCCGATTACATTGGTGTGTGTACTTTTCCCCTAGGTCATTCCAGTTATTGGTTTCGAGTATCAGACCAGCGAAAATTTTGATGGTTTCTCAACCATTCCTTAACTTCAAACTCCCATATCTCGCGAACGGAATGACGCACTCGAGAAATTCCTGTTGCATCTGCAAGTGGAAACTCGCCCGATTACAAAGGTATGTGCATTTTTCCCCTAGGCCTTTGTGGTTATTGGTTTCGAGTATCAGACTTGCGAAAATTTTGATGGTTTCTCAACCATTCCTTAACTTCAAACTCCCATATCTCGCGAACGGATTGACGAACTCGAGAAATTCCTGTTGCATCTGAAAGCAGGAACTCGCCCGATTACAAAGATATGTGCGTTTTTCCCCTAGGCCTTTGTAGTTATTGGTTTCGTGTATCAGACTTGCGAAAATTTTGATGGTTTCTCAACCATTCCTTAACTTCAAACTCCCATATCTCGCGAACGGATTGACGAACTCGAGAAATTCCTGTTGCATCTGAAAGCAGGAACTCGCCCGATTACAAAGATATGTGCGTTTTTCCCCTAGGCATTTGTAGTTATTGGTTTCGTGTATTAGACTTGCGAAAATTTTGATGGTTTCTCAACCATTCCTTAACTTCAAACTCCCACATCTCGCGAACGGATTGACGAACTCGAGAAATTCCTGTTGTATCTGAAAGTAGAAACTAGCCCGGTTACAATGGTTTGTGTACTTTTCCCTTAGGCCTTTCCAGTTATTCGTTTCTTGCATCAGAATTGCGAGAATTTTGATGGTTTCTCAACCATTCCTTAACTTCAAACTCCCATATCTCGCGAACGGAATGACGCACTCGAGAAATTCCTGTTGCATCTGAAAGTGGAAACTCGCCCGATTACAAAGGTTTGTGCATTTTCCCCCTAGGGCTTTGTAGTTATTGGTTTCGAGTATCAGACTTGCGAAAATTTTGATGGTTTCTCAAGCATTCCTTAAATTCAAACTCCCATATCTCGTGAACGGACTGACGAACTCGAGAAATTCCTGTTGCATCTGAAAGCAGAAACTCGCCCGATTACAACGGTATGTGTATTTTCCCCTAGGCCGTTGTAGTTATTGGTTTCTAGCGTCAGAATTGCGAAAATTTTGATCTTTTCTCAACCATTCCTTAACTCAAACTCCCACATCTCGCGAACGTATTGACGAACTCGAGAAATTCCTGTTGCATCTGAAAGTAGAAACTAGCCCGATTACAATGGTTTGTGTACTTTTCCCTTAGGCCTTTCCAGTTATTCGTTTCTTGCATCAGAATTGCGAGAATTTTGATGGTTTCTCAACCATTCCTTAACTTCAAACTCCCATATCTCGCGAACGGATTGACGAACTCGAGAAATTCCTGTTGCATCTGAAAGCAGGAACTCGCCCGATTACAAAGATATGTGCGTTTTTCCCCTAGGCATTTGTAGTTATTGGTTTCGTGTATTAGACTTGCGAAAATTTTGATGGTTTCTCAACCATTCCTTAACTTCAAACTCCCACATCTCGCGAACGGATTGACGAACTCGAGAAATTCCTGTTGTATCTGAAAGTAGAAACTAGCCCGGTTACAATGGTTTGTGTACTTTTCCCTTAGGCCTTTCCAGTTATTCGTTTCTTGCATCAGAATTGCGAGAATTTTGATGGTTTCTCAACCATTCCTTAACTTCAAACTCCCATATCTCGCGAACGGAATGACGCACTCGAGAAATTCCTGTTGCATCTGAAAGTGGAAACTCGCCCGATTACAAAGGTTTGTGCATTTTCCCCCTAGGGCTTTGTAGTTATTGGTTTCGAGTATCAGACTTGCGAAAATTTTGATGGTTTCTCAAGCATTCCTTAAATTCAAACTCCCATATCTCGTGAACGGACTGACGAACTCGAGAAATTCCTGTTGCATCTGAAAGCAGAAACTCGCCCGATTACAACGGTATGTGTATTTTCCCCTAGGCCGTTGTAGTTATTGGTTTCTAGCGTCAGAATTGCGAAAATTTTGATCTTTTCTCAACCATTCCTTAACTCAAACTCCCACATCTCGCGAACGTATTGACGAACTCGAGAAATTCCTGTTGCATCTGAAAGTAGAAACTAGCCCGATTACAATGGTTTGTGTACTTTTCCCTTAGGCCTTTCCAGTTATTCGTTTCTTGCATCAGAATTGCGAGAATTTTGATGGTTTCTCAACCATTCCTTAACTTCAAACTCCCATATCTCGCGAACGGAATGACGCACTCGAGAAATTCCTGTTGCATCTGAAAGTGGAAACTCGCCCGATTACAAAGGTTTGTGTATTTTTCCCCTAGGGCTTTGTAGTTATTGGTTTCGAGTATCAGACTTGCGAAAATTTTGATGGTTTCTCAAGCATTCCTTAAATTCAAACTCCCATATCTCGTGAACGGACTGACGAACTCGAGAAATTCCTGTTGCATCTGAAAGCAGAAACTCGCCCGATTACAACGGTATGTGTATTTTCCCCTAGGCCGTTGTAGTTATTGGTTTCTAGCGTCAGAATTGCGAAAATTTTGATCTTTTCTCAACCATTCCTTAACTCAAACTCCCATATCTCGCGAACGGAATGACGAAATCGAGAAATTCCTGTTGCATCTGAAAGTGGAAACTCGCCCGATTACAAAGGTATGTGCATTTTTCCCCTAGGGCTTTGTAGTTATTGGTTTCGAGTATTAGACTTGCGAAAATTTTGATGGTGTCTCATGCATTCCTTAATTTCAAACTCCCATATCTCGCGAACGGATTGACGAGCTCGAGAAATTCCTGTTGCATCTGAAAGCAGAAACTCGCCCGATTACAACGGTATGTGTATTTTCCCCTAGGCCATTGTAGTTATTGGTTTCTAGCATCAGAATTGCGAAAGTTTTGATGGTTTCTCAACCATTCCTTAACTTCGAACTCCCATATCTCGCGAACGGGATGACGAACTCGAGAAATTCCTGTTGCATCTGAAACTGGAAACTCGCCCGATTACAAAGGTATGTGTATTTTTCCCCTAGGCCTTTGTAGTTATTGGTTTCGAGTATCAGACTTGCGAAAATTTTGATGGTTTCTCAAGCATTCCTTAACTTCAAACTCCCATATCTCGCGAACGGATTGACGAACTCGAGAAATTCCTGTTGCATCTGAAATTAGAAACTCGCCCGATTACAAACGTATGTGCATTTTTCCCCTAGGCCTTTGTGGTTATTGGTTTCGAGTATCAGACTTGCGAAAATTTTGATGGTTTCTCAAGCATTCCTTAACTTTTAACTCCCATATCTCGCGAACGGATTGACGAACTCGAGAAATTCCTGTTGCATCTGAAACTGGAAACTCGCCCGATTACAAAGGTATGTGCATTTTTCCCCTAGGCCATTGTAGGTATTGGTTTCTAGCATCAGAATTGCGAAAATTTGGATGGTTTCTCAACCATTCCTCAATTTCGAACTCCCATATCTCGCGAACGGGATGACGAACTCGAGAAATTCCTGTTACATCTGAAACTGGAAACTCGCCCGATTACAAAGGTATGTGCATTTTTCCCCTAGGCCTTTGTAGTTATTGGTTTCGAGTATCAGACCAGCGAAAATTTTGATGATTTCTCAACCATTCCTTAACTTCAAACTCCCATATCCCGCGAACGGAATGACGCACTCGAGAAATTCCTGTTGCATCTGAAAGTGTAAACTCGCCCGATTACAAACGTATGTGCATTTTTCCCCTAGGCCTTTGTGGTTATTGGTTTCGAGTATCAGACTTGCGAAAATTTTGATGGTTTCTCAAGCATTCCTTAAATTCAAACTCCCATATCTCGTGAACGGACTGACGAACTCGAGAAATTCCTGTTGCATCTGAAAGCAGAAACTCGCCCGATTACAACGGTATGTGTATTTTCCCCTAGGCCGTTGTAGTTATTGGTTTCTAGCGTCAGAATTGCGAAAATTTTGATCTTTTCTCAACCATTCCTTAACTCAAACTCCCATATCTCGCGAACGGAATGACGAAATCGAGAAATTCCTGTTGCATCTGAAAGTGGAAACTCGCCCGATTACAAAGGTATGTGCATTTTTCCCCTAGGGCTTTGTAGTTATTGGTTTCGAGTATTAGACTTGCGAAAATTTTGATGGTGTCTCATGCATTCCTTAATTTCAAACTCCCATATCTCGCGAACGGATTGACGAACTCGAGAAATTCCTGTTGCATCTGAAAGCAGAAACTCGCCCGATTACAACGGTATGTGTATTTTCCCCTAGGCCATTGTAGTTATTGGTTTCTAGCATCAGAATTGCGAAAGTTTTGATGGTTTCTCAACCATTCCTTAACTTCGAACTCCCATATCTCGCGAACGGGATGACGAACTCGAGAAATTCCTGTTGCATCTGAAACTGGAAACTCGCCCGATTACAAAGGTATGTGTATTTTTCCCCTAGGCCTTTGTAGTTATTGGTTTCGAGTATCAGACTTGCGAAAATTTTGATGGTTTCTCAAGCATTCCTTAACTTCAAACTCCCATATCTCGCGAACGGATTGACGAACTCGAGAAATTCCTGTTGCATCTGAAATTAGAAACTCGCCCGATTACAAACGTATGTGCATTTTTCCCCTAGGCCTTTGTGGTTATTGGTTTCGAGTATCAGACTTGCGAAAATTTTGATGGTTTCTCAAGCATTCCTTAACTTTTAACTCCCATATCTCGCGAACGGATTGACGAACTCGAGAAATTCCTGTTGCATCTGAAACTGGAAACTCGCCCGATTACAAAGGTATGTGCATTTTTCCCCTAGGCCATTGTAGGTATTGGTTTCTAGCATCAGAATTGCGAAAATTTGGATGGTTTCTCAACCATTCCTCAATTTCGAACTCCCATATCTCGCGAACGGGATGACGAACTCGAGAAATTCCTGTTACATCTGAAACTGGAAACTCGCCCGATTACAAAGGTATGTGCATTTTTCCCCTAGGCCTTTGTAGTTATTGGTTTCGAGTATCAGACCAGCGAAAATTTTGATGGTTTCTCAACCATTCCTTAACTTCAAACTCCCATATCTCGCGAACGGAATGACGCACTCGAGAAATTCCTGTTGCATCTGAAAGTGGAAACTCGCCCGATTACAAACGTATGTGCATTTTTCCCCTTGGCCTTTGTGGTTATTGGTTTCGAGTATCAGACTTGCGAAAATTTTGATGGTTTCTCAAGCATTCCTTAATTTTTAACTCCCATATCTCGCGAACGGATTGACGAACTCGAGAAATTCATGTTGCATCTGAAACAGAAACTCGCCCGATTACAAAAATATGTGTGTTTTTCCCCTAGGCCTTTGTAGTTATTGGTTTCTCGTATCAGACTTGCGAAAATTTTGATGGTTTCTCAAGCATTCCTTAACTTCAAACTCCCATATCTCGTGAACGGACTGACGAACTCGAGAAATTCCTGTTGCATCTGAAAGCAGAAACTCGCCCGATTACAACGGTATGTGTATTTTCCCCTAGGCGGTTGTAGTTATTGGTTTCTAGCGTCAGAATTGCGAAAATTTTGATCTTTTCTCAACCATTCCTCAATTTCGAACTCGCATATCTCGCAAACGGATTGACGAACTCGAAAAATTCCTGTTGCATCTGAAAGTAGAGACTCGCCCGATTAGAATGGTGTGTACTTTTCCCCTAGGCCATTCCAGTTTTTCGTTTCTAGCATCAGAATTGCGAAAATTTCGATGGTTTCTCAACCATTCCTTAACTTCAAACTCCCATATCTCGCGAACGGATTGACGAACTTGAGAAATTCCTGTTGCATCTGAAAGTGGAATCTCTCCCGATTACAAAGGTATGTGCATTTTTCCCCTAGGCCTTTGTAGTCATTGCTTTCGAGTATCAGACTTTCGAAAATTTTGATGGTTTCTCAAGCATTCCTTAACTTCAAACTCCCATGTCTCGCGAACGGAATGATGAACTCGAGAAATTCCTGTTGCATCTGAAAGTGGAAACTCGCCCGATTGCAAAGGTATGTGCATTTTTCCCCTAGGCCTTTGTAGTTATTTGTTTCGAGTATCAGACTTGCGAAAATTTTGATGGTTTCTCATGCATTCCTTAGTTTCAAACTCCCATATCTCGCGAACGGATTGACGAACTCGAGAAATTCCTGTTGCATCTGAAATTAGAAACCCGCCCGATTTCAAAGATATGTGTGTTTTTCCCCGAGGCCTTTGTAGTTATTGGCTTCGAGTATCAGACTTGCGAAAATTTTGAGGGTTTCCCAACCATTCCTTAACTTCAAACTCCCATATCTCGCGAACGGATTGACGAACTCGAGAAATTCCTGTTGCATCTGAAAGCAGAAACTCGCCCGATTACAACGGTATGTGTGGTTTCCCCTAGGCCATTGTAGTTATTGGTTTCCAGCATCAGAATTGCGAAAATTTGGATGGTTTCTCAACCATTCCTCAATTTCGAACTCGCATATCTCCCGAACGGGATGACGAACTCGAGAAATTCCTGTTGCATCTGAAACTGGAAACTCGCCCGATTACAAAGGTATGTGCATTTTTCCCCTAGGCCTTTGTAGTTATTGGTTTCGAGTATCAGACTTGCTAAAATTTTGATGGTTTCTCAACCATTCCTTAATTTCAAACTCCCATATCTCGCGAACGGATTTACGAAATCCAGAAATTCCTGTTGCATCTGAAAGTGGAAACTCGCCCGATTACAAAGGTATGTGCATTTTTCCCCTAGGGCTTTGTAGTTATTGGTTTCTAGCATCAGAATTGCGAAAGTTTTGATGGTTTCTCAACCATTCCTTAACTTCGAACTCCCATATCTCGCGAACGGAATGACGCACTGGAGAAATTCCTGTTGCATCTGAAAGTGGAAACTCGCCCGATTACAAAGGTATGTGCATTTTTCCCCTAGGCCTTTGTGGTTATTGGTTTCGAGTATCAGACTTGCGAAAATTTTGATGGTTTCTCAACCATTCCTTAACTCAAACTCCCATATCTCGCGAACGGAATGACGAACTCGAGAAATTCCTGTTGCATCTGAAATTAGAAACCCGCCCGATTACAAAGATATGTGTGTTTTTCCCCGAGGCCTTTGTAGTTATTGGTTTCGAGTATCAGACTTGCGAAAATTTTGAGGGTTTCCCAACCATTCCTTAACTTCAAACTCCCATATCTCGCGAACGGATTGACGAACTCGAGAAGTTCCTGTTGCATCTGAAAGCAGAAACTCGCCCGATTACAACGGTACGTGTATTTTCCCCTAGGCCATTGTAGTTATTGGTTTCCAGCATCAGAATTGCGAAAATTTGGATGGTTTCTCAACCATTCCTCAATTTCGAACTCCCATATCTCGCGAACGGGATGACGAACTCGAGAAATTCCTGTTGCATCTGAAACTGGAAACTCGCCCGATTACAATGGTGTGTGTACTTTTCCCCTAGGTCATTCCAGTTATTGGTTTCGAGTATCAGACCAGCGAAAATTTTGATGGTTTCTCAAGCATTCCTTAACTTCAAACTCCCATATCTCGCGAACGGATTTACGAAATCCAGAAATTCCTGTTGCATCTGAAAGTGGAAACTCGCCCGATTACAATGGTATGTGCATTTTTCCCCTAGGGCTTTGTAGTTATTGGTTTCTAGCATCAGAATTGCGAAAGTTTTGATGGTTTCTCAACCATTCCTTAACTTCGAACTCCCATATCTCGCGAACGGAATGACGCACTCGAGAAATTCCTGTTGCATCTGAAAGTGGAAACTCGCCCGATTACAAAGGTATGTGCATTTTTCCCCTAGGCCTTTGTGGTTATTGGTTTCGAGTATCAGACTTGCGAAAATTTTGATGGTTTCTCAACCATTCCTTAACTTCAAACTCCCATATCTCGCGAACGGATTGACGAACTCGAGAAATTCCTGTTGCATCTGAAAGCAGGAACTCGCCCGATTACAAAGATATGTGCGTTTTTCCCCTAGGCCTTTGTAGTTATTGGTTTCGTGTATCAGACTTGCGAAAATTTTGATGGTTTCTCAACCATTCCTTAACTTCAAACTCCCATATCTCGCGAACGGATTGACGAACTCGAGAAATTCCTGTTGCATCTGAAAGCAGGAACTCGCCCGATTACAAAGATATGTGCGTTTTTCCTCTAGGCCTTTGTAGTTATTGATTTCGTGTATCAGAGTTGCGAAAATTTTGATGGTTTCTCAACCATTCCTTAACTTCAAACGCCCATATCTCGCGAACGGATTGACGAACTCGAGAAATTCCTGTTGCATCTAAAAGCAGGAACTCGCCCGATTACAAAGATATGTGCGTTTTTCCCCTAGGCCTTTGTAGTTATTGGTTTCGTGTATCAGACTTGCGAAAATTTTGATGGCTTCTCAAGCATTCCTTAACTTCAAACTCCCATATCTCGCGAACGGAATGACGCACTCGAGAAATTCCTGTTGCATCTGAAAGTGGAAACTCGCCCGATTACAAAGGTTTGTGCATTTTTCCCCTAGGGCTTTGTAGTTATTGGTTTCGAGTATCAGACTTGCGAAAATTTTGATGGTTTCTCAAGCATTCCTTAACTTCAAACTCCCATATCTCGCGAACGGATTGACGAACTCGAGAAATTCCTGTCGCATCTGAAAGTAGAAACTAGCCCGATTACAATGGTTTGTGTACTTTTCCCCTAGGCCTTTCCAGTTATTCGTTTCTTGCATCAGAATTGCGAGAATTTTGATGGTTTCTCAACCATTCCTTAACTTCAAACTCCCATATCTCGCGAACGGAATGACGCACTCGAGAAATTCCTGTTGCATCTGAAAGTGGAAACTCGCCCGATTACAAAGGTTTGTGCATTTTTCCCCTAGGGCTTTGTAGTTATTGGTTTCGAGTATCAGACTTGCGAAAATTTTGATGGTTTCTCAAGCATTCCTTAACTTCAAACTCCCATATCTCGTGAACGGACTCACGAACTCGAGAAATTCCTGTTGCATCTGAAAGCAGAAACTAGCCCGATTACAATGGTTTGTGTACTTTTCCCCTAGGCCTTTCCAGTTATTCGTTTCTTGCATCAGAATTGCGAGAATTTTGATGGTTTCTCAACCATTCCTTAACTTCAAACTCCCATATCTCGCGAACGGAATGACGCACTCGAGAAATTCCTGTTGCATCTGAAAGTGGAAACTCGCCCGATTACAAAGGTTTGTGCATTTTTCCCCTAGGGCTTTGTAGTTATTGGTTTCGAGTATCAGACTTGCGAAAATTTTGATGGTTTCTCAACCATTCCTTAACTTCAAACTCCCATATCTCGCGAACGGATTGACGAACTCGAGAAATTCCTGTTGCATGTAAAAGCAGGAACTCGCCCGATTACAAAGATATGTGCGTTTTTCCCCTAGGCCTTTGTAGTTATTGGTTTCGTGTATCAGACTTGCGAAAATTTTGATGGCTTCTCAAGCATTCCTTAACTTCAAACTCCCATATCTCGCGAACGGATTGACGAACTCGAGAAATTCCTGTCGCATCTGAAAGTAGAAACTAGCCCGATTACAACGGTATGTGTATTTACCCCTAGGCCGTTGTAGTTATTGGTTTCGTGTATCAGACTTGCGAAAATTTTGATGGTTTCTCAACCATTCCTTAACTTCAAACTCCCATATCTCGCGAACGGATTGACGAACTCGAGAAATTCCTGTTGCATGTAAAAGCAGGAACTCGCCCGATTACAAAGATATGTGCGTTTTTCCCCTAGGCCTTTGTAGTTATTGGTTTCGTGTATCAGACTTGCGAAAATTTTGATGGCTTCTCAAGCATTCCTTAACTTCAAACTCCCATATCTCGCGAACGGATTGACGAACTCGAGAAATTCCTGTCGCATCTGAAAGTAGAAACTAGCCCGATTACAACGGTATGTGTATTTTCCCCTAGGCCGTTGTAGTTATTGGTTTCGAGTATCAGACCAGCGAAAATTTTGATGGTTTCTCAAGCATTCCTTAACTTCAAACTCCCGTATCTCGCGAACGGATTTACGAAATCCAGAAATTCCTGTTGCATCTGAAAGTGGAAACTCGCCCGATTACAAAGGTATGTGCATTTTTCCCCTAGGGCTTTGTAGTTATTGGTTTCGAGTATCAGACTTGCGAAAATTTTGATGGTTTCTCATGCATTCCTTAATTTCAAACTCCCATATCTCGCGAACGGATTGACGAACTCGAGAAATTGCTATTGCATCTGAAAGCAGAAACTCGCCCGATTACAACGGTATGTGTATTTTCCCCTAGGCCATTGTAGTTAATGGTTTCTAGCATCAGAATTGCGAAAGTATTGATGGTTTCTCAACCATTCCTTAACTTCGAACTCCCATATCTCGCGAACGGGATGACGAACTCGAGAAATTCCTGTTGCATCTGAAACTGGAAACTCGCCCGATTACAAAGGTATGTGTATTTTTCCCCTAGGCCTTTGTGGTTATTGGTTTCGAGTATCAGACTTGCGAAAATTTTGATGGTTTCTCAAGCATTCCTTAACTTCAAACTCCCATATCTCGTGAACGGACTGACGAACTCGAGAAATTGCTGTTGCATCTGATAGCAGAAACTCGCCCGATTACAACGGTATGTGTATTTTCCCCTAGGCCGTTGTAGTTATTGGTTTCGTGTATCAGACTTGCGAAAATTTTGATGGTTTCTCAACCATTCCTTAACTTCAAACTCCCATATCTCGCGAACCGATTGACGAACTCGAGAAATTCCTGTTGCATGTAAAAGCAGGAACTCGCCCGATTACAAAGATATGTGCGTTTTTCCCCAAGGCCTTTGTAGTTATTGGTTTCGTGTATCAGACTTGCGAAAATTTTGATGGCTTCTCAAGCATTCCTTAATTTCAAACTCCCATATCTCGCGAACGGATTGACGAACTCGAGAAATTCCTGTCGCATCTGAAAGTTGAAACTAGCCCGATTACAATGGTTTGTGTACTTTTCCCCTAGGCCTTTCCAGTTATTCGTTTCTTGCATCAGAATTGCGAGAATTTTGATGGTTTCTCAACCATTCCTTAACTTCAAACTCCCATATCTCGCGAACGGAATGACGCACTCGAGAAATTCCTGTTGCATCTGAAAGTGGAAACTCGCCCGATTACAAAGGTTTGTGCATTTTTCCCCTAGGGCTTTGTAGTTATTGGTTTCGAGTATCAGACTTGCGAAAATTTTGATGGTTTCTCAAGCATTCCTTAACTTCAAACTCCCATATCTCGTGAACGGACTGACGAACTCGAGAAATTCCTGTTGCATCTGAAAGCAGAAACTCGCCCGATTAAAACGGTATGTGTATTTTCCCCTAGGCCGTTGTAGTTATTGGTTTCTAGCGTCAGAATTGCGAAAATTTTGATCTTTTCTCAACCATTCCTTAACTCAAACTCCCATATCTCGCGAACGGAATGACGAAATCGAGAAATTCCTGTTGCATCTGAAAGTGGAAACTCGCCCGATTACAAAGGTATCTGCATTTTTCCCCTAGGGATTTGTAGTTATTGGTTTCGAGTATCAGACTTGCGAAAATTTTGATGGTTTCTCATGCATTCCTTAATTTCAAACTCCCATATCTCGCGAACGGATTGACGAACTCGAGAAATTGCTGTTGCATCTGAAAGCAGAAACTCGCCCGATTACAACGGTATGTGTATTTTCCCCTAGGCCATTGTAGTTATTGGTTTCTAGCATCAGAAATGCGAATGTTTTGATGGTTTCTCAACCATTCCTTAACTTCGAACTCCCATATCTCGCGAACGGGATGACGTACTCGAGAAATTCCTGTTGCATCTGAAACTGGAAACTCGCCCGATTACAAAGGTATGTGTATTTTTCCCCTAGGCCTTTGTAGTTATTGGTTTCGAGTATCAGACTTGCGAAAATTTTGATGGTTTCTCAAGCATTCCTTAACTTCAAACTCCCATATCTCGCGAACGGATTGACGAACTCGAGTAATTCCTGTTGCATCTGAAAGTGCAAACTCGCCCGATTACAAAGGTATGTTCATTTTTCCCCTAGGCCTTTGTAGTTATTGGTTTCGAGTATCAGACATTCGAAAATTTTGATGGTTTCTCAAGCATTCCTTAACTTCAAACTCCCATATCTCGCGAACGGATTGACGAACTCGAGAAATTCCTGTTGCATCTGAAACTGGAAACTCGCCCGATTACAAAGGTATGTGCGTTTTTCCCCTAGACCTTTGTAGTTATTGGTTTCGTGTATCAGACTTGCGAAAATTTTGATGGTTTCTCAACCATTCCGTAACTTCAAACTCCCATATCTCGCGAACGGATTGACGAACTCGAGAAATTCCTGTTGCATCTGAAACTGGAAACTCGCCCGATTACAAAGGTATGTGTATTTTTCCCCTAGGCCTTTGTAGTTATTGGTGTCGAGTATCAGACTTGCGAAAATTTTGATGGTTTCTCAAGCATTCCTTAACTTCAAACTCCCATATCTCGCGAACGGATTGACGAACTCGAGTAATTCCTGTTGCATCTGAAAGTGCAAACTCGCCCGATTACAAAGGTATGTTCATTTTTCCCCTAGGCCTTTGTAGTTATTGGTTTCGAGTATCAGAATTGTGAGAATTTTGATGGTTTCTCAAGCATTCCTTAACTTCAAACTCCCATATCTCGCGAACGGATTGACGAACTCGAGAAATTCCTGTTGCATCTGAAACTGGAAACTCGCCCGATTACAAAGGTATGTGTATTTTTCCCCTAGGCCTTTGTAGTTATTGGTTTCGAGTATCAGAATTGTGAGAATTTTGATGGTTTCTCAAGCATTCCTTAACTTCAAACTCCCATATCTCGCGAACGGATTGACGAACTCGAGAAATTCCTGTTGCATCTGAAAGCAGAAACTCGCCCGATTACAACGGTACGTGTATTTTCCCCTAGGGCATTGTAGGTATTGGTTTCTAGCATCAGAATTGCGAAAATTTGGATGGTTTCTCAACCATTCCTCAATTTCGAACTCCCATATCTCGCGAAAGGGATGACGAACTCGAGAAATTCCTGTTGCGTCTGAAACTGGAAACTCGCCCGATTACAAAGGTATGTGCATTTTTCCCCTAGGCCTTTGTAGTTATTGGTTTCGAGTATCAGACCAGCGAAAATTTTGATGGTTTCTCAACCATTCCTTAACTTCAAACTCCCATATCTCGCGAACGGAATGACGCACTCGATAAATTCCTGTTGCATCTGAAAGTGGAAACTCGCCCGATTACAAAGGTATGTGCATTTTTCCCCTAGGCCTTGGTGGTTATTGGTTTCGAGTATCAGACTTGCGAAAATTTTGATGGTTTCTCAACCATTCCTTAAATTCAAACACCCATATCTCGCGAACGGATTGACGAACTCGAGAAATTCCTGTTGCATCTGAAAGCAGAAACTCGCCCGATTACAACGGTATGTGTATTTTCCCCTAGGCCATTGTAGTTATTGGTTTCTAGCGTCAGAATTGCGAAAATTTTGATGGTTTCTCAACCATTCCTTAACTTCAAACTCCCATATCTCGCGAACGGAATGACGAACTCGAGAAATTCCTGTTGCATCTGAAAGTAGAAACTCGCACGATTACAATGGTGTGTGTACTTTTCCCCTAGGCCATTCCAGTTATTGGTTTCGAGTATCAGAATTGCGAAAATTTTGATGGTTTCTCAACCATTCCTTAACTTCAAACACCCATATCTCGCGAACGGATTGACGAACTCGAGAAATTCAAGTTGCATCTGAAAGTAGAAACTCGCACGATTACAAGGGTGTGTGTACTTTTCCCCTAGGCCATTCCAGTTATTGGTTTCGATTATCAGAATTGCGAAAATTTTGATGGTTTCTCAACCATTCCTTAACTTCAAACTCCCATATGTCGCGAACGGATTTACGGAATCGAGAAATTCCTGTTGCATCTGAAAGTAGAAACTCGCCCGATTACAATGGTGTGTGTACTTTTCCCCTAGGTCATTCCAGTTATTGGTTTCGAGTATCAGAATTGCGAAAATTTCGATGGTTTCTCAAGCATTCCTTAACTTCAAACTCCCATATCTCGCGAACGGATTTACGAAATCGAGATATTCCTGTTGCATCTGAAAGTAGAAACTCGCCCGATTACAATGGTGTGAGTACTTTTCCCCTAGGCCATTCCAGTTATTGGTTTCGAGTATCAGACTTGCGAGAATTTTGAGGGTTTCCCAACCATTCCTTAACTTCAAACTCCCATATCTCGCGAACGGATTGACGAA
Source organism: Ptiloglossa arizonensis (assembly GCF_051014685.1). NCBI lineage: Eukaryota > Metazoa > Arthropoda > Insecta > Hymenoptera > Colletidae > Ptiloglossa > Ptiloglossa arizonensis. The sequence goes on along the minus strand of NW_027478729.1, from coordinate 153,866 downwards.
CTCGAGAAATTCCTGTTGCATCTGAAAGTGGAATCTCTCCCGATTACAAAGGTATGTGCATATTTCCCCTAGGCCTTTGTAGTCATTGCTTTCGAGTATCAGACTTTCGAAAATTTTGATGGTTTCTCAAGCATTCCTTAACTTTTAACTCCCATATCTCGCGAACGGATTGACGAACTCGAGAAATTCCTGTTGAATCTGAAAGTGGAATCTCGCCCGATTACAAAGGTATGTGCATTTTTCCCCTAGGCCTTTGTAGTTATTGCTTTCGAGTATCAGACTTTCGAAAATTTTGATGGTTTCTCAAGCATTCCTTAACTTTTAACTCCCATATCTCGCGAACGGATTGACGAACTCGAGAAATTCCTGTTGCATCTGAAAGTGGAATCTCGCCCGATTACAAAGGTATGTGCATTTTTCCCCTAGGCCAATGTAGTTAATGGTTTCGAGTATCAGACTTGCGAAAATTTTGATGGTTTCTCAAGCATTCCTTAACTTCAAACTCCCATATCTCGCGAACGGATTGACGAACTCGAGTAATTCCTGTTGCATCTGAAAGTGCAAACTCGCCCGATTACAAAGGTATGTTCATTTTTCCCCTAGGCCTTTGTAGTTATTGGTTTCGAGTATCAGACTTTCGAAAATTTTGATGGTTTCTCAAGCATTCCTTAACTTCAAACTCCCATATCTCGCGAACGGATTGACGAACTCGAGAAATTCCTGTTGCATCTGAAATTAGAAACTCGCCCGATTACAACGGTACGTGTATTTTCCCCTAGGCCATTGTAGTTATTGGTTTCCAGCATCAGAATTGCGAAAATTTTGATGGTTTCTCAACCATTCCTCAATTTCGAACTCCCATATCTCGCGAACGGGATGACGAACTCGAGAAATTCCTGTTGCATTTGAAACTGGAAACTCGCCCGATTACAAAGGTATGTGCATATTTCCCCTAGGCCTTTGTAGTCATTGCTTTCGAGTATCAGACTTTCGAAAATTTTGATGGTTTCTCAAGCATTCCTTAACTTTTAACTCCCATATCTCGCGAACGGATTGACGAACTCGAGAAATTCCTGTTGAATCTGAAAGTGGAATCTCGCCCGATTACAAAGGTATGTGCATTTTTCCCCTAGGCCTTTGTAGTTATTGCTTTCGAGTATCAGACTTTCGAAAATTTTGATGGTTTCTCAAGCATTCCTTAACTTTTAACTCCCATATCTCGCGAACGGATTGACGAACTCGAGAAATTCCTGTTGCATCTGAAAGTGGAATCTCGCCCGATTACAAAGGTATGTGCATTTTTCCCCTAGGCCATTGTAGTTAATGGTTTCGAGTATCAGACTTGCGAAAATTTTGATGGTTTCTCAAGCATTCCTTAACTTCAAACTCCCATATCTCGCGAACGGATTGACGAACTCGAGTAATTCCTGTTGCATCTGAAAGTGCAAACTCGCCCGATTACAAAGGTATGTTCATTTTTCCCCTAGGCCTTTGTAGTTATTGGTTTCGAGTATCAGACTTTCGAAAATTTTGATGGTTTCTCAAGCATTCCTTAACTTCAAGCTCCCATATCTCGCGAACGGATTGACAAACTCGAGAAATTCCTGTTGCATCTGAAATTAGAAACTCGCCCGATTACAACGGTACGTGTATTTTCCCCTAGGCCATTGTAGTTATTGGTTTCCAGCATCAGAATTGCGAAAATTTTGATGGTTTCTCAACCATTCCTCAATTTCGAACTCCCATATCTCGCGAACGGGATGACGAACTCGAGAAATTCCTGTTGCATCTGAAACTGGAAACTCGCCCGATTACAAAGGTATGTGCATTTTTCCCCTAGGCCTTTGTGGTTATTGGTTTCGAGCATCAGACTTGCGAAAATTTTGATGGTTTCTCAACCATTCCTTAACTTCAAACTCCCATATCTCGCGAACGGATTGACGAACTCGAGAAATTCCTGTTGCATCTGAAAGCAGGAACTCGCCCGATTACAAAGATATGTGTGTTTTTCCCCTAGGCCTTTGTAGTTATTGTTTTCGAGTATCAGACTTGCGAAAATTTTGATGGTTTCTCAAGCATTCCTTAACTTCAAACTCCCATATCTCGTGAACGGACTGACGAACTCGAGAAATTCCTGTTGCATCTGAAAGTAGAGACTCGCCCGATTAGAATGGTGTGTACTTTTCCCCTAGGCCATTCCAGTTACTCGTTTCTTGCATCAGAATTGCGAGAATTTTGATGGTTCTCAACCATTCCTTAACTTCAAACTCCCATATCTCGCGAACGAAATGACGCACTCGAGAAATTCCTGTCCCATCTGAAAGTGGAAACTCGCCCGATTACAAAGGTTTGTGCATTTTTCCCCTAGGGCTTTGTAGTTATTGGTTTCGAGTATCAGACTTGCGAAAATTTTGATGGTTTCTCAAGCATTCCTTAACTTCAAACTCCCATATCTCGTGAACGGACTGACGAACTCGAGAAATTCCTGTTGCATCTGAAAGCAGAAACTCGCCCGATTAAAACGGTATGTGTATTTTCCCCTAGGCCGTTGTAGTTATTGGTTTCTAGCGTCAGAATTGCGAAAATTTTGATCTTTTCTCAACCATTCCTTAACTCAAACTCCCATATCTCGCGAACGGAATGACGAAATCGAGAAATTCCTGTTGCATCTGAAAGTGGAAACTCGCCCGATTACAAAGGTATGTACATTTTTCCCCTAGGCCTTTGTAGTTATTGGTTTCGAGTATCAGAATTGTGAGAATTTTGATGGTTTCTCAAGCATTCCTTAACTTCAAACTCCCATATCTCGCGAACGGATTGACGAACTCGAGAAATTCCAGTTGCATCTGAAAGCAGAAACTCGCCCGATTACAACGGTACGTGTATTTTCCCCTAGGGCATTGTAGGTATTGGTTTCTAGCATCAGAATTGCGAAAATTTGGATGGTTTCTCAACCATTCCTCAATTTCGAACTCCCATATCTCGCGAAAGGGATGACGAACTCGAGAAATTCCTGTTGCGTCTGAAACTGGAAACTCGCCCGATTACAAAGGTATGTGCATTTTTCCCCTAGGCCTTTGTAGTTATTGGTTTCGAGTATCAGACCAGCGAAAATTTTGATGGTTTCTCAACCATTCCTTAACTTCAAACTCCCATATCTCGCGAACGGAACGACGCACTCGATAAATTCCTGTTGCATCTGAAAGTGGAAACTCGCCCGATTACAAAGGTATGTGCATTTTTCCCCTAGGCCTTGGTGGTTATTGGTTTCGAGTATCAGACTTGCGAAAATTTTGATGGTTTCTCAACCATTCCTTAACTTCAAACACCCATATCTCGCGAACGGATTGACGAACTCGAGAAATTCCTGTTGCATCTGAAAGCAGAAACTCGCCCGATTACAACGGTATGTGTATTTTCCCCTAGGCCATTGTAGTTATTGGTTTCTAGCGTCAGAATTGCGAAAATTTTGATGGTTTCTCAACCATTCCTTGACTTCAGACTCCTATACCTCGCGAACGGAATGACGAACTCGAGAAATTCCTGTTGCATCTGAAAGTAGAAACTCGCACGATTACAAGGGTGTGTCTACTTTTCCCCTAGGCCATTCCAGTTATTGGTTTCGAGTATCAGAATTGCGAAAATTTTGATGGTTTCTCAACCATTCCTTAACTTCAAACTCCCATATCTCGCGAACGGAATGACGAACTCGAGAAATTCCTGTTGCATCTGAAAGCAGAAACTCGCCCGATTACAACGGTATGTGTATTTTCCCCTAGGCCATTGTAGTTATTGGTTTCTAGCATCAGAATTGCGAAAATTTCGATGGTTTCTCAACCATTCCTTAACTTCAAACTCCCATATCTCGCGAACGGATTGACGAACTCGAGAAATTCCTGTTGCATCCGAAAGTGGAAACTCGCCCGATTACAAAGGTATGTGTATTTTTCCCCTAGGCCTTTGTAGTTATTGGTTTCGAGTATCAGAATTGTGAGAATTTTGATGGTTTCTCAAGCATTCCTTAACTTCAAACTCCCATATCTCGCGAACGGATTGACGAACTCGAGAAATTCCTGTTGCATCTGAAAGCAGAAACTCGCCCGATTACAACGATACGTCTATTTTCCCCTAGGCCATTGTAGGTATTGGTTTCTAGCATCAGAATTGCGAAAATTTGGATGGTTTCTCAACCATTCCTCAATTTCGAACTCCCATATGTCGCGAACGGGATGACGAACTCGAGAAATTCCTGTTGCATCTGAAAGCAGGAACTCGCCCGATTACAAAGATATGTGTGTTTTTCCCCTATGCCTTTGTAGTTATTGTTTTCGAGTATCAGACTTGCGAAAATTTTGAGGGTTTCTCAACCATTCCTTAACTTCAAACTCCCATGTCTCGCGAACGGAATGACGAACTCGAGAAATTCCTGTTGCATCTGAAAGTGGAAACTCGCCCGATTACAACGGTACGTGTATTTTCCCCTAGGCCATTGTAGTTATTGGTTTCTAGCATCAGAATTGCGAAAATTTCGATGGTTTCTCAACCATTCCTTAACTTCAAACTCCCATATCTCGCGAACGGATTGACGAACTCGAGAAATTCCTGTTGCATCTGAAAACAGAAACTCGCCCGATTACAACGGTATGTGCATTTTTACCCTATGCCTTTGTAGTTATTGGTTTCGAGTATCAGACCAGCGAAAATTTTGATGGTTTCTCAACCATTCCTTAACTTCAAACTCCCATATCTCGCGAACGGAATGACGAACTCGAGAAATTCCTGTTGCATCTGAAAGTAGAAACTCGCACGATTACAATGGTGTGTGTACTTTTCCCCTAGGCCATTCCAGTTATTGGTTTCTAGCATCAGAATTGCGAAAATTTGGATGGTTTCTCAACCATTCCTCAATTTCGAACTCCCATATCTCGCGAACGGGATGACGAACTCGAGAAATTCCTGTTGCATCTGAAACTGGAAACTCGCCCGATTACAAAGGTATGTGCATTTTTCCCCTAGGCCTTTGTAGTTATTGGTTTCGAGTATCAGACCAGCGAAAATTTTGATGGTTTCTCAACCATTCCTTAACTTCAAACTCCCATATCTCGCGAACGGAATGACGCACTCGAGAAATTCCTGTTGCATCTGAAAGTGGAAACTCGCCCGATTACAAAGGTATGTGCATTTTTCCCCTAGGCCTTTGTGGTTACTGGTTTCGAGTATCAGACTTGCGAAAATTTTGATGGTTTCTCAACCATTCCTTAACTTCAAACACCCTTATCTCGCGAACGGATTGACGAACTCGAGAAATTCCTGTTGCATCTGAAAGCAGAAACTCGCCCGATTACAACGGTATGTGTATTTTCCCCTAGGCCATTGTAGTTATTGGTTTCTAGCGTCAGAATTGCGAAAATTTTGATGGTTTCTCAACCATTCCTTAACTTCAGACTCCCATATCTCGCGAACGGAATGACGAACTCGAGAAATTCCTGTGGCATCTGAAACTGGAAACTCGCCCGATTACAAAGGTATGTGCATTTTTCCCCTAGGCCTTTGTAGTTATTGGTTTCGAGTATCAGACCAGCGAAAATTTTGATGGTTTCTCAACCAATCCTTAACTTCAAACTCCCATATCTCGCGAACGGAATGACGCACTCGAGAAATTCCTGTTGCATCTGAAAGTGGAAACTCGCCCGATTACAAAGGTATGTGCATTTTTCCCCTAGGCCTTTGTGGTTACTGGTTTCGAGTATCAGACTTGCGAAAATTTTGATGGTTTCTCAACCATTCCTTAACTTCAAACACCCTTATCTCGCGAACGGATTGACGAACTCGAGAAATTCCTGTTGCATCTGAAAGCAGAAACTCGCCCGATTACAACGGTATGTGTATTTTCCCCTAGGCCATTGTAGTTATTGGTTTCTAGCGTCAGAATTGCGAAAATTTTGATGGTTTCTCAACCATTCCTTAACTTCAGACTCCCATATCTCGCGAACGGAATGACGAACTCGAGAAATTCCTGTGGCATCTGAAAGTGGAAACTCGCCCGATTACAAGGGTATGTGCATTTTTCCCCTACGCCTTTGTAGTTATTGGTCTCGAGTATCAGACTTGCGAAAATTTTGATGGTTTCTCAAGCATTCCTTAACTTTTCACTCCCATATCTCGCGAACGGATTGACGAACTCGAGAAATTCATGTTGCATCTGAATGTAGAAACTCGCCCGATTGCAACGGTATGTGTTCTTTTCCATTAGGCCAATCCAGTTATTCGTTTCTACCATCAGAATTACGAAAATTTTGATTGTTTCTCAACCGTCTCTTAACTCCAAACTCCCATATCTCGCGAACGGATTGACGAACTCGAGAAATTCCTGTTGCATCTGAAAGTAGACACTCGCCCGATTGCAACGGTATGTGTTCTTTTCCCCTAGGCCATTCCAGTTATTCGTTTCTAGCATCAGAATTACGAAAATTTTGATGGTTTCTCAAGCATTCTTTAACTTCAAACTCCCATATCTCGCGAACGGATTGACGAACTCGAGAAATTCCTGTTGCATCTGAAAGCAGAAACTCGCCGGATTACAAAGATATGTGTGTTTTTCCCCTAGGCCTTTGTAGTTATTGGTTTCGAGTATCAGACTTTCGAAAATTTTGATGGTTTCTCAACCATTCCTTAACTTCATACTCCCATATCTCGCGAACGGATTGAAGAACTCGAGAAATTCCTGTTGCATCTGAAAGTAGAGACTCGCCCGATTAGAATGGTGTGTGTCCTTTCCCCTAGGCCATTCCAGTTATTCGTTTCTAGCATCAGAATTGCGAAAATTTCGATGGGTTCTCAACCATTCCTTAACTTCAAACTCCCATATCTCGCGAACGGATGGACGAACTCGAGAAATTCCTGTTGCATCTGAAAGTGGAAACTCGCCCGATTACAAAGGTATGTGCATTTTTCCCCAAGGCCTTTGTAGTTATTGGTTTCGAGTATCAGACATTCGAAAATTTTGATGGTTTCTCAAGCATTGCTTAACTTCAAACTCCCATATCTCGCGAACGGATTGACGAACTCGAGAAATTCCAGTTGCATCTGAAAGTAGAGACTCGCCCGATTAGAATGGTGTGTGTACTTTCCCCTAGGCCATTCCAGTTAATCGTTTCTAGCATCAGAATTGCGAAAATTTCGATGGTTTCTCAACCATTCCTTAACTTCAAACTCCCATATCTCGTGAACGGATTGACGAACTCGAGAAATTCCTGTTGCATCTGAAAGTTGAAACTCGCCCGATTACAAAGGTATGTGCATTTTTCCCCAAGGCCTTTGTAGTTATTGGTTTCGAGTATCAGACATTCGAAAATTTTGATGGTTTCTCAACCATTCCTTAATTTCAAACTCCCATATCTCACGAACGGATTGACGAACTCGAGAAATTACTGTTGCATCTGAAAGCAGAAACTCGCCCGATTACAAGGGTGTGTGTACTTTTCCCCTAGGCCATTCCAGTTATTGGTTTCGAGTATCAGAATTGCGAAAATTTCTATGGTTTCTCAAGCATTCCTTAACTTCAAACTCCCATATCTCGCGAACGGATTTACGAAATCGAGAAATTCCTGTTGCATCTGAAAGTTGAAACTCGCCCGATTACAAAGGTATGTGCATTTTTCCCCAAGGCCTTTGTAGTTATTGGTTTCGAGTATCAGACATTCGAAAATTTTGATGGTTTCTCAAGCATTGCTTAACTTCAAACTCCCATATCTCGCGAATGGATTGACGAACTCGAGAAATTCCAGTTGCATCTGAAAGTAGAGACTCGCCCGATTAGAATGGTGTGTGTACTTTCCCCTAGGCCATTCCAGTTAATCGTTTCTAGCATCAGAATTGCGAAAATTTCGATGGTTTCTCAACCATTCCTTAACTTCAAACTCCCATATCTCGTGAACGGATTGACGAACTCGAGAAATTCCTGTTGCATCTGAAAGTTGAAACTCGCCCGATTACAAAGGTATGTGCATTTTTCCCCAAGGCCTTTGTAGTTATTGGTTTCGAGTATCAGACATTCGAAAATTTTGATGGTTTCTCAACCATTCCTTAATTTCAAACTCCCATATCTCACGAACGGATTGACGAACTCGAGAAATTACTGTTGCATCTGAAAGCAGAAACTCGCCCGATTACAAGGGTGTGTGTACTTTTCCCCTAGGCCATTCCAGTTATTGGTTTCGAGTATCAGAATTGCGAAAATTTCTATGGTTTCTCAAGCATTCCTTAACTTCAAACTCCCATATCTCGCGAACGGATTTACGAAATCGAGAAATTCCTGTTGCATCTGAAAGTAGAAACTCTCCCGATTACAACGGTATGTGTATTTTCCCCTAGGCCATTGTAGTTATTGGTTTCTAGCATCAGAATTGCGAAAATTTGGATGGTTTCTCAACCATTCCTTAATTTCGAACTCCCATATCTCGCGAACGGGATGACGAACTCGAGAAATTCCTGTTGCATCTGAAAGTGGAAACTCGCCCGATTACAAAGGTATGTGCATTTTTCCCCTAGGCCTTTGTAGTTATTGGTTTCGAGTGTCAGACCAGCGAAAATTTTGATGGTTTCTCAAGCATTCCTTAAATTCAAACTCCCATATCTCGCGAACGGAATGACGAACTCGAGCAATTCCTGTTGCATCTGAAAGTAGAAACTCGCACGATTACAAGGGTGTGTGTACTTTTCCCCTAGACCATTCCAGTTATTGGTTTCGAGTATCAGAATTGCGAAAATTTTGATGGTTTCTCAACCATTCCTTAACTTCAAACTCCCATATCTCGCGAACGGAATGACGAACTCGAGAAATTCTTGTTGCATCTGAAAGTGGAAACTCGCCCGATTACAAAGGTATGTGTATTTTTCCCCTAGGCCTTTGTAGTTATTGGTTTCGAGAATCAGACTTGCGAAAATTTTGATGGTTTCTCAACCATTCCTTAATTTCAAACTCCCATATCTCACGAACGGATTGACGAACTCGAGAAATTCCTGTTGCATCTGAAAGCAGAAACTCGCCCGATTACAGTGGTGTGTGTACTTTTCCCCTAGGCCCTTCCAGTTATTGGTTTCGAGTATCAGACCAGCGAAAATTTTGATGGTTTCTCAAGCTTTCCTTAACTTCAAACTCCCATATCTCGCGAACGGATCTACGAAATCGAGAAATTCCTGTTGCATCTGAAAGTAGAAACTCGCCCGATTACAAAGGTATGTGCATTTTTCCCCTAGGCCTTTGTAGTTATTGGTTTCGAGTACCAGACCAGCGAAAATTTTGATGGTTTCTCAAGCATTCCTTAACTTCAAACTCCCATATCTCGCGAACAGAATGACGAACTCGAGAAATTCCTGTTGCATCTGAAAGTTGAAACTCCCCCGATTACAAAGGTATGTGCATTTTCCCCTAGGTCTTTGTAGTTATTGGTTTCGAGTATCAGACTTTCGAAAATTTTGATGGTTTCTCAAGCATTCCTTAACTTCAAACTCCCATATCTCGCGAACGGAATGACGCACTCGAGAAATTCCTGTGCATCTGAAAGTGGAAACTCGCCCGATTACAAAGGTATGTGTATTTATCCCCTAGGCCTTTGTAGTTATTGGTTTCGAGTACCAGACTTGCGAAAATTTTGATGGTTCCTCAACCATTCCTTAATTTCAAACTCCCATATCTCACGAACGGATTGATGAACTCGAGAAATTCCTGTTGCATCTGAAAGCAGAAACTCGCCCGATTACAATGGTGTGTGTACTTTTCCCCTAGGTCATTCCAGTTATTGGTTTCGAGTATCAGACCAGCGAAAATTTTGATGGTTTCTCAAGCATTCCTTAACTTCAAACTCCCATATCTCGCGAACGGAATGACGCACTCGAGAAATTCCTGTGCATCTGAAAGTGGAAACTCGCCCGATTACAAAGGTATGTGTATTTTTCCCCTAGGCCTTTGTAGTTATTGGTTTCGAGTACCAGACTTGCGAAAATTTTGATGGTTCCTCAAGCATTCCTTAACTTCAAACTCCCATATCTCGCGAACGGATGGACGAACTCGAGCATTTCTTGTTGCATCTGGAAGTAGAAACTCGCCCGATTACAATGGTGTGTGGACTTTTCCCCTAGGCCATTCCAGTTATTCGTTTCTAGCATCAGAATTGCGAAAATTTTGATGGTTTCTCAACCATTCCTTAACTTCAAACTCCCATATCTCGCGAACGGAATGACGAACTCGAGAAATTCTGTTGCATCTGAAAGTGGAAACTCGCCCAATTACAAAGGTATGTGCATTTTTCCCCTAGGCCTTTGTAGTTATTGGTTTCGAGTATCGGACTTTCGAAAATTTTGATCGTTTCTCAACCATTCCTTAACTTCAAACTCCCATATCTCGCGAACGGAATGACGCACTCGAGAAATTCCTGTTGCATCTGAAAGTGGAAACTCGCCCGATTACAAAGGTATGTGCATTTTTCCCCTAGGCCTATGTAGTTATTGGTTTCGAGTATCAGACTTGCGAAAATTTTGATTGTTTCTCAAGCATTCCTTAACTTCAAACTCCCATATCTCGCGAACGGATTGACGAACTCGAGAAATTCCTGTTGCATCTGAAAGTAGAAACTCGCCCGATTACAATGGTGTGTGTACTTTTCCCCTAGGCCATTCCAGTTATTCGTTTCTAGCATCAGAATTGCGAAAATCTTGATGGTTTCACAATCATTCCTTAACTTCAAAATCCCATATCTCGCGAACGGAATGACGAACTCGAGAAATTCCTGTTGCATCTGAAAGTGGAAACTCGCCCGATTACAAAGGTATGTGCATTTTTCCCCTAGGCCTTTGTAGTTATTGGTTTCGAGTATCAGAGTTTCGAAAATTTCGATGGTTTCTCAAGCATTCCTTAACTTCAAAATCCCATATCTCGCGAACGGAATGACGAACTCGAGAAATTCCTGTTGCATCTGAAAGTGGAAACTCGCCGGATTACAAAGGTATGTGCATTTTTCCCCTAGGCCTTTGTAGTTATTGGTTTCGAGTATCAGACTTTCGAAAATTTTGATGGTTTCTCAAGCATTCCTTAAGTTCAAACTCCCATATCTCGCGAATGGATTGACGAACTTGAGAAATTCCTGTTGCATCTGAAAGTAGAAACCCGCCCGATTACAAAGATATGTGTGTTTTTCCCCTAGGCCATTGTAGTTATTGGTTTCGAGTATCAGACTTGCGAAAATTTTGAGGGTTTCCCAACCATTCCTTAACTTCAAACTCCTATATCTCGCGAACGGATTGACGAACTCGAGAAATTCCTGTTGCATCTGAAAGGAGAGACTCGCCCGATTAGAATGGTGTGTGTACTTTTCCCCTTGGCCATTCCAGTTATTCGTTTCTAGCATCAGAGTTTCGCAAATTTCGATGGTTTCTCAACCATTCCTTAACTTCAAACTCCCATATCTCGCGAACGGATTGACGAACTCCAGAAATTCCTGTTGCATCTGATAGTAGACACTCGCCCGATTAGAATAGCGTGTGTACTTTTCCCCTAGGCCATTCCAGTTATTTGTTTCTAGCATCAGAATTTCGCAAATTTCGATGGTTTCTCAACCATTCCTTAACTTCAAACTCCCATATCTCGCGAACCGATTGACGAACTCGAGAAATTCCTGTTGCACCTGAAGGTGGAAACTCGCCCGATTACAAAGGTATGTGCATTTTTCCCCTAGGCCTTTGTAGTTATTGGTTTCGAGTATCAGAGTTGCGAAAATTTTGGTTGTTTCTCAAGCATTCCATAATTTCGAACTCCCATATCTCGCGAACGGGATGACGAACTCGAGAAATTCCTGTTGCATCTGAAACTGGAAACTCGCCCGATTACAAAGGTATGTGCATTTTTCCCCTAGGCCTTTGTAGTTATTGGTTTCGAGTATCAGAGTTGCGAAAATTTTGGTTGTTCCTCAAGCATTCCATAATTTCGAACTCCCATATCTCGCGAACGGAATGACGAACTCGAGCAATTCCTGTTGCATCTAAGAGTAGAAACTCGCACGATTACAAGGGTGTGTGTACTTTTCCCCTAGGCCATTCCAGTTATTGGTTTCGAGTATCAGACTTGCGAAAATTTTGATGGTTTCTCAACCATTCCTTAATTTCAAACTCCCATATCTCACGAACGGATTGACGAACTCGAGAAATTCCTGTTGCATCTGAAAGCAGAAACTCGCCCGATTACAGTGGTGTGTGTACTTTTCCCCTAGGCCCTTCCAGTTATTGGTTTCGAGTATCAGACCAGCGAAAATTTTGATGGTTTCTCAAGCTTTCCTTAACTTCAAACTCCCATATCTCGCGAACGGATCTACGAAATCGAGAAATTCCTGTTGCATCTGAAAGTAGAAACTCGCCCGATTACAAAGGTATGTGCATTTTTCCCCTAGGCCTTTGTAGTTATTGGTTTCGAGTACCAGACCAGCGAAAATTTTGATGGTTTCTCAAGCATTCCTTAATTTCAAACTCCCATATCTCGCGAACAGAATGACGAACTCGAGAAATTCCTGTTGCATCTGAAAGTTGAAACACCCCCGATTACAAAGGTATGTGCATTTTCCCCTAGGTCTTTGTAGTTATTGGTTTCGAGTATCAGACTTTCGAAAATTTTGATGGTTTCTCAAGCATTCCTTAACTTCAAACTCCCATATCTCGCGAACGGAATGACGCACTCGAGAAATTCCTGTGCATCTGAAAGTGGAAACTCGCCCGATTACAAAGGTATGTGTATTTTTCCCCTAGGCCTTTGTAGTTATTGGTTTCGAGTACCAGACTTGCGAAAATTTTGATGGTTCCTCAACCATTCCTTAATTTCAAACTCCCATATCTCACGAACGTATTGATGAACTCGAGAAATTCCTGTTGCATCTGAAAGCAGAAACTCGCCCGATTACAATGGTTTGTGTACTTTTCCCCTAGGTCATTCCAGTTATTGGTTTCGAGTATCAGACCAGCGAAAATTTTGATGGTTTCTCAAGCATTCCTTAACTTCAAACTCCCATATCTCGCGAACGGAATGACGCACTCGAGAAATTCCTGTGCATCTGAAAGTGGAAACTCGCCCGATTACAATGGTATGTGTATTTTTCCCCTAGGCCTTTGTAGTTATTGGTTTCGAGTACCAGACTTGCGAAAATTTTGATGGTTCCTCAACCATTCCTTAACTTCAAACTCCCATATCTCACGAACGGATTGATGAACTCGAGAAATTCCTGTTGCATCTGAAAGCAGAAACTCGCCCGATTACAATGGTGTGTGTACTTTTCCCCTAGGTCATTCCAGTTATTGGTTTCGAGTATCAGACCAGCGAAAATTTTGATGGTTTCTCAAGCATTCCTTAACTTCAAACTCCCATATCTCGCGAACGGAATGACGCACTCGAGAAATTCCTGTTGCATCTGAAATTAGAAACTCGTCCGATTACAAAGATATGTGTGTTTATCCCCTAGGCCTTTGTAGTTATTGGTTTCGAGTACCAGACTTGCGAAAATTTTGATGATTCCTCAAGCATTCCTTAACTTCAAACTCCCATATCTCGCGAACGGATTGACGAACTCGAGCATTTCTTGTTGCATCTGGAAGTAGAAACTCGCCCGATTACAATGGTGTGTGGACTTTTCCCCTAGGCCATTCCAGTTATTCGTTTCTAGCATCAGAATTGCGAAAATTTTGATGGTTTCACAATCATTCCTTAACTTCAAAATCCCATATCTCGCGAACGGAATGACGAACTCGAGAAATTCCTGTTGCATCTGAAAGTGGAAACTCGCCCAATTACAAAGGTATGTGCATTTTTCCCCTAGGCCTTTGTAGTTATTGGTTTCGAGTATCAGACTTTCGAAAATTTTGATCGTTTCTCAAGCATTCCATAACTTCAAACTCCCATATCTCACGAACGGATTGACGAACTCGAGAAATTCCTGTTGCATCTGAAAGCAGATACTCGCCCGATTACAGTGATGTGTGTACTTTTCCCCTAGGCCCTTCCAGTTATTGGTTTCGAGTATCAGACCAGCGAAAATTTTGATGGTTTCTCAAGCTTTCCTTAACTTCAAACTCCCATATCTCGCGAAGGGATTGACGAACTCGAGCATTTCTTGTTGCATCTGGAAGTAGAAACTCGCCCGATTACAATGGTGTGTGGACTTTTCCCCTAGGCCATTCCAGTTATTCGTTTCTAGCATCAGAATTGCGAAAATTTTGATGGTTTCTCAACCATTCCTTAACTTCTAACTCCCATATCTCGCGAACGGAATGACGAACTCGAGAAATTCCTGTTGCATCTGAAAGTGGAAACTCGCCCAATTACAAAGGTATGTGCATTTTTCCCCTAGGCCTTTGTAGTTATTGGTTTCGAGTATCAGACTTTCGAAAATTTTGATCGTTTCTCAAGCATTCCATAACTTCAAACTCCCATATCTCACGAACGGATTGACGAACTCTAGAAATTCCTGTTGCATCTGAAAGCAGAAACTCGCCCGATTACAGTGATGTGTGTACTTTTCCCCTAGGCCCTTCCAGTTATTGGTTTCGAGTATCAGACCAGCGAAAATTTTGATGGTTTCTCAAGCTTTCCTTAACTTCAAACTCCCATATCTCGCGAACGGATCTACGAAATCGAGAAATTCCTGTTGCATCTGAAAGTAGAAACTCGCCCGATTACAAAGGTATGTGCATTTTTCCCCTAGGCCTTTGTAGTTATTGGTTTCGAGTACCAGACCAGCGAAAATTTTGATGGTTTCTCAAGCATTCCTTAACTTCAAACTCCCATATCTCGCGAACAGAATGACGAACTCGAGAAATTCCTGTTGCATCTGAAAGTTGAAACTCCCCCGATTACAAAGGTATGTGCATTTTCCCCTAGGTCTTTGTAGTTATTGGTTTCGAGTATCAGACTTTCGAAAATTTTGATGGTTTCTCAAGCATTCCTTAACTTCAAACTCCCATATCTCGCGAACGGAATGACGCACTCGAGAAATTCCTGTGCATCTGAAAGTGGAAACTCGCCCGATTACAAAGGTATGTGTATTTATCCCCTAGGCCTTTGTAGTTATTGGTTTCGAGTACCAGACTTGCGAAAATTTTGATGGTTCCTCAACCATTCCTTAATTTCAAACTCCCATATCTCACGAACAGATTGATGAACTCGAGAAATTCCTGTTGCATCTGAAAGCAGAAACTCGCCCGATTACAATGGTGTGTGTACTTTTCCCCTAGGTCATTCCAGTTATTGGTTTCGAGTATCAGACCAGCGAAAATTTTGATGGTTTCTCAACCATTCCTTAACTTCAAACTCCCATATCTCGCGAACGGATTGACGAACTCGAGAAATTCTGTTGCATCTGAAAGTGGAAACTCGCCCGATTACAAAGGTATGTGCATTTTTCCCCTAGGCCTATGTAGTTATTGGTTTCGAGTATCAGACTTTCGAAAATTTTGATGGTTTCTCAAGCATTCCATAACTTCAAACTCCCATATCTCACGAACGGATTGACGAACTCGAGAAATTCCTGTTGCATCTGAAAGCAGAAACTCGCCCGACTACAGTGGTGTGTGTACTTTTCCCCTAGGCCATTCCAGTTATTCGTTTCTAGCATCAGAATAGCGAAAATCTTGATGGTTTCACAATCATTCCTTAACTTCAAAATCCCATATCTCGCGAACGGAATGACGAACTCGAGAAATTCCTGTTGCATCTGAAAGTGGAAACTCGCCCAATTACAAAGGTATGTGCATTTTTCCCCTAGGCCTTTGTAGTTATTGGTTTCGAGTATCAGACTTTCGAAAATTTTGATCGTTTCTCAAGCATTCCTTAACTTCAAACTCCCATATCTCGCGAACGGATTGACGCACTCGAGAAACTCCTGTTGCATCTGAAAGTAGAAACTCGCCCGATTACAAAGATATGTGTGTTTTTCCCCTAGGCCTTTGTAGTTATTGGTTTCGAGTATCATACTTGCGAAAATTTTGATGGTTTCTCAACCATTCCTTAATTTCAAACTCCCATATCTCACGAACGGATTGACGAACTCGAGAAATTCCTGTTGCATCTGAAAGCAGAAACTCGCCCGATTACAGTGGTGTGTGTACTTTTCCCCTAGGCCCTTCCAGTTATTGGTTTCGAGTATCAGACCAGCGAAAATTTTGATGGTTTCTCAAGCTTTCCTTAACTTCAAACTCCCATATCTCGAGAACGGAATGACGAACTCGAGAAATTCCTGTTGCATCTGAAAGTGGAAACTCGCCCGATTACAAAGGTATGAGCATTTTCCCCTAGGTCTTTGTAGTTATTGGTTTCTAGTATCGGACTTTCGAAAATTTTGACGGTTTCTCAACCATTCCTTAACTTCAAACTCCCATATCTCGCGAACGGAATGACGCACTCGAGAAATTCCTGTGCATCTGAAAGTGGAAACTCGCCCGATTACAAAGGTATGTGTATTTATCCCCTAGGCCTTTGTAGTTATTGGTTTCGAGTACCAGACTTGTGAAAATTTTGATGGTTCCTCAACCATTCCTTAATTTCAAACTCCCATATCTCACGAACAGATTGATGAACTCGAGAAATTCCTGTTGCATCTGAAAGCAGAAACTCGCCCGATTACAATGGTGTGTGTACTTTTCCCCTAGGTCATTCCAGTTATTGGTTTCGAGTATCAGACCAGCGAAAATTTTGATGGTTTCTCAAGCATTCCTTAACTTCAAACTCCCATATCTCGCGAACGGAATGACGCACTCGAGAAATTCCTGTGCATCTGAAAGTGGAAACTCGCCCGATTACAAAGGTATGTGTATTTTTCCCCTAGGCCTTTGTAGTTATTGGTTTCGAGTACCAGACTTGCGAAAATTTTGATGGTTCCTCAAGCATTCCTTAACTTCAAACTCCCATATCTCGCGAACGGATGGACGAACTCGAGCATTTCTTGTTGCATCTGGAAGTAGAAACTCGCCCGATTACAATGGTGTGTGGACTTTTCCCCTAGGCCATTC
The DNA here is from genome assembly GCF_051014685.1 of Ptiloglossa arizonensis. Classification (NCBI taxonomy): domain Eukaryota; kingdom Metazoa; phylum Arthropoda; class Insecta; order Hymenoptera; family Colletidae; genus Ptiloglossa; species Ptiloglossa arizonensis. Next base: position 136,826 of record NW_027478729.1, on the reverse strand, counting down.
CAGTTATTCGTTTATAGCATCAGAATTGCGAAAATTTTGATGGTTTCTCAACCATTCCTTAACTTCAAACTCCCATATCTCGCGAACGGAATGACGAACTCGAGAAATTCTGTTGCATCTGAAAGTGGAAACTCGCCCGATTACAAAGGTATGTGCATTTTTCCCCTAGGCCTATGTAGTTATTCGTTTCGAGTATCAGACTTTCGAAAATTTTGATGGTTTCTCAAGCATTCCATAACTTCAAACTCCCATATCTCACGAACGGATTGACGAACTCGAGAAATTCCTGTTGCATCTGAAAGCAGAAACTCGCCCGATTACAGTGGTGTGTGTACTTTTCCCCTAGGCCATTCCAGTTATTCGTTTCTAGCATCAGAATTGCGAAAATCTTGATGGTTTCACAATCATTCCTTAACTTCAAAATCCCATATCTCGCGAACGGAATGACGAACTCGAGAAATTCCTGTTGCATCTGAAAGTGGAAACTCGCCCAATTACAAAGGTATGTGCATTTTTCCCCTAGGCCTTTGTAGTTATTGGTTTCGAGTATCAGACTTTCGAAAATTTTGATCGTTTCTCAAGCATTCCTTAACTTCAAACTCCCATATCTCGCGAACGGATTGACGCACTCGAGAAACTCCTGTTGCATCTGAAAGTAGAAACTCGCCCGATTACAAAGATATGTGTGTTTTTCCCCTAGGCCTTTGTAGTTATTGGTTTCGAGTATCAGACTTGCGAAAATTTTGATGGTTTCTCAACCATTCCTTAATTTCAAACTCCCATATCACACGAACGGATTGACGAACTCGAGAAATTCCTGTTGCATCTGAAAGCAGAAACTCGCCCGATTACAGTGGTGTGTGTACTTTTCCCCTAGGCCCTTCCAGTTATTGGTTTCGAGTATCAGACCAGCGAAAATTTTGATGGTTTCTCAAGCTTTCCTTAACTTCAAACTCCCATATCTCGAGAACGGAATGACGAACTCGAGAAATTCCTGTTGCATCTGAAAGTGGAAACTCGCCCGATTACAAAGGTATGAGCATTTTCCCCTAGGTCTTTGTAGTTATTGGTTTCGAGTATCGGACTTTCGAAAATTTTGATGGTTTCTCAACCATTCCTTAACTTCAAACTCCCATATCTCGCGAACGGAATGACGCACTCGAGAAATTCCTGTTGCATCTGAAAGTGGAAACTCGCCCGATTACAAAGGTATGTGCATTTTTCCCCTAGGCCTATGTAGTTATTGGTTTCGAGTATCAGACTTGCGAAAATTTTGATTGTTTCTCAAGCATTCCTTAACTTCAAACTCCCATATCTCGCGAACGGATTGACGAACTCGAGAAATTCCTGTTGCATCTGAAAGTAGAAACTCGCCCGATTACAATGGTGTGTGTACTTTTCCCCTAGGCCATTCCAGTTATTCGTTTCTAGCATCAGAATTGCGAAAATCTTGATGTTTTCACAATCAATCCTTAACTTCAAAATCCCATATCTCGCGAACGGAATGACGAACTCGAGAAATTCCTGTTGCATCTGAAAGTGGAAACTCGCCCGATTACAAAGGTATGTGCATTTTTCCCCTAGGCCTTTGTAGTTATTGGTTTCGAGTATCAGACTTTCGAAAATTTCGATGGTTTCTCAAGCATTCCTTAACTTCAAAATCCCATATCTCGCGAACGGAATGACGAACTCGAGAAATTCCTGTTGCATCTGAAAGTGGAAACTCGCCCGATTACAAAGGTATGTGCATTTTTCCCCTAGGCCTTTGTAGTTATTGAATTCGAGCATCAGACTTTCGAAAATTTTGATGGTTTCTCAAGCATTCCTTAAGTTCAAACTCCCATATCTCGCGAATGGATTGACGAACTTGAGAAATTCCTGTTGCATCTGAAAGTAGAAACCCGCCCGATTACAAAGATATGTGTGTTTTTCCCCTAGGCCATTGTAGTTATTGGTTTCGAGTATCAGACTTGCGAAAATTTTGAGGGTTTCCCAACCATTCCTTAACTTCAAACTCCTATATCTCGCGAACGGATTGACGAACTCGAGAAATTCCTGTTGCATCTGAAAGTGGAAACTCGCCCAATTACAAAGGTATGTGCATTTTTCCCCTAGGCCTTTGTAGTTATTGGTTTCGAGTATCAGACTTTCGAAAATTTTGATCGTTTCTCAAGCATTCCTTAACTTCAAACTCCCATATCTCGCGAACGGATTGACGCACTCGAGAAACTCCTGTTGCATCTGAAAGTAGAAACTCGCCCGATTACAAAGATATGTGTGTTTTTCCCCTAGGCCTTTGTAGTTATTGGTTTCGAGTATCAGACTTGCGAAAATTTTGATGGTTTCTCAACCATTCCTTAATTTCAAACTCCCATATCTCACGAACGGATTGACGAACTCGAGAAATTCCTGTTGCATCTGAAAGCAGAAACTCGCCCGATTACAGTGGTGTGTGTACTTTTCCCCTAGGCCCTTCCAGTTATTGGTTTCGAGTATCAGACCAGCGAAAATTTTGATGGTTTCTCAAGCTTTCCTTAACTTCAAACTCCCATATCTCGAGAACGGAATGACGAACTCGAGAAATTCCTGTTGCATCTGAAAGTGGAAACTCGCCCGATTACAAAGGTATGAGCATTTTCCCCTAGGTCTTTGTAGTTATTGGTTTCGAGTATCGGACTTTCGAAAATTTTGATGGTTTCTCAACCATTCCTTAACTTCAAACTCCCATATCTCGCGAACGGAATGACGCACTCGAGAAATTCCTGTTGCATCTGAAAGTGGAAACTCGCCCGATTACAAAGGTATGTGCATTTTTCCCCTAGGCCTATGTAGTTATTGGTTTCGAGTATCAGACTTGCGAAAATTTTGATTGTTTCTCAAGCATTCCTTAACTTCAAACTCCCATATCTCGCGAACGGATTGACGAACTCGAGAAATTCCTGTTGCATCTGAAAGTAGAAACTCGCCCGATTACAATGGTGTGTGTACTTTTCCCCTAGGCCATTCCAGTTATTCGTTTCTAGCATCAGAATTGCGAAAATCTTGATGGTTTCACAATCAATCCTTAACTTCAAAATCCCATATCTCGCGAACGGAATGACGAACTCGAGAAATTGCTGTTGCATCTGAAAGTGGAAACTCGCCCGATTACAAAGGTATGTGCATTTTTCCCCTAGGCCTTTGTAGTTATTGGTTTCGAGTATCAGACTTTCGAAAATTTCGATGGTTTCACAAGCATTCCTTAACTTCAAAATCCCATATCTCGCGAACGGAATGACGAACTCGAGAAATTCCTGTTGCATCTGAAAGTGGAAACTCGCCCGATTACAAAGGTATGTGCATTCTTCCCCTAGGCCTTTGTAGTTATTCGTTTCGAGTATCAGAGTTGCGAAAATTTTGATTGTTTCTCAAGCATTCCTTAATTTCGAACTCCCATATCTCGCGAACGGGATGACGAACTCGAGAAATTCCTGTTGCATCTGAAACTGGAAGCTCGCCCGATTACAAAGGTATGTGCATTTTTCCCCTAGGCCTTTGTAGTTATTGGTTTCGAGTATCAGACTTGCGATAATTTTGATGGTTTCTCAAGCATTCCTTAACTTCAAACTCCCATATCTCGCGAACGGATCTACGAAATCGAGAAATTCCTGTTGCATCTGAAAGTAGAAACTCGCCCGATTACAAAGGTATGTGCATTTTTCCCCTAGGCCTTTGTAGTTATTGGTTTCGAGTAACAGAGTTGCGAAAATTTTGATTGTTTCTCAAGCATTCCTTAATTTCGAACTCCCATATCTCGCGAACGGGATGACGAACTCGAGAAATTGCTGTTGCATCTGAAAGTGGAAACTCGCCCGATTACAAAGGTATGTGCATTTTTCCCCTAGGCCTTTGTAGTTATTGGTTTCGAGTATCAGACTTTCGAAAATTTCGATGGTTTCACAAGCATTCCTTAACTTCAAAATCCCATATCTCGCGAACGGAATGACGAACTCGAGAAATTCCTGTTGCATCTGAAAGTGGAAACTCGCCCGATTACAAAGGTATGTGCATTCTTCCCCTAGGCCTTTGTAGTTATTCGTTTCGAGTATCAGAGTTGCGAAAATTTTGGTTGTTTCTCAAGCATTCCATAACTTCGAACTCCCATATCTCGCGAACGGGATGACGAACTCGAGAAATTCCTGTTGCATCTGAAACTGGAAACTCGCCCGATTACAAAGGTATGTGCATTTTTCCCCTAGGCCTTTGTAGTTATTGGTTTCGAGTATCAGAGTTGCGAAAATTTTGATTGTTTCTCAAGCATTCCTTAACTTCAAACTCCCATATCTCGCGAACGGAATGACGAACTCGAGCAATTCCTGTTGCATCTGAAAGTAGAAACTCGCACGATTACAAGGGTGTGTGTACTTTTCCCCTAGGCCATTCCAGTTATTGGTTTCGAGTATCAGACTTGCGATAATTTTGATGGTTTCTCAACCATTCCTTAATTTCAAACTACCATATCTCACGAACGGATTGACGAACTCGAGAAATTCCTGTTGCATCTGAAAGCAGAAACTCGCCCGATTACAGTGGTGTGTGTACTTTTCCCCTAGGCCCCTCCAGTTATTGGTTTCGAGTATCAGACCAGCGAAAATTTTGATGGTTTCTCAAGCTTTCCTTAACTTCAAACTCCCATATCTCGCGAACGGATCTACGAAATCGAGAAATTCCTGTTGCATCTGAAAGTAGAAACTCGCCCGATTACAAAGGTATGTGCATTTTTCCCCTAGGCCTTTGTAGTTATTGGTTTCGAGTATCAGAGTTGCGAAAATTTTGATTGTTTCTCAAGCATTCCTTAATTTCGAACTCCCATATCTCGCGAACGGGATGACGAACTCGAGAAATTCCTGTTGCATCTGAAACTGGAAGCTCGCCCGATTACAAAGGTATGTGCATTTTTCCCCTAGGCCTTTGTAGTTATTGGTTTCGAGTATCAGACTTTCGAAAATTTTGTTCGTTTCTCAAGAATTCCTTAACTTCAAACTCCCAAAACTCGCGAACGGATTGACGCACTCGAGAAACTCCTGTTGCATCTGAAAGTAGAAACTCGCCCGATTACAAAGATATGTGTGTTTTTCCCTTAGGCCTTTGTAGTTATTGTTTTCGTGTATCAGACTTTCGAAAATTTTGATGGTTTCTCAACCATTCCTTAACTTCAAACTCCCATATCTCGCGAACGGATTGACGAACTCCAGAAATTCCTGTTGCATCTGAAAGTAGACACTCGCCCGATTAGAATGGTGTGTGTACTTTTCCCCTAGGCCATTCCAGCTATTCGTTTCTAGCATCGGAATTGCGCAAATTTCGATGGTTTCTCAACCATTCCTTAACTTCAAACTCCCATATCTCGCGAACGGATTGACGAACTCGAGAAATTCCTGTTGCATCTGAAAGTGGAAACTCGCCTGATTACAAAGGTATGTGTATTTTGCTCTAGGCCATTGTAGTTATTGGTTTCGAGTATCAGACTTGCGAAAATTTTGATAGTTTCTCAACCATTCCTTAACTTCAAACTCCCATTTCTCGCGAACGGATTGACGAACTCGAGAAATTCCTGTTGCATCTGAAAGTAGAAACTCGCCCGATTACAAAGGTATGTGCATTTTTCCCCTAGGCCTTTGTAGTTATTGGTTTCGAGTATCAGACTTTCGAAAGTTTCGATGGTTTCTCAAGCATTCCTTAACTTCAAAATCCAATATCTCGCGAACGGAATGACGAACTCGAGAAATTCCTGTTGCATCTGAAAGTGGAAGCTCGCCCGATTACAAAGGTATGTGCATTTTTCCCCTAGGCCTTTGTAGTTATTGGTTTCGAGTATCAGATTTTCGAAAATTTTGATGGTTTCTCAAGCATTCCTTAACTTCAAACTCCCATATCTCGCGTACGGATTGACGAACTCGAGCAATTCTTGTTGCATCTGAAAGTAGAAACTCGCCCGATTACAATGGTGTGTGTACTTTTCCCCTAGGCCATTCCAGTTATTCGTTTCTAGCATCAGAATTGCGAAAATTTTGATTGTTTCTCAACCATTCCTTAACTTCAAACTCCCATATCTCGCGAACGGAATGACGAACTCGAGAAATTCCTGTTGCATCTGAAAGTGGAAACTCGCCCGATTACAAAGGTATGTGCATTTTCCCCTAGGCCTTTGTAGTTATTGGCTTCGAGTATCAGACTTTCGAAAATTTTGATGGTTTCTCAAGCATTCCTTAAGTTCAAACTCCCATATCTCGCGAATCGATTGACGAACTTGAGAAATTCCTGTTGCATCTGAAAGTAGAAACCCGCCCGATTACAAAGATATGTGTGTTTTTCCCCTAGGCCATTGTAGTTATTGGTTTCGAGTATCAGACTTGCGAAAATTTTGATGGTTCCTCAACCATTCCTTAAATTCAAACTCCCATATCTAGCGAACGGATTGACGAACTCGAGAAATTCCTGTTGCATCTGGAAGTAGAAACTCGCCCGATTACAATTGTGTGTGTACTTTTCCCCTAGGCCATTCCAGTTATTCGTTTCTAGCATCAGAATTGCGAAAATCTTGATGGTTTCTCAATCATTCCTTAACTTCAAACTCCCATATCTCGCGAACGGATTGACGCACTCGAGAAATTCCTGTTGCATCTGAAATTAGAAATTCGCCCGATTACAAAGATATGTGTGTTTTTACCCTAGGCCTTTGTAGTTATTGGATTCGTGTTTCAGACTTACGAAAATTTTGATGGTTTCTCAACCATTCCTTAACTTCAAACTCCCATATCTCGCGAACGGATTGACCAACTCCAGAAATTCCTGTTGCATCTGAAAGTAGACACTCGCCCGATTAGAATGCTGTGTGTACTTTTCCCCTAGGAAATTCCAGTTATTCGTTTCTAGCATCAGAATTTCGCAAATTTCGATGGTTTCTCAACCATTCCTTAACTTCAAACTCCCATATCTCGCGAACGGATTGACGAACTCGAGAAATTCCTGATGCATCTGAAAGTGGAAACTCGCCCGATTACAAAGGTATGTGCATTTTCCCCTTGGCCTTTGTAGTTATTGGTTTCGAGTATCAGACTTTCGAAAATTTTGATCGTTTCTCAAGCATTCCTTAACTTCAAACTCCCATATCTCGCGAACGGATTGACGCACTCGAGAAACTCCTGTTGCATCTGAAAGTAGAAACTCGCCCGATTACAAAGATATGTGTGTTTTTCCCTTAGGCCTTTGTAGTTATTGGTTTCGTGTATCAGACTTTCGAAAATTTTGATGGTTTCTCAACCATTCCTTAACTTCAAACTCCCATATCTCGCGAACGGATGGACGAACTCCAGAAATTCCTGTTGCATCTGAAAGTAGACACTCGCCCGATTAGAATGGTGTGTGTACTTTTCCCCTAGGCCATTCCAGTTATTCGTTTCTAGCATCGGAATTGCGCAAATTTCGATGGTTTCTCAACCATTCCTTAACTTCAAACTCCCATATCTCGCGAACTGATTGACGAACTCGAGAAATTCCTGTTGCATCTGAAAGTGGAAACTCGCCCGATTACAAAGGTATGTGTATTTTCCCCTAGGCCATTGTAGTTATTGGTTTCGAGTATCAGACTTGCGAAAATTTTGATAGTTTCTCAACCATTCCTTAACTTCAAACTCCCATATCTCGCGAAAGGAACGACGAACTCGAGAAATTCCTGTTGCATCTGAAAACAGAAACTCGCCCGATTACAACGGTATGTGCATTTTTACCCTATGCCTTTGTAGTTATTGGTTTCGAGTATCAGACCAGCGAAAATTTTGATGGTTTCTCAACCATTCCTTAACTTCAGACTCCCATATCTCGCGAACGGAATGACGAACTCGAGAAATTCCTGTGGCATCTGAAAGTGGAAACTCGCCCGATTACAAGGGTATGTGCATTTTTCCCCTAGGCCTTTGTAGTTATTGGTCTCGAGTATCAGACTTGCGAAAATTTTGATGGTTTCTCAAGCATTCCTTAACTTTTCACTCCCATATCTCGCGAACGGATTGACGAACTCGAGAAATTCATGTTGCATCTGAAAGTAGACACTCGCCCGATTGCAACGGTATGTGTTCTTTTCCCCTAGGCCATTCCAGTTATTCGTTTCTAGCATCAGAATTACGAAAATTTTGATGGTTTCTCAAGCATTCCTTAACTTCAAACTCCCATATCTCGCGAACGGATTGACGAACTCGAGAAATTCCTGTTGCATCTGAAAGCAGAAACTCGCCGGATTACAAAGATATGTGTGTTTTTCCCCTAGGCCTTTGTAGTTATTGGTTTCGAGTATCAGACTTTCGAAAATTTTGATGGTTTCTCAACCATTCCTTAACTTCATACTCCCATATCTCGCGAACGGATTGAAGAACTCGAGAAATTCCTGTTGCATCTGAAAGTAGAGACTCGCCCGATTAGAATGGTGTGTGTCCTTTCCCCTAGGCCATTCCAGTTATTCGTTTCTAGCATCAGAATTGCGAAAATTTCGATGGGTTCTCAACCATTCCTTAACTTCAAAGTCCCATATCTCGCGAACGGATGGACGAACTCGAGAAATTCCTGTTGCATCTGAAAGTGGAAACTCGCCCGATTACAAAGGTATGTGCATTTTTCCCCAAGGCCTTTGTAGTTATTGGTTTCGAGTATCAGACATTCGAAAATTTTGATGGTTTCTCAAGCATTGCTTAACTTCAAACTCCCATATCTCGCGAACGGATTGACGAACTCGAGAAATTCCAGTTGCATCTGAAAGTAGAGACTCGCCCGATTAGAATGGTGTGTGTACTTTCCCCTAGGCCATTCCAGTTAATCGTTTCTAGCATCAGAATTGCGAAAATTTCGATGGTTTCTCAACCATTCCTTAACTTCAAACTCCCATATCTCGTGAACGGATTGACGAACTCGAGAAATTCCTGTTGCATCTGAAAGTTGAAACTCGCCCGATTACAAAGGTATGTGCATTTTTCCCCAAGGCCTTTGTAGTTATTGGTTTCGAGTATCAGACGTTCGAAAATTTTGATGGTTTCTCAACCATTCCTTAATTTCAAACTCCCATATCTCACGAACGGATTGACGAACTCGAGAAATTACTGTTGCATCTGAAAGCAGAAACTCGCCCGATTACAAGGGTGTGTGTACTTTTCCCCTAGGCCATTCCAGTTATTGGTTTCGAGTATCAGAATTGCGAAAATTTCTATGGTTTCTCAAGCATTCCTTAACTTCAAACTCCCATATCTCGCGAACGGATTTACGAAATCGAGAAATTCCTGTTGCATCTGAAAGTAGAAACTCTCCCGATTACAACGGTATGTGTATTTTCCCCTAGGCCATTGTAGTTATTGGTTTCTAGCATCAGAATTGCGAAAATTTGGATGGTTTCTCAACCATTCCTTAATTTCGAACTCCCATATCTCGCGAACAGAATGACGAACTCGAGAAATTCCTGTTGCATCTGAAAGTTGAAACTCCCCCGATTACAAAGGTATGTGTATTTATCCCCTAGGCCTTTGTAGTTATTGGTTTCGAGTACCAGACTTGCGAAAATTTTGATGGTTCCTCAACCATTCCTTAATTTCAAACTCCCATATCTCACGAACGGATTGATGAACTCGAGAAATTCCTGTTGCATCTGAAAGCAGAAACTCGCCCGATTACAATGGTGTGTGTACTTTTCCCCTAGGTCATTCCAGTTATTGGTTTCTAGTATCAGACCAGCGAAAATTTTGATGGTTTCTCAAGCATTCCTTAACTTCAAACTCCCATATCTCGCGAACGGAATGACGCACTCGAGAAATTCCTGTGCATCTGAAAGTGGAAACTCGCCCGATTACAAAGGTATGTGTATTTTTCCCCTAGGCCTTTGTAGTTATTGGTTTCGAGTACCAGACTTGCGAAAATTTTGATGGTTCCTCAAGCATTCCTTAACTTCAAACTCCCATATCTCGCGAACGGATGGACGAACTCGAGCATTTCTTGTTGCATCTGGAAGTAGAAACTCGCCCGATTACAATGGTGTGTGGACTTTTCCCCTAGGCCATTCCAGTTATTCGTTTCTAGCATCAGAATTGCGAAAATTTTGATGGTTTCTCAACCATTCCTTAACTTCAAACTCCCATATTTCGCGAACGGAATGACGAACTCGAGAAATTCTGTTGCATCTGAAAGTGGAAACTCGCCCAATTACAAAGGTATGTGCATTTTTCCCCTAGGCCTTTGTAGTTATTGGTTTCGAGTATCAGACTTTCGAAAATTTTGATCGTTTCTCAAGCATTCCTTAACTTCAAACTCCCATATCTCGCGAACGGTTTGACGCACTCGAGAAACTCCTGTTGCATCTGAAAGTAGAAACTCGCCCGATTACAAAGATATGTGTGTTTTTCCCCTAGGCCTTTGTAGTTATTGGTTTCGAGTATCAGACTTGCGAAAATTTTGATGGTTTCTCAACCATTCCTTAATTTCAAACTCCCATATCTCACGAACGGATTGACGAACTCGAGAAATTCCTGTTGCATCTGAAAGCAGAAACTCGCCCGATTACAGTGGTGTGTGTACTTTTCCCCTAGGCCCTTCCAGTTATTGGTTTCGAGTATCAGACCAGCGAAAATTTTGATGGTTTCTCAAGCTATCCTTAACTTCAAACTCCCATATCTCGAGAACGGAATGACGAACTCGAGAAATTCCTGTTGCATCTGAAAGTGGAAACTCGCCCGATTACAAAGGTATGTGCATTTTCCCCTAGGTCTTTGTAGTTATTGGTTTCGAGTATCGGACTTTCGAAAATTTTGATGGTTTCTCAACCATTCCTTAACTTCAAACTCCCATATCTCGCGAACGGAATGACGCACTCGAGAAATTCCTGTTGCATCTGAAAGTGGAAACTCGCCCGATTACAAAGGTATGTGCATTTTTCCCCTAGGCCTATGTAGTTATTGGTTTCGAGTATCAGACTTTCGAAAATTTTGATCGTTTCTCAACCATTCCTTAACTTCAAACTCCCATATCTCGCGAACGGATTGACGAACTCGAGAAATTCCTGTTGCATCTGAAAGTGGAAACTCGCCTGATTACAAAGGTATGTGTATTTTGCTCTAGGCCATTGTAGTTATTGGTTTCGAGTATCAGACTTGCGAAAATTTTGATAGTTTCTCAACCATTCCTTAACTTCAAACTCCCATTTCTCGCGAACGGATTGACGAACTCGAGAAATTCCTGTTGCATCTGAAAGTAGAAACTCGCCCGATTACAAAGGTATGTGCATTTTTCCCCTAGGCCTTTGTAGTTATTGGTTTCGAGTATCAGACTTTCGAAAGTTTCGATGGTTTCTCAAGCATTCCTTAACTTCAATATCCAATATCTCGCGAACGGAATGACGAACTCGAGAAATTCCTGTTGCATCTGAAAGTGGAAGCTCGCCCGATTACAAAGGTATGTGCATTTTTCCCCTAGGCCTTTGTAGTTATTGGTTTCGAGTATCAGATTTTCGAAAATTTTGATGGTTTCTCAAGCATTCCTTAACTTCAAACTCCCATATCTCGCGTACGGATTGACGAACTCGAGCAATTCTTGTTGCATCTGAAAGTAGAAACTCGCCCGATTACAATGGTGTGTGTACTTTTCCCCTAGGCCATTCCAGTTATTCGTTTCTAGCATCAGAATTGCGAAAATTTTGATTGTTTCTCAACCATTCCTTAACTTCAAACTCCCATATCTCGCGAACGGAATGACGAACTCGAGAAATTCCTGTTGCATCTGAAAGTGGAAACTCGCCCGATTACAAAGGTATGTGCATTTTCCCCTAGGCCTTTGTAGTTATTGGCTTCGAGTATCAGACTTTCGAAAATTTTGATGGTTTCTCTAGCATTCCTTAAGTTCAAACTCCCATATCTCGCGAATGGATTGACGAACTTGAGAAATTCCTGTTGCATCTGAAAGTAGAAACCCGCCCGATTACAAAGATATGTGTGTTTTTCCCCTAGGCCATTGTAGTTATTGGTTTCGAGTATCAGACTTGCGAAAATTTTGATGGTTCCTCAACCATTCCTTAAATTCAAACTCCCATATCTAGCGAACGGATTGACGAACTCGAGAAATTCCTGTTGCATCTGGAAGTAGAAACTCGCCCGATTACAATTGTGTGTGTACTTTTCCCCTAGGCCATTCCAGTTATTCGTTTCTAGCATCAGAATTGCGAAAATCTTGATGGTTTCTCAATCATTCCTTAACTTCAAACTCCCATATCTCGCGAACGGATTGACGCACTCGAGAAATTCCTGTTGCATCTGAAATTAGAAATTCGCCCGATTACAAAGATATGTGTGTTTTTACCCTAGGCCTTTGTAGTTATTGGATTCGTGTTTCAGACTTACGAAAATTTTGATGGTTTCTCAACCATTCCTTAACTTCAAACTCCCATATCTCGCGAACGGATTGACCAACTCCAGAAATTCCTGTTGCATCTGAAAGTAGACACTCGCCCGATTAGAATGCTGTGTGTACTTTTCCCCTAGGAAATTCCAGTTATTCGTTTCTAGCATCAGAATTTCGCAAATTTCGATGGTTTCTCAACCATTCCTTAACTTCAAACTCCCATATCTCGCGAACGGATTGACGAACTCGAGAAATTCCTGATGCATCTGAAAGTGGAAACTCGCCCGATTACAAAGGTATGTGCATTTTCCCCTTGGCCTTTGTAGTTATTGGTTTCGAGTATCAGACTTTCGAAAATTTTGATCGTTTCTCAAGCATTCCTTAACTTCAAACTCCCATATCTCGCGAACGGATTGTCGCACTCGAGAAACTCCTGTTGCATCTGAAAGTAGAAACTCGCCCGATTACAAAGATATGTGTGTTTTTCCCTTAGGCCTTTGTAGTTATTGGTTTCGTGTATCAGACTTTCGAAAATTTTGATGATTTCTCAACCATTCCTTAACTTCAAACTCCCATATCTCGCGAACGGATGGACGAACTCCAGAAATTCCTGTTGCATCTGAAAGTAGACACTCGCCCGATTAGAATGGTGTGTGTACTTTTCCCCTAGGCCATTCCAGTTATTCGTTTCTAGCATCGGAATTGCGCAAATTTCGATGGTTTCTCAACCATTCCTTAACTTCAAACTCCCATATCTCGCGAACTGATTGACGAACTCGAGAAATTCCTGTTGCATCTGAAAGTGGAAACTCGCCCGATTACAAAGGTATGTGTATTTTCCCCTAGGCCATTGTAGTTATTGGTTTCGAGTATCAGACTTGCGAAAATTTTGATAGTTTCTCAACCATTCCTTAACTTCAAACTCCCATATCTCGCGAAAGGAACGACGAACTCGAGAAATTCCTGTTGCATCTGAAAACAGAAACTCGCCCGATTACAACGGTATGTGCATTTTTACCCTATGCCTTTGTAGTTATTGGTTTCGAGTATCAGACCAGCGAAAATTTTGATGGTTTCTCAACCATTCCTTAACTTCAGACTCCCATATCTCGCGAACGGAATGACGAACTCGAGAAATTCCTGTGGCATCTGAAAGTGGAAACTCGCCCGATTACAAGGGTATGTGCATTTTTCCCCTAGGCCTTTGTAGTTATTGGTCTCGAGTATCAGACTTGCGAAAATTTTGATGGTTTCTCAAGCATTCCTTAACTTTTCACTCCCATATCTCGCGAACGGATTGACGAACTCGAGAAATTCATGTTGCATCTGAAAGTAGACACTCGCCCGATTGCAACGGTATGTGTTCTTTTCCCCTAGGCCATTCCAGTTATTCGTTTCTAGCATCAGAATTACGAAAATTTTGATGGTTTCTCAAGCATTCCTTAACTTCAAACTCCCATATCTCGCGAACGGATTGACGAACTCGAGAAATTCCTGTTGCATCTGAAAGCAGAAACTCGCCGGATTACAAAGATATGTGTGTTTTTCCCCTAGGCCTTTGTAGTTATTGGTTTCGAGTATCAGACTTTCGAAAATTTTGATGGTTTCTCAACCATTCCTTAACTTCATACTCCCATATCTCGTGAACGGATTGACGAACTCGAGAAATTCCTGTTGCATCTGAAAGTTGAAACTCGCCCGATTACATAGGTATGTGCATTTTTCCCCAAGGCCTTTGTAGTTATTGGTTTCGAGTATCAGACGTTCGAAAATTTTGATGGTTTCTCAACCATTCCTTAATTTCAAACTCCCATATCTCACGAACGGATTGACGAACTCGAGAAATTACTGTTGCATCTGAAAGCAGAAACTCGCCCGATTACAAGGGTGTGTGTACTTTTCCCCTAGGCCATTCCAGTTATTGGTTTCGAGTATCAGAATTGCGAAAATTTCTATGGTTTCTCAAGCATTCCTTAACTTCAAACTCCCATATCTCGCGAACGGATTTACGAAATCGAGAAATTCCTGTTGCATCTGAAAGTAGAAACTCTCCCGATTACAACGGTATGTGTATTTTCCCCTAGGCCATTGTAGTTATTGGTTTCTAGCATCAGAATTGCGAAAATTTGGATGGTTTCTCAACCATTCCTTAATTTCGAACTCCCATATCTCGCGAACAGAATGACGAACTCGAGAAATTCCTGTTGCATCTGAAAGTTGAAACTCCCCCGATTACAAAGGTATGTGTATTTATCCCCTAGGCCTTTGTAGTTATTGGTTTCGAGTACCAGACTTGCGAAAATTTTGATGGTTCCTCAACCATTCCTTAATTTCAAACTCCCATATCTCACGAACGGATTGATGAACTCGAGAAATTCCTGTTGCATCTGAAAGCAGAAACTCGCCCGATTACAATGGTGTGTGTACTTTTCCCCTAGGTCATTCCAGTTATTGGTTTCGAGTATCAGACCAGCGAAAATTTTGATGGTTTCTCAAGCATTCCTTAACTTCAAACTCCCATATCTCGCGAACGGAATGACGCACTCGAGAAATTCCTGTGCATCTGAAAGTGGAAACTCGCCCGATTACAAAGGTATGTGTATTTTTCCCCTAGGCCTTTGTAGTTATTGGTTTCGAGTACCAGACTTGCGAAAATTTTGATGGTTCCTCAAGCATTCCTTAACTTCAAACTCCCATATCTCGCGAACGGATTGACCAACTCCAGAAATTCCTGTTGCATCTGAAAGTAGACACTCGCCCGATTAGAATGCTGTGTGTACTTTTCCCCTAGGAAATTCCAGTTATTCGTTTCTAGCATCAGAATTTCGCAAATTTCGATGGTTTCTCAACCATTCCTTAACTTCAAACTCCCATATCTCGCGAACGGATTGACGAACTCGAGAAATTCCTGATGCATCTGAAAGTGGAAACTCGCCCGATTACAAAGGTATGTGCATTTTCCCCTTGGCCTTTGTAGTTATTGGTTTCGAGTATCAGACTTTCGAAAATTTTGATCGTTTCTCAAGCATTCCTTAACTTCAAACTCCCATATCTCGCGAACGGATTGACGCACTCGAGAAACTCCTGTTGCATCTGAAAGTAGAAACTCGCCCGATTACAAAGATATGTGTGTTTTTCCCTTAGGCCTTTGTAGTTATTGGTTTCGTGTATCAGACTTTCGAAAATTTTGATGATTTCTCAACCATTCCTTAACTTCAAACTCCCATATCTCGCGAACGGATGGACGAACTCCAGAAATTCCTGTTGCATCTGAAAGTAGACACTCGCCCGATTAGAATGGTGTGTGTACTTTTCCCCTAGGCCATTCCAGTTATTCGTTTCTAGCATCGGAATTGCGCAAATTTCGATGGTTTCTCAACCATTCCTTAACTTCAAACTCCCATATCTAGCGAACTGATTGACGAACTCGAGAAATTCCTGTTGCATCTGAAAGTGGAAACTCGCCCGATTACAAAGGTATGTGTATTTTCCCCTAGGCCATTGTAGTTATTGGTTTCGAGTATCAGACTTGCGAAAATTTTGATAGTTTCTCAACCATTCCTTAACTTCAAACTCCCATATCTCGCGAAAGGAACGACGAACTCGAGAAATTCCTGTTGCATCTGAAAACAGAAACTCGCCCGATTACAACGGTATGTGCATTTTTACCCTATGCCTTTGTAGTTATTGGTTTCGAGTATCAGACCAGCGAAAATTTTGATGGTTTCTCAACCATTCCTTAACTTCAGACTCCCATATCTCGCGAACGGAATGACGAACTCGAGAAATTCCTGTGGCATCTGAAAGTGGAAACTCGCCCGATTACAAGGGTATGTGCATTTTTCCCCTAGGCCTTTGTAGTTATTGGTCTCGAGTATCAGACTTGCGAAAATTTTGATGGTTTCTCAAGCATTCCTTAACTTTTCACTCCCATATCTCGCGAACGGATTGACGAACTCGAGAAATTCATGTTGCATCTGAAAGTAGACACTCGCCCGATTGCAACGGTATGTGTTCTTTTCCCCTAGGCCATTCCAGTTATTCGTTTCTAGCATCAGAATTACGAAAATTTTGATGGTTTCTCAAGCATTCCTTAACTTCAAACTCCCATATCTCGCGAACGGATTGACGAACTCGAGAAATTCCTGTTGCATCTGAAAGCAGAAACTCGCCGGATTACAAAGATATGTGTGTTTTTCCCCTAGGCCTTTGTAGTTATTGGTTTCGAGTATCAGACTTTCGAAAATTTTGATGGTTTCTCAACCATTCCTTAACTTCATACTCCCATATCTCGTGAACGGATTGACGAACTCGAGAAATTCCTGTTGCATCTGAAAGTTGAAACTCGCCCGATTACATAGGTATGTGCATTTTTCCCCAAGGCCTTTGTAGTTATTGGTTTCGAGTATCAGACGTTCGAAAATTTTGATGGTTTCTCAACCATTCCTTAATTTCAAACTCCCATATCTCACGAACGGATTGACGAACTCGAGAAATTACTGTTGCATCTGAAAGCAGAAACTCGCCCGATTACAAGGGTGTGTGTACTTTTCCCCTAGGCCATTCCAGTTATTGGTTTCGAGTATCAGAATTGCGAAAATTTCTATGGTTTCTCAAGCATTCCTTAACTTCAAACTCCCATATCTCGCGAACGGATTTACGAAATCGAGAAATTCCTGTTGCATCTGAAAGTAGAAACTCTCCCGATTACAACGGTATGTGTATTTTCCCCTAGGCCATTGTAGTTATTGGTTTCTAGCATCAGAATTGCGAAAATTTGGATGGTTTCTCAACCATTCCTTAATTTCGAACTCCCATATCTCGCGAACAGAATGACGAACTCGAGAAATTCCTGTTGCATCTGAAAGTTGAAACTCCCCCGATTACAAAGGTATGTGTATTTATCCCCTAGGCCTTTGTAGTTATTGGTTTCGAGTACCAGACTTGCGAAAATTTTGATGGTTCCTCAACCATTCCTTAATTTCAAACTCCCATATCTCACGAACGGATTGATGAACTCGAGAAATTCCTGTTGCATCTGAAAGCAGAAACTCGCCCGATTACAATGGTGTGTGTACTTTTCCCCTAGGTCATTCCAGTTATTGGTTTCGAGTATCAGACCAGCGAAAATTTTGATGGTTTCTCAAGCATTCCTTAACTTCAAACTCCCATATCTCGCGAACGGAATGACGCACTCGAGAAATTCCTGTGCATCTGAAAGTGGAAACTCGCCCGATTACAAAGGTATGTGTATTTTTCCCCTAGGCCTTTGTAGTTATTGGTTTCGAGTACCAGACTTGCGAAAATTTTGATGGTTCCTCAAGCATTCCTTAACTTCAAACTCCCATATCTCGCGAACGGATGGACGAACTCGAGCATTTCTTGTTGCATCTGGAAGTAGAAACTCGCCCGATTACAATGGTGTGTGGACTTTTCCCCTAGGCCATTCCAGTTATTCGTTTCTAGCATCAGAATTGCGAAAATTTTGATGGTTTCTCAACCATTCCTTAACTTCAAACTCCCATATCTCGCGAACGGAATGACGAACTCGAGAAATTCTGTTGCATCTGAAAGTGGAAACTCGCCCAATTACAAAGGTATGTGCATTTTTCCCCTAGGCCTTTGTAGTTATTGGTTTCGAGTATCAGACTTTCGAAAATTTTGATCGTTTCTCAAGCATTCCTTAACTTCAAACTCCCATATCTCGCGAACGGTTTGACGCACTCGAGAAACTCCTGTTGCATCTGAAAGTAGAAACTCGCCCGATTACAAAGATATGTGTGTTTTTCCCCTAGGCCTTTGTAGTTATTGGTTTCGAGTATCAGACTTGCGAAAATTTTGATGGTTTCTCAACCATTCCTTAATTTCAAACTCCCATATCTCACGAACGGATTGACGAACTCGAGAAATTCCTGTTGCATCTGAAAGCAGAAACTCGCCCGATTACAGTGGTGTGTGTACTTTTCCCCTAGGCCCTTCCAGTTATTGGTTTCGAGTATCAGACCAGCGAAAATTTTGATGGTTTCTCAAGCTATCCTTAACTTCAAACTCCCATATCTCGAGAACGGAATGACGAACTCGAGAAATTCCTGTTGCATCTGAAAGTGGAAACTCGCCCGATTACAAAGGTATGTGCATTTTCCCCTAGGTCTTTGTAGTTATTGGTTTCGAGTATCGGACTTTCGAAAATTTTGATGGTTTCTCAACCATTCCTTAACTTCAAACTCCCATATCTCGCGAACGGAATGACGCACTCGAGAAATTCCTGTTGCATCTGAAAGTGGAAACTCGCCCGATTACAAAGGTATGTGCATTTTTCCCCTAGGCCTATGTAGTTATTGGTTTCGAGTATGAGACTTGCGAAAATTTTGATTGTTTCTCAAGCATTCCTTAACTTCAAACTCCCATATCTCGCGAACGGATTGACGAACTCGAGAAATTCCTGTTGCATCTGAAAGTAGAAACTCGCCCGATTACAATGGTGTGTGTACTTTTCCCCTAGGCCATTCCAGTTATTCGTTTCTAGCATCAGAATTGCGAAAATCTTGATGGTTTCACAATCATTCCTTAACTTCAAAATCCCATATCTCGCGAACGGAATGACGAACTCGAGAAATTCCTGTTGCATCTGAAAGTGGAAACTCGCCCGATTACAAAGGTATGTGCATTTTTCCCCTAGGCCTTTGTAGTTATTGGTTTCGAGTATCAGACTTTCGAAAATTTCGATGGTTTCTCAAGCATTCCTTAACTTCAAAATCCCATATCTCGCGAACGGAATGACGAACTCGAGAAATTCCTGTTGCATCTGAAAGTGGAAACTCGCCCGATTACAAAGGTATGTGCATTTTTCCCCTAGGCCTTTGTAGTTATTGGTTTCGAGTATCAGACTTTCGAAAATTTTGATGGTTTCTCAAGCATTCCTTAACTTCAAACTCCCATATCTCGCGAACGGATTGACGAACTCGTGCAATTCTTGCTGCATCTGAAAGTAGAAACGCGCCCGATTACAATGGTGTGTGTACTTTTCCCCTAGGCCATTCCAGTTATTCGTTTCTAGCATCAGAATTGCGAAAATTTTGATTGTTTCTCAACCATTCCTTAACTTCAAACTCCCATATCTCGCGAACGGAATGACGAACTCGAGAAATTCTGTTGCATCTGAAAGTGGAAACTCGCCCAATTACAAAGGTATGTGCATTTTTCCCCTAGGCCTTTGTAGTTATTGGTTTCGAGTATCAGACTTTCGAAAATTTTGATCGTTTCTCAAGCATTCCTTAACTTCAAACTCCCATATCTCGCGAACGGTTTGACGCACTCGAGAAACTCCTGTTGCATCTGAAAGTAGAAACTCGCCCGATTACAAAGATATGTGTGTTTTTCCCCTAGGCCTTTGTAGTTATTGGTTTCGAGTATCAGACTTGCGAATATTTTGATGGTTTCTCAACCATTCCTTAATTTCAAACTCCCATATCTCACGAACGGATTGACGAACTCGAGAAATTCCTGTTGCGTCTGAAAGCAGAAACTCGCCCGATTACAGTGGTGTGTGTACTTTTCCCCTAGGCCCTTCCAGTTATTGGTTTCGAGTATCAGACCAGCGAAAATTTTGATGGTTTCTCAAGCTATCCTTAACTTCAAACTCCCATATCTCGAGAACGGAATGACGAACTCGAGAAATTCCTGTTGCATCTGAAAGTGGAAACTCGCCCGATTACAAAGGTATGTGCATTTTCCCCTAGGTCTTTGTAGTTATTGGTTTCGAGTATCGGACTTTCGAAAATTTTGATGGTTTCTCAACCATTCCTTAACTTCAAACTCCCATATCTCGCGAACGGAATGACGCACTCGAGAAATTCCTGTTGCATCTGAAAGTGGAAACTCGCCCGATTACAAAGGTATGTGCATTTTTCCCCTAGGCCTATGTAGTTATTGGTTTCGAGTATCAGACTTGCGAAAATTTTGATTGTTTCTCAAGCATTCCTTAACCTCAAACTCCCATATCTCGCGAACGGATTGACGAACTCGAGAAATTCCTGTTGCATCTGAAAGTAGAAACTCGCCCGATTACAATGGTGTGTGTACTTTTCCCCTAGGCCATTCCAGTTATTCGTTTCTAGCATCAGAATTGCGAAAATCTTGATGGTTTCACAATCATTCCTTAACTTCAAAATCCCATATCTCGCGAACGGAATGACGAACTCGAGAAATTCCTGTTGCATCTGAAAGTGGAAACTCGCCCGATTACAAAGGTATGTGCATTTTTCCCCTAGGCCTTTGTAGTTATTGGTTTCGAGTATCAGACTTTCGAAAATTTCGATGGTTTCTCAAGCATTCCTTAACTTCAAAATCCCATATCTCGCGAACGGAATGACGAACTCGAGAAATTCCTGTTGCATCTGAAAGTGGAAACTCGCCCGATTACAAAGGTATGTGCATTTTTCCCCTAGGCCTTTGTAGTTATTGGTTTCGAGTATCAGACTTTCGAAAATTTTGATGGTTTCTCAAGCATTCCTTAACTTCAAACTCCCATATCTCGCGAACGGATTGACGAACTCGTGCAATTCTTGCTGCATCTGAAAGTAGAAACGCGCCCGATTACAATGGTGTGTGTACTTTTCCCCTAGGCCATTCCAGTTATTCGTTTCTAGCATCAGAATTGCGAAAATTTTGATTGTTTCTCAACCATTCCTTAACTTCAAACTCCCGTATCTCGCGAACGGAATGACGAACTCGAGAAATTCCTGTTGCATCTGAAAGTGGAAACTCGCCCGATTACAAAGGTATGTGCATTTTCCCCTAGGCCTTTGTAGTTATTGGCTTCGAGTATCAGACTTTCGAAAATTTTGATGGTTTCTCAAGCATTCCTTAAGTTCAAACTCCCATATCTCGCGAATGGATTGACGAACTTGAGAAATTCCTGTTGCATCTGAAAGTAGAAACCCGCCCGATTACAAAGATATGTGTGTTTTTCCCCTAGGCCATTGTAGTTATTGGTTTCGAGTATCAGACTTGCGAAAATTTTGAGGGTTTCCCAACCATTCCTTAACTTCAAACTCCTATATCTCGCGAACGGATTGACGAACTCGAGAAATTCCTGTTGCATCTGAAAGGAGAGACTCGCCCGATTAGAATGGTGTGTGTACTTTTCCCCTTGGCCATTCCAGTTATTCGTTTCTAGCATCAGAGTTTCGCAAATTTCGATGGTTTCTCAACCATTCCTTAACTTCAAACTCCCATATCTCGCGAACGGATTGACGAACTCCAGAAATTCCTGTTGCATCTGAAAGTAGACACTCGCCCGATTAGAATAGTGTGTGTACTTTTCCCCTAGGCCATTCCAGTTATTCGTTTCTAGCATCAGAATTTCGCAAATTTCGATGGTTTCTCAACCATTCCTTAACTTCAAACTCCCATATCTCGCGAACCGATTGACGAACTCGAGAAATTCCTGTTGCACCTGAAAGTGGAAACTCGCCCGATTACAAAGGTATGTGCATTTTTCCCCTAGGCCTTTGTAGTTATTGGTTTCGAGTATCAGAGTTGCGAAAATTTTGGTTGTTTCTCAAGCATTCCATAATTTCGAACTCCCATATCTCGCGAACGGGATGACGAACTCGAGAAATTCCTGTTGCATCTGAAACTGGAAACTCGCCCGATTACAAAGGTATGTGCATTTTTCCCCTAGGCCTTTGTAGTTATTGGTTTCGAGTATCAGAGTTGCGAAAATTTTGATTGTTTCTCAAGCATTCCTTAACTTCAAACTCCCATATCTCGCGAACGGAATGACGAACTCGAGCAATTCCTGTTGCATCTAAAAGTAGAAACTCGCACGATTACAAGGGTGTGTGTACTTTTCCCCTAGGCCATTCCAGTTATTGGTTTCGAGTATCAGACTTGCGAAAATTTTGATGGTTTCTCAACCATTCCTTAATTTCAAACTCCCATATCTCACGAACGGATTGACGAACTCGAGAAATTCCTGTTGCATCTGAAAGCAGAAACTCGCCCGATTACAGTGGTGTGTGTACTTTTACCCTAGGCCCTTCCAGTTATTGGTTTCGAGTATCAGACCAGCGAAAATTTTGATGGTTTCTCAAGCTTTCCTTAACTTCAAACTCCCATATCTCGCGAACGGATCTACGAAATCGAGAAATTCCTGTTGCATCTGAAAGTAGAAACTCGCCCGATTACAAAGGTATGTGCATTTTTCCCCTAGGCCTTTGTAGTTATTGGTTTCGAGTATCAGACTTTCGAAAATTTTGATGGTTTCTCAAGCATTCCTTAACTTCAAACTCCCATATCTCGCGAACGGAACGACGCACTCGAGAAATTCCTGTGCATCTGAAAGTGGAAACTCGCCCGATTACAAAGGTATGTGTATTTTTCCCCTAGGCCTTTGTAGTTATTGGTTTCGAGTACCAGACTTGCGAAAATTTTGATGGTTCCTCAACCATTCCTTAATTTCAAACTCCCATATCTCACGAACGGATTGATGAACTCGAGAAATTCCTGTTGCATCTGAAAGCAGAAACTCGCCCGATTACAATGGTGTGTGTACTTTTCCCCTAGGTCATTCCAGTTATTGGTTTCGAGTATCAGACCAGCGAAAATTTTGATGGTTTCTCAAGCATTCCTTAACTTCAAACTCCCATATCTCGCGAACGGAATGACGCACTCGAGAAATTCCTGTGCATCTGAAAGTGGAAACTCGCCCGATTACAATGGTATGTGTATTTTTCCCCTAGGCCTTTGTAGTTATTGGTTTCGAGTACCAGACTTGCGAAAATTTTGATGGTTCCTCAACCATTCCTTAATTTCAAACTCCCATATCTCACGAACGGATTGATGAACTCGAGAAATTCCTGTTGCATCTGAAAGCAGAAACTCGCCCGATTACAATGGTGTGTGTACTTTTCCCCTAGGTCATTCCAGTTATTGGTTTCGAGTATCAGACCAGCGAAAATTTTGATGGTTTCTCAAGCATTCCTTAACTTCAAACTCCCATATCTCGCGAACGGAATGACGCACTCGAGAAATTCCTGTGCATCTGAAAGTGGAAACTCGCCCGATTACAAAGGTATGTGTATTTTTCCCCTAGGCCTTTGTAGTTATTGGTTTCGAGTACCAGACTTGCGAAAATTTTGATGGTTCCTCAAGCATTCCTTAACTTCAAACTCCCATATCTCGCGAACGGATTGACGAA
Source organism: Ptiloglossa arizonensis (assembly GCF_051014685.1). Lineage (NCBI taxonomy): Eukaryota > Metazoa > Arthropoda > Insecta > Hymenoptera > Colletidae > Ptiloglossa > Ptiloglossa arizonensis. The sequence continues at coordinate 113,218 of NW_027478729.1, read as the reverse complement.
CTCGAGCATTTCTTGTTGCATCTGGAAGTAGAAACTCGCCCGATTACAATGGTGTGTGGACTTTTTCCCTAGGCCATTCCAGTTATTCGTTTCTAGCATCAGAATTGCGAAAATTTTGATGGTTTCACAATCATTCCTTAACTTCAAAATCCCATATCTCGCGAACGGAATGACGAACTCGAGAAATTCCTGTTGCATCTGAAAGTGGAAACTCGCCCAATTACAAAGGTATGTGCATTTTTCCCCTAGGCCTTTGTAGTTATTGGTTTCGAGTATCAGACTTTCGAAAATTTTAATCGTTTCTCAAGCATTCCATAACTTCAAACTCCCATATCTCACGAACGGATTGACGAACTCGAGAAATTCCTGTTGCATCTGAAAGCAGATACTCGCCCGATTACAGTGATGTGTGTACTTTTCCCCTAGGCCCTTCCAGTTATTGGTTTCGAGTATCAGACCAGCGAAAATTTTGATGGTTTCTCAAGCTTTCCTTAACTTCAAACTCCCATATCTCGCGAACGGATTGACGAACTCGAGCATTTCTTGTTGCATCTGGAAGTAGAAACTCGCCCGATTACAATGGTGTGTGGACTTTTCCCCTAGGCCATTCCAGTTATTCGTTTCTAGCATCAGAATTGCGAAAATTTTGATGGTTTCTCAACCATTCCTTAACTTCTAACTCCCATATCTCGCGAACGGAATGACGAACTCGAAAAATTCCTGTTGCATCTGAAAGTGGAAACTCGCCCAATTACAAAGGTATGTGCATTTTTCCCCTAGGCCTTTGTAGTTATTGGTTTCGAGTATCAGACTTTCGAAAATTTTGATCGTTTCTCAAGCATTCCATAACTTCAAACTCCCATATCTCACGAACGGATTGACGAACTCGAGAAATTCCTGTTGCATCTGAAAGCAGAAACTCGCCCGATTACAGTGATGTGTGTACTTTTCCCCTAGGCCCTTCCAGTTATTGGTTTCGAGTATCAGACCAGCGAAAATTTTGATGGTTTCTCAAGCTTTCCTTAACTTCAAACTCCCATATCTCGCGAACGGATCTACGAAATCGAGAAATTCCTGTTGCATCTGAAAGTAGAAACTCGCCCGATTACAAAGGTATGTGCATTTTTCCCCTAGGCCTTTGTAGTTATTGGTTTCGAGTACCAGACCAGCGAAAATTTTGATGGTTTCTCAAGCATTCCTTAACTTCAAACTCCCATATCTCGCGAACAGAATGACGAACTCGAGAAATTCCTGTTGCATCTGAAAGTTGAAACTCCCCCGATTACAAAGGTATGTGCATTTTCCCCTAGGTCTTTGTAGTTATTGGTTTCGAGTATCAGACTTTCGAAAATTTTGATCGTTTCTCAAGCATTCCTTAACTTCAAACTCCCATATCTCGCGAACGGATTGACGCACTCGAGAAACTCCTGTTGCATCTGAAAGTAGAAACTCGCCCGATTACAAAGATATGTGTGTTTTTCCCCTAGGCCTTTGTAGTTATTGGTTTCGAGTATCAGACTTGCGAAAATTTTGATGGTTTCTCAACCATTCCTTAATTTCAAACTCCCATATCTCACGAACGGATTGACGAACTCGAGAAATTCCTGTTGCATCTGAAAGCAGAAACTCGCCCGATTACAGTGGTGTGTGTACTTTTCCCCTAGGCCCTTCCAGTTATTGGTTTCGAGTATCAGACCAGCGAAAATTTTGATGGTTTCTCAAGCTTTCCTTAACTTCAAACTCCCATATCTCGAGAACGGAATGACGAACTCGAGAAATTCCTGTTGCATCTGAAAGTGGAAACTCGCCCGATTACAAAGGTATGAGCATTTTCCCCTAGGTCTTTGTAGTTATTGGTTTCGAGTATCGGACTTTCGAAAATTTTGATGGTTTCTCAACCATTCCTTAACTTCAAACTCCCATATCTCGCGAACGGAATGACGCACTCGAGAAATTCCTGTTGCATCTGAAAGTGGAAACTCGCCCGATTACAAAGGTATGTGCATTTTTCCCCTAGGCCTATGTAGTTATTGGTTTCGAGTATCAGACTTGCGAAAATTTTGATTGTTTCTCAAGCATTCCTTAACTTCAAACTCCCATATCTCGCGAACGGATTGACGAACTCGAGAAATTCCTGTTGCATCTGAAAGTAGAAACTCGCCCGATTACAATGGTGTGTGTACTTTTCCCCTAGGCCATTCCAGTTATTCGTTTCTAGCATCAGAATTGCGAAAATCTTGATGGTTTCACAATCATTCCTTAACTTCAAAATCCCATATCTCGCGAACGGAATGACGAACTCGAGAAATTCCTGTTGCATCTGAAAGTGGAAACTCGCCCGATTACAAAGGTATGTGCATTTTTCCCCTAGGCCTTTGTAGTTATTGGTATCGAGTATCAGACTTTCGAAAATTTCGATGGTTTCTCAAGCATTCCTTAACTTCAAAATCCCATATCTCGCGAACGGAATGACGAACTCGAGAAATTCCTGTTGCATCTGAAAGTGGAAACTCGCCCGATTACAAAGGTATGTGCATTTTTCCCCTAGGCCTTTGTAGTTATTGAATTCGAGTATCAGACTTTCGAAAATTTTGATGGTTTCTCAAGCATTCCTTAAGTTCAAACTCCCATATCTCGCGAATGGGTTGACGAACTTGAGAAATTCCTGTTGCATCTGAAAGTAGAAACCCGCCCGATTACAAAGATATGTGTGTTTTTCCCCTAGGCCATTGTAGTTATTGGTTTCGAGTATCAGACTTGCGAAAATTTTGAGGGTTTCCCAACCATTCCTTAACTTCAAACTCCTATATCTCGCGAACGGATTGACGAACTCGAGAAATTCCTGTTGCATCTGAAAGGAGAGACTCGCTCGATTATAATGGTGTGTGTACTTTTCCCCTAGGCCATTCCAGTTATTCGTTTCTAGCATCAGAGTTTCGCAAATTTCGATGGTTTCTCAACCATTCCTTAACTTCAAACTCCCATATCTCGCGAACGGATTGACGAACTCCAGAAATTCCTGTTGCATCTGAAAGTAGACACTCGCCCGATTGGAATAGTGTGTGTACTTTTCCCCTAGGCCATTCCAGTTATTCGTTTCTAGCATCAGAATTTCGCAAATTTCGATGGTTTCTCAACCATTCCTTAACTTCAAACTCCCATATCTCGCGAACCGATTGACGAACTCGAGAAATTCCTGTTGCACCTGAAAGTGGAAACTCGCCCGATTACAAAGGTATGTGCATTTTTCCCCTAGGCCTTTGTAGTTATTCGTTTCGAGTATCAGAGTTGCGAAAATTTTGGTTGTTTCTCAAGCATTCCATAACTTCGAACTCCCATATCTCGCGAACGGGATGACGAACTCGAGAAATTCCTGTTGCATCTGAAACTGGAAGCTCGCCCGATTACAAAGGTATGTGCATTTTTCCCCTAGGCCTTTGTAGTTATTGGTTTCGAGTATCAGACTTTCGAAAATTTTGTTCGTTTCTCAAGAATTCCTTAACTTCAAACTCCCAAAACTCGCGAACGGATTGACGCACTCGAGAAACTCCTGTTGCATCTGAAAGTAGAAACTCGCCCGATTACAAAGATATGTGTGTTTTTCCCTTAGGCCTTTGTAGTTATTGTTTTCGTGTATCAGACTTTCGAAAATTTTGATGGTTTCTCAACCATTCCTTAACTTCAAACTCCCATATCTCGCGAACGGATTGACGAACTCCAGAAATTCCTGTTGCATCTGAAAGTAGACACTCGCCCGATTAGAATGGTGTGTGTACTTTTCCCCTAGGCCATTCCAGTTATTCGTTTCTAGCATCGGAATTGCGCAAATTTCGATGGTTTCTCAACCATTCCTTAACTTCAAACTCCCATATCTCGCGAACGGATTGACGAACTCGAGAAATTCCTGTTGCATCTGAAAGTGGAAACTCGCCTGATTACAAAGGTATGTGTATTTTGCTCTAGGCCATTGTAGTTATTGGTTTCGAGTATCAGACTTGCGAAAATTTTGATAGTTTCTCAACCATTCCTTAACTTCAAACTCCCATTTCTCGCGAACGGATTGACGAACTCGAGAAATTCCTGTTGCATCTGAAAGTAGAAACACGCCCGATTACAAAGGTATGTGCATTTTTCCCCTAGGCCTTTGTAGTTATTGGTTTCGAGTATCAGACTTTCGAAAGTTTCGATGGTTTCTCAAGCATTCCTTAACTTCAAAATCCAATATCTCGCGAACGGAATGACGAACTCGAGAAATTCCTGTTGCATCTGAAAGTGGAAGCTCGCCCGATTACAAAGGTATGTGCATTTTTCCCCTAGGCCTTTGTAGTTATTGGTTTCGAGTATCAGATTTTCGAAAATTTTGATGGTTTCTCAAGCATTCCTTAACTTCAAACTCCCATATCTCGCGTACGGATTGACGAACTCGAGCAATTCTTGTTGCATCTGAAAGTAGAAACTCGCCCGATTACAATGGTGTGTGTACTTTTCCCCTAGGCCATTCCAGTTATTCGTTTCTAGCATCAGAATTGCGAAAATTTTGATTGTTTCTCAACCATTCCTTAACTTCAAACTCCCATATCTCGCGAACGGAATGACGAACTCGAGAAATTCCTGTTGCATCTGAAAGTGGAAACTCGCCCGATTACAAAGGTATGTGCATTTTCCCCTAGGCCTTTGTAGTTATTGGCTTCGAGTATCAGACTTTCGAAAATTTTGATGGTTTCTCAAGCATTCCTTAAGTTCAAACTCCCATATCTCGCGAATGGATTGACGAACTTGAGAAATTCCTGTTGCATCTGAAAGTAGAAACCCGCCCGATTACAAAGATATGTGTGTTTTTCCCCTAGGCCATTGTAGTTATTGGTTTCGAGTATCAGACTTGCGAAAATTTTGATGGTTCCTCAACCATTCCTTAAATTCAAACTCCCATATCTAGCGAACGGATTGACGAACTCGAGAAATTCCTGTTGCATCTGGAAGTAGAAACTCGCCCGATTACAATTGTGTGTGTACTTTTCCCCTAGGCCATTCCAGTTATTCGTTTCTAGCATCAGAATTGCGAAAATCTTGATGGTTTCTCAATCATTCCTTAACTTCAAACTCCCATATCTCGCGAACGGATTGACGCACTCGAGAAATTCCTGTTGCATCTGAAAGTAGAAATTCGCCCGATTACAAAGATATGTGTGTTTTTACCCTAGGCCTTTGTAGTTATTGGATTCGTGTTTCAGACTTACGAAAATTTTGATGGTTTCTCAACCATTCCTTAACTTCAAACTCCCATATCTCGCGAACGGATTGACCAACTCCAGAAATTCCTGTTGCATCTGAAAGTAGACACTCGCTCGATTATAATGGTGTGTGTACTTTTCCCCTAGGCCATTCCAGTTATTCGTTTCTAGCATCAGAGTTTCGCAAATTTCGATGGTTTCTCAACCATTCCTTAACTTCAAACTCCCATATCTCGCGAACGGATTGACGAACTCCAGAAATTCCTGTTGCATCTGAAAGTAGACACTCGCCCGATTGGAATAGTGTGTGTACTTTTCCCCTAGGCCATTCCAGTTATTCGTTTCTAGCATCAGAATTTCGCAAATTTCGATGGTTTCTCAACCATTCCTTAACTTCAAACTCCCATATCTCGCGAACCGATTGACGAACTCGAGAAATTCCTGTTGCACCTGAAAGTGGAAACTCGCCCGATTACAAAGGTATGTGCATTTTTCCCCTAGGCCTTTGTAGTTATTCGTTTCGAGTATCAGAGTTGCGAAAATTTTGGTTGTTTCTCAAGCATTCCATAACTTCGAACTCCCATATCTCGCGAACGGGATGACGAACTCGAGAAATTCCTGTTGCATCTGAAACTGGAAACTCGCCCGATTACAAAGGTATGTGCATTTTTCCCCTAGGCCTTTGTAGTTATTGGTTTCGAGTATCAGAGTTGCGAAAATTTTGATTGTTTCTCAAGCATTCCTTAACTTCAAACTCCCATATCTCGCGAACGGAATGACGAACTCGAGCAATTCCTGTTGCATCTGAAAGTAGAAACTCGCACGATTACAAGGGTGTGTGTACTTTTCCCCTAGGCCATTCCAGTTATTGGTTTCGAGTATCAGACTTGCGATAATTTTGATGGTTTCTCAACCATTCCTTAATTTCAAACTACCATATCTCACGAACGGATTGACGAACTCGAGAAATTCCTGTTGCATCTGAAAGCAGAAACTCGCCCGATTACAGTGGTGTGTGTACTTTTCCCCTAGGCCCTTCCAGTTATTGGTTTCGAGTATCAGACCAGCGAAAATTTTGATGGTTTCTCAAGCTTTCCTTAACTTCAAACTCCCATATCTCGCGAACGGATCTACGAAATCGAGAAATTCCTGTTGCATCTGAAAGTAGAAACTCGCCCGATTACGAAGGTATGTGCATTTTTCCCCTAGGCCTTTGTAGTTATTGGTTTCGAGTATCAGAGTTGCGAAAATTTTGATTGTTTCTCAAGCATTCCTTAATTTCGAACTCCCATATCTCGCGAACGGGATGACGAACTCGAGAAATTCCTGTTGCATCTGAAACTGGAAGCTCGCCCGATTACAAAGGTATGTGCATTTTTCCCCTAGGCCTTTGTAGTTATTGGTTTCGAGTATCAGACTTTCGAAAATTTTGTTCGTTTCTCAAGAATTCCTTAACTTCAAACTCCCAAAACTCGCGAACGGATTGACGCACTCGAGAAACTCCTGTTGCATCTGAAAGTAGAAACTCGCCCGATTACAAAGATATGTGTGTTTTTCCCTTAGGCCTTTGTAGTTATTGTTTTCGTGTATCAGACTTTCGAAAATTTTGATGGTTTCTCAACCATTCCTTAACTTCAAACTCCCATATCTCGCGAACGGATTGACGAACTCCAGAAATTCCTGTTGCATCTGAAAGTAGACACTCGCCCGATTAGAATGGTGTGTGTACTTTTCCCCTAGGCCATTCCAGTTATTCGTTTCTAGCATCGGAATTGCGCAAATTTCGATGGTTTCTCAACCATTCCTTAACTTCAAACTCCCATATCTCGCGAACGGATTGACGAACTCGAGAAATTCCTGTTGCATCTGAAAGTGGAAACTCGCCTGATTACAAAGGTATGTGTATTTTGCTCTAGGCCATTGTAGTTATTGGTTTCGAGTATCAGACTTGCGAAAATTTTGATAGTTTCTCAACCATTCCTTAACTTCAAACTCCCATTTCTCGCGAACGGATTGACGAACTCGAGAAATTCCTGTTGCATCTGAAAGTAGAAACTCGCCCGATTACAAAGGTATGTGCATTTTTCCCCTAGGCCTTTGTAGTTATTGGTTTCGAGTATCAGACTTTCGAAAGTTTCGATGGTTTCTCAAGCATTCCTTAACTTCAAAATCCAATATCTCGCGAACGGAATGACGAACTCGAGAAATTCCTGTTGCATCTGAAAGTGGAAGCTCTCCCGATTACAAAGGTATGTGCATTTTTCCCCTAGGCCTTTGTAGTTATTGGTTTCGAGTATCAGATTTTCGAAAATTTTGATGGTTTCTCAAGCATTCCTTAACTTCAAACTCCCATATCTCGCGTACGGATTGACGAACTCGAGCAATTCTTGTTGCATCTGAAAGTAGAAACTCGCCCGATTACAAAGATATGTGTGTTTTTCCCCTAGGCCATTGTAGTTATTGGTTTCGAGTATCAGACTTGCGAAAATTTTGATGGTTCCTCAACCATTCCTTAAATTCAAACTCCCATATCTAGCGAACGGATTGACGAACTCGAGAAATTCCTGTTGCATCTGGAAGTAGAAACTCGCCCGATTACAATTGTGTGTGTACTTTTCCCCTAGGCCATTCCAGTTATTCGTTTCTAGCATCAGAATTGCGAAAATCTTGATGGTTTCTCAATCATTCCTTAACTTCAAACTCCCATATCTCGCGAACGGATTGACGCACTCGAGAAATTACTGTTGCATCTGAAAGTAGAAATTCGCCCGATTACAAAGATATGTGTGTTTTTACCCTAGGCCTTTGTAGTTATTGGATTCGTGTTTCAGACTTACGAAAATTTTGATGGTTTCTCAACCATTCCTTAACTTCAAACTCCCATATCTCGCGAACGGATTGACCAACTCCAGAAATTCCTGTTGCATCTGAAAGTAGACACTCGCCCGATTAGAATGCTGTGTGTACTTTTCCCCTAGGAAATTCCAGTTATTCGTTTCTAGCATCAGAATTTCGCAAATTTCGATGGTTTCTCAACCATTCCTTTACTTCAAACTCCCATATCTCGCGAACGGATTGACGAACTCGAGAAATTCCTGATGCATCTGAAAGTGGAAACTCGCCCGATTACAAAGGTATGTGCATTTTCCCCTTGGCCTTTGTAGTTATTGGTTTCGAGTATCAGACTTTCGAAAATTTTGATCGTTTCTCAAGCATTCCTTAACTTCAAACTCCCATATCTCGCGAACGGATTGACGCACTCGAGAAACTCCTGTTGCATCTGAAAGTAGAAACTCGCCCGATTACAAAGATATGTGTGTTTTTCCCTTAGGCCTTTGTAGTTATTGGTTTCGTGTATCAGACTTTCGAAAATTTTGATGGTTTCTCAACCATTCCTTAACTTCAAACTCCCATATCTCGCGAACGGATTGACGAACTCCAGAAATTCCTGTTGCATCTGAAAGTAGACACTCGCCCGATTAGAATGGTGTGTGTACTTTTCCCCTAGGCCATTCCAGTTATTCGTTTCTAGCATCGGAATTGCGCAAATTTCGATGGTTTCTCAACCATTCCTTAACTTCAAACTCCCATATCTCGCGAACGGATTGACGAACTCGAGAAATTCCTGTTGCACCTGGAAGCAGAAACTCGCCCGATTACAATGGTGTGTGTACTCTTCCCCTAGGTCATTCCAGTTATTGGTTTCGAGTATAAGACTTGCGAAAATTTTGTTGGTTGCTCAACCATTCCTTAAATTCAAACTCCCATATCTCGCGAACGGATTGACAAACTCGAGAAATTCCTGTTGCATCTGAAAGTAGAAACTCGCCCGATTACAAAGATATGTGTGTTTTTCACCTAGGCCTTTGTAGTTATTGGTTTCGAGTATCAGACTTGCGAAAATTTTGATGGTTTCTCAACCATTCCTTAATTTCAAACTCCCATATCTCGCGAACGGATTGACGAACACCATTAATTCCTGTTGCATCCGAAAGTAGAAACTCTGCTAATTACAACGGTATGTGTGTTTTTCCCCTGGGCCATTGTAGTTATTGGTTTCGACTATCAGACTTGCGAAAATTTTGATGGTTTCTCAACCATTCCGTATCTTCAAACTCCCATATCTCGCGAAAGGGTTGACGAACTCGAGAAATTCCTGTTGCATCTTAAAGTAGAAACTCGCCCGATTACAATGGTGTGTGTAGTTTTCTCCTAGACCATTCCAGATATTGGTTTCGAGTATCAGACATTCGAAAATTTTGATGGTTTCTCAACCATTCCGTAACTTCACACTTCCATATCTCGCGAACAGATTGACGAACTCGAGAATTTCCTATTGCATCTGAAAGCAGAAACTCGCCCGATTACAACGGTATGTGCACTTTTGCTCTAGGCCATAGGAGTTATTGGTTCCAAGTATCAGACTTGCGAAAATTTTGATAGTTTCTCAACCATTCAATAACTTCAAACTCCCACATCTCGCGAACGGATTGACGAACTCGAGTAATTCCTGTTGCATCTGAAACTGGAAACTCGCCCGATTACAAAGATATGTGTATTTTTCCCGTAGGCCTTTGTAGTTATTGGTTTCGAGTATCAGACTTGCGAAAATTTTGAGGGTTTCCCAACCATTCCTTAACTTCAAACTCCCATATCTCACGAACGGAATGACGAACTCGAGAAATTCCTGTTGCATCTGAAAGCAGAAACTCGCCCGATTACAATGGTGTGTGTTCTTTTCCCCTAGGTCATTCCAGTTATTGGTTTCGAGTATCAGACCAGCGAAAATTTTGATGGTTTCTCAAGCATTCCTTAACCTCAAACTCCCATATCTCGCGAACGGATTTACGAAATCGAGAAATTTCTGTTGCATCTGAAAGTAGAAACTCGCCCGATTACAACGCTATGTGTACTTTTCTCCTAGGCCATTCCAGTTATTCGTTTCTAGCATCAGAATTGCGAAAATCTTGATGGTTTCTCAACCATTCATTAACTTCAAACTCCCATATCTCGCGAACGGAATGACGAACTCGAGAAATTCCTGTTGCATCTGAAAGTGGAAACTCGCCCCATTACAAAGGTATGTGCATTTTTCCCCTAGGCCTTTGTAGTTATTGGTTTCGAGTATCAGACTTTCGAAAATTTTGATCGTTTCTCAAGCATTCCTTAACTTCAAACTCCCATATCTCGCGAACGGATTGACGCACTCGAGAAACTCCTGTTGCATCTGAAAGTAGAAACTCGCCCGATTACAAAGATATGTGTGTTTTTCCCTTAGGCCTTTGTAGTTATTGGTTTCGTGTATCAGACTTTCGAAAATTTTGATGGTTTCTCAACCATTCCTTAATTTCAAACTCCCATATCTCGCGAACGGATTGACGAACTCCAGAAATTCCTGTTGCATCTGAAAGTAGACACTCGCCCGATTAGAATGGTGTGTGTACTTTTCCCCTAGGCCATTCCAGTTATTCGTTTCTAGCATCGGAATTGCGCAAATTTCGATGGTTTCTCAACCATTCCTTAACTTCAAACTCCCATATCTCGCGAACGGATTGACGAACTCGAGAAATTCCTGTTGCATCTGAAAGTGGAAACTCGCCCAATTACAAAGGTATGTGCATTTTTCCCCTAGGCCTTTGTAGGTATTGGTTTCGAGTATCAGACTTTCGAAAATTTTGAGCGTTTCTCAAGCATTCCTTAACTTCAAACTCCCATATCTCGCGAACGGATTGACGCACTCGAGAAACTCCTGTTGCATCTGAAAGTAGAAACTCGCCCGATTACAAAGATATGTGTGTTTTTCCCCTAGGCCTTTGTAGTTATTGGTTTCGAGTATCAGACCAGTGAAAATTTTGATGGTTTCTCAAGCATTCCTTAACTTCAAACTCCCATATCTCGAGAACGGAATGACGAACTCGAGAAATTCCTGTTGCATCTGAAAGTGGAAACTCGCCCGATTACAAAGGTATGTGCATTTTCCCCTAGGTCTTTGTAGTTATTGGTTTCAAGTATCGGACTTTCGAAAATTTTGATGCTTTCTCAACCATTCCTTAACTTCAAACTCCCATATCTCGCGAACGGAATGACGCACTCGAGAAATTCCTGTTGCATCTGAAAGTGGAAACTCGCCCGATTACAAAGGTATGTGCATTTTTCCCCTAGGCCTATGTAGTTATTGGTTTCGAGTATCAGACTTGCGAAAATTTTGATTGTTTCTCAAGCATTCCTTAACTTCAAACTCCCATATCTCGCGAACGAATTGACGAACTCGAGAAACTCCTGTTGCATCTGAAAGTAGAAACTCGCCCGATTACAAAGATATGTGTGTTTTTCCCTTAGGCCTTTGTAGTTATTGTTTTCGTGTATCAGACTTTCGAAAATTTTGATGGTTTCTCAACCATTCCTTAACTTCAAACTCCCATATCTCGCGAACGGATTGACGAACTCCAGAAATTCCTGTTGCATCTGAAAGTAGACACTCGCCCGATTAGAATGGTGTGTGTACTTTTCCCCTAGGCCATTCCAGTTATTCGTTTCTAGCATCGGAATTGCGCAAATTTCGATGGTTTCTCAACCATTCCTTAACTTCAAACTCCCATATCTCGCGAACGGATTGACGAACTCGAGAAATTCCTGTTGCATCTGAAAGTGGAAACTCGCCTGATTACAAAGGTATGTGTATTTTGCTCTAGGCCATTGTAGTTATTGGTTTCGAGTATCAGACTTGCGAAAATTTTGATAGTTTCTCAACCATTCCTTAACTTCAAACTCCCATTTCTCGCGAACGGATTGACGAACTCGAGAAATTCCTGTTGCATCTGAAAGTAGAAACTCGCCCGATTACAAAGGTATGTGCATTTTTCCCCTAGGCCTTTGTAGTTATTGGTTTCGAGTATCAGACTTTCGAAAGTTTCGATGGTTTCTCAAGCATTCCTTAACTTCAAAATCCAATATCTCGCGAACGGAATGACGAACTCGAGAAATTCCTGTTGCATCTGAAAGTGGAAGCTCTCCCGATTACAAAGGTATGTGCATTTTTCCCCTAGGCCTTTGTAGTTATTGGTTTCGAGTATCAGATTTTCGAAAATTTTGATGGTTTCTCAAGCATTCCTTAACTTCAAACTCCCATATCTCGCGTACGGATTGACGAACTCGAGCAATTCTTGTTGCATCTGAAAGTAGAAACTCGCCCGATTACAAAGATATGTGTGTTTTTCCCCTAGGCCATTGTAGTTATTGGTTTCGAGTATCAGACTTGCGAAAATTTTGATGGTTCCTCAACCATTCCTTAAATTCAAACTCCCATATCTAGCGAACGGATTGACGAACTCGAGAAATTCCTGTCGCATCTGGAAGTAGAAACTCGCCCGATTACAATTGTGTGTGTACTTTTCCCCTAGGCCATTCCAGTTATTCGTTTCTAGCATCAGAATTGCGAAAATCTTGATGGTTTCTCAATCATTCCTTAACTTCAAACTCCCATATCTCGCGAACGGATTGACGCACTCGAGAAATTCCTGTTGCATCTGAAAGTAGAAATTCGCCCGATTACAAAGATATGTGTGTTTTTACCCTAGGCCTTTGTAGTTATTGGATTCGTGTTTCAGACTTACGAAAATTTTGATGGTTTCTCAACCATTCCTTAACTTCAAACTCCCATATCTCGCGAACGGATTGACCAACTCCAGAAATTCCTGTTGCATCTGAAAGTAGACACTCGCCCGATTAGAATGCTGTGTGTACTTTTCCCCTAGGAAATTCCAGTTATTCGTTTCTAGCATCAGAATTTCGCAAATTTCGATGGTTTCTCAACCATTCCTTAACTTCAAACTCCCATATCTCGCGAACGGATTGACGAACTCGAGAAATTCCTGATGCATCTGAAAGTGGAAACTCGCCCGATTACAAAGGTATGTGCATTTTCCCCTTGGCCTTTGTAGTTATTGGTTTCGAGTATCAGACTTTCGAAAATTTTGATCGTTTCTCAAGCATTCCTTAACTTCAAACTCCCATATCTCGCGAACGGATTGACGCACTCGAGAAACTCCTGTTGCATCTGAAAGTAGAAACTCGCCCGATTACAAAGATATGTGTGTTTTTCCCTTAGGCCTTTGTAGTTATTGGTTTCGTGTATCAGACTTTCGAAAATTTTGATGGTTTCTCAACCATTCCTTAACTTCAAACTCCCATATCTCGCGAACGGATTGACGAACTCCAGAAATTCCTGTTGCATCTGAAAGTAGACACTCGCCCGATTAGAATGGTGTGTGTACTTTTCCCCTAGGCCATTCCAGTTATTCGTTTCTAGCATCGGAATTGCGCAAATTTCGATGGTTTCTCAACCATTCCTTAACTTCAAACTCCCATATCTCGCGAACGGATTGACGAACTCGAGAAATTCCTGTTGCACCTGGAAGCAGAAACTCGCCCGATTACAATGGTGTGTGTACTCTTCCCCTAGGTCATTCCAGTTATTGGTTTCGAGTATAAGACTTGCGAAAATTTTGTTGGTTGCTCAACCATTCCTTAAATTCAAACTCCCATATCTCGCGAACGGATTGACAAACTCGAGAAATTCCTGTTGCATCTGAAAGTAGAAACTCGCCCGATTACAAAGATATGTGTGTTTTTCACCTAGGCCTTTGTAGTTATTGGTTTCGAGTATCAGACTTGCGAAAATTTTGATGGTTTCTCAACCATTCCTTAATTTCAAACTCCCATATCTCGCGAACGGATTGACGAACACCATTAATTCCTGTTGCATCCGAAAGTAGAAACTCTGCTAATTACAACGGTATGTGTGTTTTTCCCCTGGGCCATTGTAGTTATTGGTTTCGACTATCAGACTTGCGAAAATTTTGATGGTTTCTCAACCATTCCGTATCTTCAAACTCCCATATCTCGCGAAAGGGTTGACGAACTCGAGAAATTCCTGTTGCATCTTAAAGTAGAAACTCGCCCGATTACAATGGTGTGTGTAGTTTTCTCCTAGACCATTCCAGATATTGGTTTCGAGTATCAGACATTCGAAAATTTTGATGGTTTCTCAACCATTCCGTAACTTCACACTTCCATATCTCGCGAACAGATTGACGAACTCGAGAATTTCCTATTGCATCTGAAAGCAGAAACTCGCCCGATTACAACGGTATGTGCACTTTTGCTCTAGGCCATAGGAGTTATTGGTTCCAAGTATCAGACTTGCGAAAATTTTGATAGTTTCTCAACCATTCAATAACTTCAAACTCCCACATCTCGCGAACGGATTGACGAACTCGAGTAATTCCTGTTGCATCTGAAACTGGAAACTCGCCCGATTACAAAGATATGTGTATTTTTCCCGTAGGCCTTTGTAGTTATTGGTTTCGAGTATCAGACTTGCGAAAATTTTGAGGGTTTCCCAACCATTCCTTAACTTCAAACTCCCATATCTCACGAACGGAATGACGAACTCGAGAAATTCCTGTTGCATCTGAAAGCAGAAACTCGCCCGATTACAATGGTGTGTGTACTTTTCCCCTAGGTCATTCCAGTTATTGGTTTCGAGTATCAGACCAGCGAAAATTTTGATGGTTTCTCAAGCATTCCTTAACCTCAAACTCCCATATCTCGCGAACGGATTTACGAAATCGAGAAATTTCTGTTGCATCTGAAAGTAGAAACTCGCCCGATTACAACGCTATGTGTACTTTTCTCCTAGGCCATTCCAGTTATTCGTTTCTAGCATCAGAATTGCGAAAATCTTGATGGTTTCTCAACCATTCATTAACTTCAAACTCCCATATCTCGCGAACGGATTGACGAACTCGAGAAATTCCTGTTGCATCTGAAAGTGGAAACTCGCCCAATTACAAAGGTATGTGCATTTTTCCCCTAGGCCTTTGTAGGTATTGGTTTCGAGTATCAGACTTTCGAAAATTTTGAGCGTTTCTCAAGCATTCCTTAACTTCAAACTCCCATATCTCGCGAACGGATTGACGCACTCGAGAAACTCCTGTTGCATCTGAAAGTAGAAACTCGCCCGATTACAAAGATATGTGTGTTTTTCCCCTAGGCCTTTGTAGTTATTGGTTTCGAGTATCAGACCAGTGAAAATTTTGATGGTTTCTCAAGCATTCCTTAACTTCAAACTCCCATATCTCGAGAACGGAATGACGAACTCGAGAAATTCCTGTTGCATCTGAAAGTGGAAACTCGCCCGATTACAAAGGTATGTGCATTTTCCCCTAGGTCTTTGTAGTTATTGGTTTCAAGTATCGGACTTTCGAAAATTTTGATGCTTTCTCAACCATTCCTTAACTTCAAACTCCCATATCTCGCGAACGGAATGACGCACTCGAGAAATTCCTGTTGCATCTGAAAGTGGAAACTCGCCCGATTACAAAGGTATGTGCATTTTTCCCCTAGGCCTATGTAGTTATTGGTTTCGAGTATCAGACTTGCGAAAATTTTGATTGTTTCTCAAGCATTCCTTAACTTCAAACTCCCATATCTCGCGAACGAATTGACGAACTCGAGAAATTCCGGTTGCATCTGAAAGCAGAAACTCGCCCGATTACAATGTTTTGCGTACTTTTCCCCTAGGTCATTCCAGTTATTGGTTTCGAGTATCAGACCAGCGAAAATTTTGATGGTTTCCCAAGCATTCCTTAACTTCAAACTCCCATATCTCGCGAACGGATTGACGAACTCGAGAAATTCCTGTTGCATCTGAAAGTAGAAACTCGCCCGATTACAATGGTGTGTGTACTTTTCCCCTAGGCCATTCCAGTTATTCGTTTCTAGCATCAGAATTGCGAAAATCTTGATGGTTTCACAATCATTCCTTAACTTCAAAATCCCATATCTCGCGAACGGAATGACGAACTCGAGAAATTCCTGTTGCATCTGAAAGTGGAAACTCGCCCGATTACAAAGGTATGTGCATTTTTCCCCTAGGCCTTTGTAGTTATTGAATTCGAGTATCAGACTTTCGAAAATTTTGATGGTTTCTCAAGCATTCCTTAAGTTCAAACTCCCATATCTCGCGAATGGATTGACGAACTTGAGAAATTCCTGTTGCATCTGAAAGTAGAAACCCGCCCGATTACAAAGATATGTGTGTTTTTCCCCTAGGCCATTGTAGTTATTGGTTTCGAGTATCAGACTTGCGAAAATTTTGAGGGTTTCCCAACCATTCCTTAACTTCAAACTCCTATATCTCGCGAACGGATTGACGAACTCGAGAAATTCCTGTTGCATCTGAAAGGAGAGACTCGCTCGATTATAATGGTGTGTGTACTTTTCCCCTAGGCCATTCCAGTTATTCGTTTCTAGCATCAGAGTTTCGCAAATTTCGATGGTTTCTCAACCATTCCTTAACTTCAAACTCCCATATCTCGCGAACGGATTGACGAACTCCAGAAATTCCTGTTGCATCTGAAAGTAGACACTCGCCCGATTGGAATAGTGTGTGTACTTTTCCCCTAGGCCATTCCAGTTATTCGTTTCTAGCATCAGAATTTCGCAAATTTCGATGGTTTCTCAACCATTCCTTAACTTCAAACTCCCATATCTCGCGAACCGATTGACGAACTCGAGAAATTCCTGTTGCACCTGAAAGTGGAAACTCGCCCGATTACAAAGGTATGTGCATTTTTCCCCTAGGCCTTTGTAGTTATTCGTTTCGAGTATCAGAGTTGCGAAAATTTTGGTTGTTTCTCAAGCATTCCATAACTTCGAACTCCCATATCTCGCTAACGGGATGACGAACTCGAGAAATTCCTGTTGCATCTGAAACTGGAAACTCGCCCGATTACAAAGGTATGTGCATTTTTCCCCTAGGCCTTTGTAGTTATTGGTTTCGAGTATCTGACTTGCGAAAATTTTGATAGTTTCTCAACCATTCCTTAACTTCAAACTCCCATTTCTCGCGAACGGATTGACGAACTCGAGAAATTGCTGTTGCATCCAAAAGTAGAAACATGCCCGATTACAATGGTGTGTGTACTTTTCCCCTAGGCCATTCCAGTTCTTGGTTTCGAGTATCAGACTTGCGAAAATGTTGATGGTTTCTCAACCATTCCTTAACTTCAAACTCCCATATCTCGCGAACGGATTGACGAACTCGAGAAATTCCTGTTGCATCTGAGAGTGGAAACCCGCCCGATTACAAAGGTATGTGTATTTTCCCCTAGGACTTTGTAGTTATTGGTTTCGAGTATCAGACTTGCGAAAATTTTGATAGTTTCTCAACCATTCCTTAACTTCAAACACCCATTTCTCGCGAACGGATTGACGAACTCGAGAATTTCCTTTTGCATCTGAAAGTAGAAACTCGCCCGATTACAAAGATATGTGTGTTTTTCACCTAGGGCTTTGTAGTTATTGGTTTCAAGTATCAGACTTGCGAAAATTTTGATAGTTTCTCAACCATTCCTTAACTTCAAACTCCCATATCTCGCGAACGGATTGACGAACTCGAGAAATTCCTGTTGCACCTGGAAGCAGAAACTCGCCCGATTACAATGGTGTGTGTACTCTTCCCCTAGGTCATTCCAGTTATTGGTTTCGAGTATAAGACTTGCGAAAATTTTGTTGGTTGCTCAACCATTCCTTAAATTCAAACTCCCATATCTCGCGAACGGATTGACAAACTCGAGAAATTCCTGTTGCATCTGAAAGTAGAAACTCGCCCGATTACAAAGATATGTGTGTTTTTCACCTAGGCCTTTGTAGTTATTGGTTTCGAGTATCAGACTTGCGAAAATTTTGATGGTTTCTCAACCATTCCTTAATTTCAAACTCCCATATCTCGCGAACGGATTGACGAACACCATTAATTCCTGTTGCATCCGAAAGTAGAAACTCTGCTAATTACAACGGTATGTGTGTTTTTCCCCTGGGCCATTGTAGTTATTGGTTTCGACTATCAGACTTGCGAAAATTTTGATGGTTTCTCAACCATTCCGTATCTTCAAACTCCCATATCTCGCGAAAGGGTTGACGAACTCGAGAAATTCCTGTTGCATCTTAAAGTAGAAACTCGCCCGATTACAATGGTGTGTGTAGTTTTCTCCTAGACCATTCCAGATATTGGTTTCGAGTATCAGACATTCGAAAATTTTGATGGTTTCTCAACCATTCCGTAACTTCACACTTCCATATCTCGCGAACAGATTGACGAACTCGAGAATTTCCTATTGCATCTGAAAGCAGAAACTCGCCTGATTACAACGGTATGTGCACTTTTGCTCTAGGCCATAGGAGTTATTGGTTCCAAGTATCAGACTTGCGAAAATTTTGATAGTTTCTCAACCATTCAATAACTTCAAACTCCCACATCTCGCGAACGGATTGACGAACTCGAGTAATTCCTGTTGCATCTGAAACTGGAAACTCGCCCGATTACAAAGGTATGTGTATTTCTCCCGTAGGCCTTTGTAGTTATTGGTTTCGAGTACCAGACTTGCGAAAATTTTGAGGGTTTCCCAACCATTCCTTAACTTCAAACTCCCATATCTCACGAACGGAATGACGAACTCGAGAAATTCCTGTTGCATCTGAAAGCAGAAACTCGCCCGATTACAATGGTGTGTGTACTTTTCCCCTAGGTCATTCCAGTTATTGGTTTCGAGTATCAGACCAGCGAAAATTTTGATGGTTTCTCAAGCATTCCTTAACCTCAAACTCCCATATCTCGCGAACGGATTTACGAAATCGAGAAATTCCTGTTGCATCTGAAAGTAGAAACTCGCCCGATTACAACGCTATGTGTACTTTTCTCCTAGGCCATTCCAGTTATTCGTTTCTAGCATCAGAATTGCGAAAATCTTGATGGTTTCTCAACCATTCATTAACTTCAAACTCCCATATCTCGCGAACGGAATGACGAACTCGAGAAATTCCTGTTGCATCTGAAAGTGGAAACTCGCCCCATTACAAAGGTATGTGCATTTTTCCCCTAGGCCTTTGTAGTTATTGGTTTCGAGTATCAGACTTTCGAAAATTTTGATCGTTTCTCAAGCATTCCTTAACTTCAAACTCCCATATCTCGCGAACGGATTGACGCACTCGAGAAACTCCTGTTGCATCTGAAAGTAGAAACTCGCCCGATTACAAAGATATGTGTGTTTTTCCCTTAGGCCTTTGTAGTTATTGGTTTCGTGTATCAGACTTTCGAAAATTTTGATGGTTTCTCAACCATTCCTTAACTTCAAACTCCCATATCTCGCGAACGGATTGACGAACTCCAGAAATTCCTGTTGCATCTGAAAGTAGACACTCGCCCGATTAGAATGGTGTGTGTACTTTTCCCCTAGGCCATTCCAGTTATTCGTTTCTAGCATCGGAATTGCGCAAATTTCGATGGTTTCTCAAGCTTTCCTTAACTTCAAACTCCCATATCTCGCGAACGGATCTACGAAATCGAGAAATTCCTGTTGCATCTGAAAGTAGAAACTCGCCCGATTACAAAGGTATGTGCATTTTTCCCCTAGGCCTTTGTAGGTATTGGTTTCGAGTATCAGACTTTCGAAAATTTTGAGCGTTTCTCAAGCATTCCTTAACTTCAAACTCCCATATCTCGCGAACGGATTGACGCACTCGAGAAACTCCTGTTGCATCTGAAAGTAGAAACTCGCCCGATTACAAAGATATGTGTGTTTTTCCCCTAGGCCTTTGTAGTTATTGGTTTCGAGTATCAGACCAGTGAAAATTTTGATGGTTTCTCAAGCATTCCTTAACTTCAAACTCCCATATCTCGAGAACGGAATGACGAACTCGAGAAATTCCTGTTGCATCTGAAAGTGGAAACTCGCCCGATTACAAAGGTATGTGCATTTTCCCCTAGGTCTTTGTAGTTATTGGTTTCGAGTATCGGACTTTCGAAAATTTTGATGCTTTCTCAACCATTCCTTAACTTCAAACTCCCATATCTCGCGAACGGAATGACGCACTCGAGAAATTCCTGTTGCATCTGAAAGTGGAAACTCGCCCGATTACAAAGGTATGTGCATTTTTCCCCTAGGCCTATGTAGTTATTGGTTTCGAGTATCAGACTTGCGAAAATTTTGATTGTTTCTCAAGCATTCCTTAACTTCAAACTCCCATATCTCGCGAACGAATTGACGAACTCGAGAAATTCCGGTTGCATCTGAAAGCAGAAACTCGCCCGATTACAATGTTGTGCGTACTTTTCCCCTAGGTCATTCCAGTTATTGGTTTCGAGTATCAGACCAGCGAAAATTTTGATGGTTTCTCAAGCATTCCTTAACTTCAAACTCCCATATCTCGCGAACGGATTGACGGACTCGAGAAATTCCTGTTGCATCTGAAAGTAGAAACTCGCCCGATTACAATGGTGTGTGTACTTTTCCCCTAGGCCATTCCAGTTATTCGTTTCTAGCATCAGAATTGCGAAAATCTTGATGGTTTCACAATCATTCCTTAACTTCAAAATCCCGTATCTCGCGAACGGAATGACGAACTCGAGAAATTCCTGTTGCATCTGAAAGTGGAAACTCGCCCGATTACAAAGGTATGTGCATTTTTCCCCTAGGCCTTTGTAGTTATTGGTTTCGAGTATCAGACTTTCGAAAATTTCGATGGTTTCTCAAGCATTCCTTAACTTCAAAATCCCATATCTCGCGAACGGAATGACGAACTCGAGAAATTCCTGTTGCATCTGAAAGTGGAAACTCGCCCGATTACAAAGGTATGTGCATTTTTCCCCTAGGCCTTTGTAGTTATTGGTTTCGAGTATCAGACTTTCGAAAATTTTGATGGTTTCTCAAGCATTCCTTAACTTCAAACTCCCATATCTCGCGAACGGATTGACGAACTCGTGCAATTCTTGCTTCATCTGAAAGTAGAAACTCACCCGATTACAATGGTGTGTGTACTTTTCCCCTAGGCCATTCCAGTTATTCGTTTCTAGCATCAGAATTGCGAAAATTTTGATTGTTTCTCAACCATTCCTTAACTTCAAACTCCCATATCTCGCGAACGGAATGACGAACTCGAGAAATTCCTGTTGCATCTGAAAGTGGAAACTCGCCCGATTACAAAGGTATGTGCATTTTCCCCTAAGGCCTTTGTAGTTATTGGCTTCGAGTATCAGACTTTCGAAAATTTTGATGGTTTCTCAAGCATTCCTTAACTTCAAACTCCCATATCTCGCGAATGCATTGACGAACTTGAGAAATTCCTGTTGCATCTGAAAGTAGAAACCCGCCCGATTACAAAGATATGTGTGTTTTTCCCCTAGGCCATTGTAGTTATTGGTTTCGAGTATCAGACTTGCGAAAATTTTGAGGGTTTCCCAACCATTCCTTAACTTCAAACTCCCATATCTCGCGAACGGATTGACGAACTCGAGAAATTCCTGTTGCACCTGAAAGTGGAAACTCGCCCGATTACAAAGGTATGTGCATTTTTCCCCTAGGCCTTTGTAGTTATTGGTTTCGAGTATCAGAGTTGCGAAAATTTTGATTGTTTCTCAAGCATTCCTTAATTTCGAACTCCCATATCTCGCGAACGGGATGACGAACTCGAGAAATTCCTGTTGCATCTGAAACTGGAAACTCGCCCGATTACAAAGGTATGTGCATTTTTCCCCTAGGCCTTTGTAGTTATTGGTTTCGAGTATCAGACTTTCGAAAATTTTGTTCGTTTCTCAAGAATTCCTTAACTTCAAACTCCCAAAACTCGCGAACGGATTGACGCACTCGAGAAACTCCTGTTGCATCTGAAAGTAGAAACTCGCCCGATTACAAAGATATGTGTGTTTTTCCCTTAGGCCTTTGTAGTTATTGGTTTCGTGTATCAGACTTTCGAAAATTTTGATGGTTTCTCAACCATTCCTTAACTTCAAACTCCCATATCTCGCGAACGGATTGACGAACTCAAGAAATTCCTGTTGCATCTGAAAGTAGACACTCGCCCGATTAGAATGGTGTGTGTACTTTTCCCCTAGGCCATTCCAGTTATTCGTTTCTAGCATCGGAATTGCGCAAATTTCGATGGTTTCTCAACCATTCCTTAACTTCAAACTCCCATATCTCGCGAACGGATTGACGAACTCGAGAAATTCCTGTTGCATCTGAAAGTGGAAACTCGCCTGATTACAAAGGTATGTGTATTTTCCTCTAGGCCATTGTAGTTATTGGTTTCGAGTATCAGACTTGCGAAAATTTTGATAGTTTCTCAACCATTCCTTAACTTCAAACTCCCATTTCTCGCGAACGGATTGACGAACTCGAGAAATTCCTGTTGCATCTGAAAGTAGAAACTCGCCCGATTACAAAGGTATGTGCATTTTTCCCCTAGGCCTTTGTAGTTATTGGTTTCGAGTATCAGAATTTCGAAAATTTTGATGGTTTCTCAAGCATTCCTTAACTTCAAACTCCCATATCTCGCGAACGGATTGACGAACTCGAGAAATTCCTGTTGCATCTGAAAGTAGAAGCTCGCCCGATTATAAAGATATGTGTATTTTCCTCTAGGCCATTGTAGTTATTGGTTTCGAGTATCAGACTTGCGAAAATTTTGATAGTTTCTCAACCATTCCTTAACTTCAAACTCCCATTTCTCGCGAACGGATTGACGAACTCGAGAAATTCCTGTTGCACCTGAAAGTGGAAACTCGCCCGATTACAAAGGTATGTGCATTTTTCCCCTAGGCCTTTGTAGTTATTGGTTTCGAGTATCAGAGTTGCGAAAATTTTGATTGTTTCTCAAGCATTCCTTAATTTCGAACTCCCATATCTCGCGAACGGGATGACGAACTCGAGAAATTCCTGTTGCATCTGAAACTGGAAACTCGCCCGATTACAAAGGTATGTGCATTTTTCCCCTAGGCCTTTGTAGTTATTGGTTTCGAGTATCAGACTTTCGAAAATTTTGTTCGTTTCTCAAGAATTCCTTAACATCAAACTCCCAAAACTCGCGAACGGATTGACGCACTCGAGAAACTCCTGTTGCATCTGAAAGTAGAAACTCGCCCGATTACAAAGATATGTGTGTTTTTCCCTTAGGCCTTTGTAGTTATTGGTTTCGTGTATCAGACTTTCGAAAATTTTGATGGTTTCTCAACCATTCCTTAACTTCAAACTCCCATATCTCGCGAACGGATTGACGAACTCAAGAAATTCCTGTTGCATCTGAAAGTAGACACTCGCCCGATTAGAATGGTGTGTGTACTTTTCCCCTAGGCCATTCCAGTTATTCGTTTCTAGCATCGGAATTGCGCAAATTTCGATGGTTTCTCAACCATTCCTTAACTTCAAACTCCCATATCTCGCGAACGGATTGACGAACTCGAGAAATTCCTGTTGCATCTGAAAGTGGAAACTCGCCTGATTACAAAGGTATGTGTATTTTCCTCTAGGCCATTGTAGTTATTGGTTTCGAGTATCAGACTTGCGAAAATTTTGATAGTTTCTCAACCATTCCTTAACTTCAAACTCCCATTTCTCGCGAACGGATTGACGAACTCGAGAAATTCCTGTTGCATCTGAAAGTAGAAACTCGCCCGATTACAAAGGTATGTGCATTTTTCCCCTAGGCCTTTGTAGTTATTGGTTTCGAGTATCAGAATTTCGAAAATTTTGATGGTTTCTCAAGCATTCCTTAACTTCAAACTCCCATATCTCGCGAACGGATTGACGAACTCGAGAAATTCCTGTTGCATCTGAAAGTAGAAGCTCTCCCGATTATAAAGATATGTGTGTTTTTCCCATAGGCCTTTGTAGTTATTGCTTTCGAGTATCAGACCTGCCAAAATTTTGATGGTTTCTCAACCATTCCTTAACTTCAAACTTCCATATCTCGCTAACGGATTGACGAACCCGAGAAATTCCTGTTGCATCTGAAAGTAGAGACTCGCCCGATTACAAAGATATGTGTGTTTTTCACCTAGGCCTTTGTAGTTATTAGTTTCGAGTATCAGACTTGCGAAAATTTTGATGGTTTCTCAACCATTCCTTAACTTCAAACACCCATATCTCGCGAACGGATTGACGAACTCGAGAAATTCCTGTTGCATCTGAAAGTAGAAACTCGCCCGATTACAAAGATATGTGTGTTTTTCACCTAGGCCTTTGTAGTTATTGGTTTCGAGTATCAGACTTGCGAAAATTTTGATGGTTTCTCAACCATTCCTTAACTTCAAACTCCCATTTCTCGCGAACGGATTGACGAACTCGAGAAATTCCTGTTGCATCTGAAAGCAGAAACTCGCCCGATTACAACGGTATGTGCATTTTTGCCCTAGGCCATAGGAGTTATTGGTTTCAAGTATCAGACTTTCGAAAATTTTGATGGTTCCTCAACCATTCCTTAATTTCAAACTCCCATATCTCGCGAACGGATTGATGAACTCGAGAAATTCCTGTTGCATCTGAAAGTAGAAACTCGCCCGATTACAATGGTGTGTGTACTTTTCCCCTAGGCCATTCCAGTTATTCGTTTCTAGCATCAGAATTGCGAAAATTTTGATGGTTTCTCAACCATTCCATAACTTCAAACTCCCACATCTCGCGAACGGATTGACGAACTCGAGAAATTCCTGTTGCATGTGAAAGTAGAAACTCGCCCGATTACAATGGTATGTGTACTTTTCCCCTAGGCCATTCCAGTTATTGGTTTCGAGTATCAGACCAGCGAATATTTTTATGGTCCCTCAACCATTCCTTAACTTCAAACTCCCATATATCGCGAACGGATTGACGAATTCGAGAAATTCCTGTTGTATCTGAAAGTAGAAACTCGCCCGATTACAATGCTGTGTGTACTTTTCCCCTAGGCAACTCCAGTTATTGTTATCGAATATCAGACTTGCGAAAATTTTGATGGTTTCTCAACCATCTCTTAACTCGGAACTCCGACATTTCGCGAACGGATTGACGAATCCGAATAATTTCTGTTGCATCTGAAAGTAGAAACTCTCCCAGTTACAACGGTATGTCTATTTTGCCCCTAGGCCTTTGTAGTTATTGGTTTCGAGTATCAGACTTTCGAAAATTTTGATGGTTCCTCAACCATTCCTTAATTTCAAACTCCCATATCTCGCGAACGGATTGATGAACTCGAGAAATTCCTGTTGCATCTGAAAGTAGAAACTCGCCCGATTACAATGGTGTGTGTACTTTTCCCCTAGGACATTCCAGTTATTCGTTTCTAGCATCAGAATTTCGCAAATTTCGATGGTTTCTCAATCATTCCTTAACTTCAAACTCCCATATCTCGCGAACGGATTGACGAACTCGAGAAATTCCTGTTGCATATGAAAGGAGAGACTCGCCCGATTTGAATGGTGTGTTTACTTTTCCCCTAGGCCATTCCAGTTATTCGTTTCTAGCATCAGAATTTCGCAAATTTCGAAGGTTTCTCAACCATTCCTTAACTTCAAACTCCCATATCTCGCGAACGGATTGACGAACTCGAGAAATTCCTGTTGCATCTGAAAGTGGAAACTCGCCCGATTACAAAGGTATGTGTATTTTCCCCTAGGCCATTGTAGTTATTGGTTTCGAGTATCAGACTTGCGAAAATTTTGATAGTTTCTCAACCATTCCTTAACTTCAAACTCCCATTTCTCGCGAACGGATTGACGAACTCGAGAAATTCCTGTTGCATCTGAAAGTAGAAACATGCCCGATTACAATGGTGTGTGTACTTTTCCCCTAGGCCAATCCAGTTCTTGGTTTCGAGTATCAGACTTGCGAAAAAGTTGATGGTTTCTCAACCATTCCTTAACTTCAAACTCCCATATCTCGCGAACGGATTGACGAACTCGAGAAATTCCTGTTGCATCTGAGAGTGGAAACCCGCCCGATTACAAAGGTATGTGTATTTTCCCCTAGGCCTTTGTAGTTATTGGTTTCGAGTATCAGACTTGCGAAAATTTTGAGGGTTTCCCAACCATTCCTTAACTTCAAACTCCCATATCTCGCGAACGGATTGACGAACCCGAGAATTTCCTTTTGCACCTGAAAGTAGAAAGTCGATCGACTACAATGGTGTGTGTACTTTTCCCCTAGGCCATTCCAGTTATTCGTTTCTAGAATCCGAATTGCGAAAATTTTGATGGTTTCTCAACCATTCCTTAACTCCAAACTCCCATTTCTCGCGAACGGATTGACGAACTCGTGAAATTCCTGTTGCATCTGAAAGTAGAAACTCGCCCGATTACAATGGTGTGTGTACTTTTCCCCTAGGCCATCCCAGTTAATGGTTTCGAGTATCAGACCAGCGAATATTTTGATGGTTCCTCAACCATTCCTTAACTTCAAACTCCCATATCTCGCGAACTGGTTGACGAACTCGAGAAATTCCTGTTGCATGTGAAAGTAGAGACTCTCCCAATTATAAGGGTATGTGTATTTTTCCCCTAGGCCATTGTAGTTATTGCTTTCGAGTATCAGACTTGCGAAAATTTTGAAGGTTTCTCAACCTTTCCTTAACCTCAAACTCCCATATCTCGGGAACGGGTTGACGAACTCGAGAAATTCCTGTTGCATCTGAAAGTAGAAACTCGCCCGATTACAGTGGTGTGTGTACTTTTCGCCTAGGCCATTCCAGTTATTGGTTTCGAGTATCAGACCAGCGAAAATTTTGATTGTTTCTCAACCATTCCTTAACTTCAAACTCCCATATCTCGCGAACGGATTGATGAACTCGAGAAATTCCTGTTGCATCTGAAAGTAGAAACTCGCCCGATTACAATGGTGTGTGTACTTTTCCCCTAGGCCATTCCAGTTATTCGTTTCTAGCATCAGAATTGCGAAAATTTTGATGGTTTCTCAACCATTCCATAACTTCAGACTCCCACATCTCGCGAACGGATTGACGAACTCGAGAAATTCCTGTTGCATGTGAAAGTAGAAACTCTCCCAATTATAAGGGTATGTGTATTTTTCCCCTAGGCCATTGTAGTTATTGCTTTCGAGTATCAGACTTGCGAAAATTTTGAAGGTTTCTCAACCTTTCCTTAACCTCAAACTCCCATATCTCGGGAACGGGTTGACGAACTCGAGAAATTCCTGTTGCATCTGAAAGTAGAAACTCGCCCGATTACAGTGGTGTGTGTACTTTTCGCCTAGGCCATTCCAGTTATTGGTTTCGAGTATCAGACCAGCGAAAATTTTGATTGTTTCTCAACCATTCCTTAACTTCAAACTCCCATATCTCGCGAACGGATTGACGAACTCGAAAAATTCCTGTTGCATCTGAAAGTAGAAACTCGCTCGATTACAAAGATATGTGTGTTTTTCCCCGAGGCCTTTGTAGTTATTGGTTTCGAGTATCAGACTTGCGAAAATTTTGATAGTTTCTCAACCATTCCTTAACTTCAAACTCCCATATCTCGCGAACGGATTGATGAACTCGAGAAATTCCTGTTGCATCTGAAAGTAGAAACTCGCCCGATTACAATGGTGTGTGTACTTTTCCCCTAGGCCATTCCAGTTATTCGTTTCTAGCATCAGAATTGCGAAAATTTTGATGGTTTCTCAACCATTCCATAACTTCAGACTCCCACATCTCGCGAACGGATTGACGAACTCGAGAAATTCCTGTTGCATCTGAAAGTGGAAACTCGCCCGATTACAAAGGTATGTGTATTTTTCCCGTAGGCCTTTGTAGTTATTGGTTTCGAGTATCAGACTTGCGAAAATTTTGATCGTTCCTCAACCATTCCTTAAATTCAATCTCCCATTTCTCGCGAACGGATTGACGAACTCGAGAAATTCCTGTTGCATCTGAAAGTAGAAACTCTCCCAATTACAACGGTATGTGTGTTTTTCCCCTGGGCCATTGTAGTTATTGGTTTCGAGTATCAGAATTGCGAAAATTTTGATCGTATCTCAACCATTCCTGAACTTCAATCTCCCACATCTCGCGAACGGATTGACTAACATGAGAAATTCCTGTTGCATATGAAAGTAGAAACTCGCCCGATTACAATGGTATGTGTACTTTTCCCCTAGGCCATTCCAGTTATTGGTTTCGAGTATCAGACCAGCGAATATTTTTATGGTCCCTCAACCATTCCTTAACTTCAAACTCCCATATATCGCGAACGGATTGAAGAATTCGAGAAATTCCTGTTGTATCTGAAAGTAGAAACTCGCCCGATTACATTGCTGTGTGTACTTTTCCCCTAGGCCACTCCAGTTGTTGTTATCGTGTATCAGACTTGCGAAAATTTTGATGGTGTCTCAACCCTCTCATAACTCCAAACTCCGATATTTCGCGAACGGATTGACGAAGTCGAGAAATTCCTGTTGCATCTGAAAGTAGAAACTCGCCCGATTACAACGGTGTGTGTACTTTTCCCCTAGGCCATTCCAGTTACTGGTTTCGAGTATCAGACCAGCGAAAATTTTGATGGTTTCTCAACCATTCCTTAATATCAAGCTCCCATATCTCGCGAACGGATTGACGAACTCGATTATTTCCTATTGCATCTGAAAGTAGAAAGTCGATCGACTACAATGGTGTGTGTACTTTTCCCCTAGGCCATTCCTGTTATTCGTTTCTAGAATCCGAATTGCGAAAATTTTGATGGTTTCTCAACCATTCCTTAACTCCAAACTCCCATTTCTCGCGAACGGATTGACGAACTCGTGAAATTCCTGTTGCATCTGAAAGTAGAAAGTCGACCGATTGCAATGGTGTGTGGACTTTTCCCCTAGGCCATTCCAGTTATTCGTTTCTAGAATCAGAATTGCGAAAATTTTGATGGTTTCTCAACCATTCCTTAACTTCAAACTCCCATATCTCGCGAACGGATTGACGAACTCGAGAAATTCCTGTTGCATCTGAAAGCAGAAACTCGCCCGATTACCATGGTATGTGTATTTTTGCCCTAGGCCACAGTAGTTATTGGTTTCGAGAATCAGACTTGCAAAAATTTTGATGGTTTCTCAAGCATTACTTAACTTCGAACTCCCATATCTCGCGAACGGTTTGACGAACTCAAGAAATTCCTGTTGCATCTGAAAGTAGAAACTCGCCCGATTACAATGGTGTGTGTACTTTTCCCCTTGGCCATTCCAGTTATTGGTTTCATTAACGTCTTCACGCTCTCACACGCCTTACAAAAATCTTGTTTTCTACTTGTTCTCACATCTTATATAATTATTCTACGTTCGCAGCCAATTAGCTCGGCGTTATTCGCGGTAAGTGATACTTCGTCGCGAGTAATACCGATTGCCAGGTCTCACCACGTGGAGGTTGCTGCGAGCGGAGACCCGGAGAGAGATAGATGGAATCAAAGTTCCATCGATCTCCCTCGACACGCGATACAAACGAAGATACTAAACCAAAGAGATGGAAATAATCAATTTTCCTTCGATCTCCATGTTTAGTTCTGCCAAGCAATTACATTATGGAAAAATTAGGCAAAATTGGGAAAGACGCGACACGAACCGTGCAGGTGGTCCTACTAGGTCTATCCCGTTTCCCCTCCGTGGTTCCGATTCCAGAGAAAACGAACGACGCCTACCACTCCCCTAGAGGAGTGCCCCGTTTCTCCATCTTTACGACGAGAGGGTCTTATTTTGGAGACTTTCGCAGGGACCGGCAAAAATGCCTGCTCCTGTGGTCGCAACATGCCCCCTCTGGAAGCGGACACACCGGAAGGGACGGCGATAGACCGTTCGGACTACTTACACGGCCGGCCACTTGCTTGTACAAGAAGCAGTGGTGACCGGACCGAGGAACGAGGAAGCGAGCAAAATTAAGCTAAAGATTGGATAATTGCTTGGCAGATCACAGCCTTAAAACTAACTTATTCTAACTGCAGAGATGGACGGAATCAATGTTCCTTTGATCTCCTCGTTTAATTCTGCCGAGCAATTACATTATGGAAAAGTTAGGCGAAATTGGGAAATACGCGACACGAACCGTGGAGTTGCTCCTACTAGGTAGGTCCCGTTTCCCCTCAGTGGGCCCGATTAAAGAGGAAATGCACGACGCCGTCCACTCATATAGAGTGCCCCGTTTCTCCCAACTCCGCGTCAGGAACCACGCAATGCGTGGACCTGACTCACGGAGGATGACGAAGAGAGGGTCTTATGGCACAGGGCTTCCACAGGGACCGATGCGAACACCTGCCCCTGTGGTCGCAGCATGTTCTCTCTGGAAGCGGACGCACCAGAAGAGACGGCGATCGACCGTTCGGACCACCTACACAGCCGGTCACTTGCTTATGCAACAAGCAGAGGTGGCCGGACTGAGATACGAGCAAGCGAGCAAAAAGAAGTTAAAGATTGGATAATTGCTCGGCAGATCACAGATACTCGTACATGGTAACCTTAAAACTAACTTAGTCTATACTTAGAATTAACAGTCCCGCGGAGGATGCAATACATCAGTCCTCTTCGTTCTTCGTTCTTCGTTTTCCGATACATCTAACAGAATGTATCTAAGAGAAACCTAAGAGAAACCTAAAGTCATGGCATAATAGAAAATAGAAATGAATTTGGTTAGTGGAAAAAAATAAACATGTCAAAACAAGTAGAAATTAAAATCAGAGTACAAATGAAATGAATTAGACAAAGAAACAGTTAGAAAAAAAAAGAAAGGATTGAGAGAGTGGTCGCCAGTACTGACCACCGCTTACCGGCGGCCAGTACCGGTTACCATGGTGAGGGTTCCCCCTTCCATAAACCTAAAACGAAGAGATGCGTCCACCTCGGAGGCTTCGGGAACAATGAAATTTTAAACAACCGGGGGCTCCTTATATACCCTCCCCAAGGTGACTTACCGTTTCTTCCATTGTCTTTGTTCGATCTAATCGAAATCTTCGAAGGCGAACGGTTTCGGTGAATGTTTGTTCATTTCCGCGATTGTTACTAACATTTATGCATGTTTCCAATATTGATCGAACAATGTGCATCTTATTTATGTATTGCAATTAATTAAGAAACTTATAGAAATTGATTTTGATCGAGACTCGATGTTAAAACGTGTTTCGTAAGGCTTTAAAGCATGGAAAGTAACAATTGTTCATTAAATACATTAATTTAACATTTGTTTAATTCTTATAATTTACACAATACGCGTAGAAGTGGTATTTTTTACATAAAAGTGCCGAAATTCAATTAATCGCTTTTTTAGATAGAAAAATCATCGCGATGAAGACTTGTGAATCGATAATCGATACCTGTAGCCTTGAAAATGTCAATTGGATCTCAGCGAAAAATTCCTTCGCGAACAAAGAATATTTCAACGAAATGATATTTTAAGCCATTATTTATACCAGGAAATAGTTAAT
Organism: Ptiloglossa arizonensis; assembly: GCF_051014685.1. Lineage (NCBI taxonomy): Eukaryota > Metazoa > Arthropoda > Insecta > Hymenoptera > Colletidae > Ptiloglossa > Ptiloglossa arizonensis. The sequence continues at coordinate 81,727 of NW_027478729.1, read as the reverse complement.
AATTGTTCAAACTACGGTCCTACGACGGTTATTAATAATTATGATAAATAAACATCAAGATATTGCAAAATCTGCGAAGGCGAACGGTTTCTGTGAATGTTTCTTCCTATATGCGATTGTTATTAACTTTTTCGCGTGCTCCCAATATTAATCGAACAATGTACATCTTATCTATGCATTACAAATGATTAAGTAACTTATAGAAATTGATTTTGATCGAGATTCGAAGTGAAAATGTGTTTCGTAAAGATTTAATGCATAGAAAGTAGTAATTGTCTATTTGGTACATTAATTTAACATTTATTTAATTCTTATAATTTACACAATACGTGCAGAAGTTGCATTTTTTACTTAAAAGTGTCACAATTCAATTAATCGCTTTTCTAAATAGAAAAATTATCGTGATGAACACTTGTGAATCGATCATCGATACCTGTAACATTGAGAATATCAGTTGGATCTCAACGAAAAATTCCTTCGTGAACAAAGAATATTTTAACGAAATGATATTTTAAGCCATTATTTATACTAGGACATTGTTAATAATTGTTTAAACTATGGTCCAACGACGGTTGTTAATAAAAATGATAAATGAACGTCAGGATATTGCGAAATCTGCGAAGGCGAACGGTTTCGGTGAATGTTTGTTCATTTCCGCGATTGTTACTAACATTTATACATGTTCCGAACATTTATCTTACAATATGCATCTTATTTATGCATTAAATATGATTGATTCGCCTACAGCAATTAATTTTGACCGAGATTCGAGGTATAAACGTGTTTCTTAATGTTTCAAAGCATGGAAAGTAACAATTGTTTATTAGATACATTAATTTAACATTTGTTTCGTTCTTATAATTTTCGGATTATGCGTGGAAGCTGTATTCTTGATGTAAAAGCGTCGAAATTCAATTAATCGCTTTTCTAGATAGAAAAACCATCGTGATAGACGTTTGTGAATCGATAAACATTTCCAGCCTTGACAATGTCGGTTTGATCTCAATAAGAACAATTCCATCGCGAACAAAGAATATTTCAACGAAATGATATTTTAAGCCATTATTTATACTAGGACATTGTTAATAATTGTTTAATCTACGGTCCTACGACGGTTGTTAATAATTATGATAAACAAACATCAAGATATTGCGAAATCTGGGAAGGCGAATTGCTTTAGCGAATGTTTATGTCTCTAGGCGATTGTTAGAAACATTTTTCCACGTTCCGAACTTTTATGTTACAGTATGTGAATTAAATTTTATCGGAAAATTTAACGAAGAGTTTGGTATACATATATTTCTCCATTTTTTATGAAAATTAACATTTGTAAACTAATTAATGGTTTGCACTGTAAAAGTTGGGAATATGAATGTTACAAAATACATTTTCTTTTGCATTGTAAATGAATAATTTGCTTATAAAGATTAATTTAGGTTGCAAATCGAGAAATATATGAATATCAATATTTTGCTTTCATTTTCGAAATCAATTAATTTCTGAAAACTAACTAATGATTTATGATACCTAAATAAGATGCATATTGTTCGATCAATATTGGGAACATGCATAAATGTTAATAACAATTGCGGAAATGAACAAACATTAACCGAAACCGTCCGCCTTCGAAGATTTCGCAATATCTCGATGTTTATTTATCATATTTATTATCAACCGTCGTAGGACTGTAGATTTAACAATTATTAACAATGTTCTAGTATAAATAATGGCTTAAAATATCATTTCGTTGAAATATTCTTTGTTCGCAAAGGAATTTTTCGCTGAGATCCAACTGACATTTTCAAGGCTACAGGTATCGATTATCGATTCACAAGTCTTCATCGCGATGATTTTTCTATCTAAAAAAGCGATTAATTGAATTTCGGCACTTTTATGTAAAAAACACAACTTCTACGCGTATTGTGTAAATTATAAGAATTAAACAAATGTTAACTTAATGCATTTAATGAACAATTGTTACTTTCCATGCTTAAAAACTTTACGAAACACGTTTTAACATCGAGTCTCGATCAAAATCAATTTCTATAAGTTTCTTAATTAATTGCAATACATAAATAAGATGCACATTGTTCGATCAATATTGGGAACATGTATAAATGTTAGTAACAATCGCGGAAATGAACAAACATTCACCGAAACCGTTCGCCTTCGAAAATTTCGATTAGATCGAACAAAGACAATGGAAGAACCGGTAAGTGACCTTACGGAGGGTATATAAGGAGCCCCCGGTTGTTTAAAATTTCATTCTTCCTGGAGCCTCGGAGGTGGATGGATCTCTTCGTTTTAGGTTTATGGAAGGGGGACCCCTACCTTGGTAACCGGTACTGGCCGCCGGTAGGCGGTGGTCAGTACTGGCGACTATTCTCTCAATCCTTTCTTTGGTTCTTAATTGTTTCTTTCTGTAATTTATTTTATTTGTTCTCTGATTTTACTTTGTACTAGTTTTTCCATGTTTATTTTTTTGTCATTCTTGCCTTTATTTCCTTTGTTACTGAATGACTGTATTTAATCACTAACCAACTTCATTTCTATTTTCTATCATTTTTTTTATCATGCCTTGACTTTAGGTTTCTCTTACGTAGGCACACCGGAGAACGAAGAACGAAGAACGAAGAACGAAGAACGAAGAACGAAGAACGAAGAACGAAGAACAAAGAACGAAGAACGAAGAGGACACTATCGTCGCAACCGCCGTGGGATCTTTAGTTAAGCTTGGAATAAGTTAATTTTAAGGCCACCGTGTACAAATATCTGTTATCTGTCAAGCAATTAACCAATCTTTAGCTTATTTTTGCTCGCTTCCTCGTTCTTCAACCCGGTCATCACTGCTTGTTGCATAAGCAAGTGACCGGCCGTGTAGGTGGTCCGAACGGTCGATCGCCGTCTCTTCTGGTGCGTCCGCTTCCAGAGAGAACATGCTGCGACCACAGGGGCAGGTGTTCGCATCGGTCCCTGTGGAAGCCCTGTGCCATAAGACCCTCTCTTCGTCATCCTCCGTGAGTCAGGTCCACGCTTTGCGTGGTTCCTGACGCGGAGTTGGGAGAAACGGGGCACTCTATATGAGTGGACGGCGTCGTGCATTTCCTCTTTAATCGGGCCCACTGAGGGGAAACGGGACCGACCTAGTAGGACCAACTGCACGGTTCGTGTCGCGTCTTTTCCAATTTTGCCTAATTTTTCCATAATGTAATTGCTTGGCAGAACTAAACGAGGAGATCGAAGGAACATTGATTCCTTCCATCTCTTTGGTTTAGTATCTTCGTTTGTATCGGGTGTCGAGGGAGATCGATGGAACTTTGATTCCATCTATCTCTCTCCGGGTCTCCGCTCGCAGCAACCTCCACGTGGTGAAACCTGGTAATCGGTATTACTCGCGACGAACAGTAATTATTCGTCGTGGGTAGTACCGAGCTAATCGGCTGCGAGTTTAGAATAGTAATTTTTACGGTACAGTAGAGTACTTTACGGTACAGTACTTTCAACAAGTTCAATTGATGTATTGAAATAAAATCAATTTCACTGACAGCAGAAACTTTATTTTTGTCCATTATTTGTTTCCATTTCTTTAACCCGATCCTATCAAACTGCTAAAACTAATTAAAACTATATGTCCTCAACTATCATGTTCTCCTGATACAAAGAAAATCGGGATCCATGATTCAGAAATTCGTTCGAAAGTACAACAAAATTTCGATTCGCGGAAATTCTTGGAATTTGACGTCAATTCTAAGAATCCGCGAAATCGTGCCACTTCCTCGCATATCGTACCCTGACACCAAGAGTCCCAAAATCAAACATTTTCTAAAATTTATGCCTGAATTTCAACCTTTGGTGTCAGGAAAATACCAAAAATTTCGATTCTTCAAGTATTAATCAAATGTTAAATTGATATATCTCATAGACAATTATTACTTTCCATGTTTTAAAACTTTAAGAAACATCTCTTTACTTTGAAGTACGATCAAAATTACTATAATCATTTAATCTAAACGGAGAAACGGAGAAACGGAGAAACGGAGAAACGGAGAAACGGAGAAAAGGAGAAACGGAGAAACGGAGAAACGGAGAAACGGAGAAACGGAGAAACCGAGAAACGAAGAAATGGAGAAACGGAGAAACGGAGAAACGAAGAAACGAAGGAAGAAACGGAGAAACGAAGAAATAAACGGAGAAACGAACAAAGAAACGGAGAAACGAAGAAAGAAACCGAGAAACGAACAAAGAAACGGAGAAACGAACAAAGAAACGGAGAAACGGAGAAATAAATAGAGAAACGAAGAAATAAACGGAGAAACGAAGAAAGAAACGGAGGAACGAACAAAGAAACGGTGAAACGGTGAAACGGAGAAACGGAGAAACGGAGAAACGGAGAAACTGAGAAACCAAGAAACGGAGAAACGGAGAAACGGAGAAACGGAGAAACGGAGAAACGAAGAAACGATGGAAGAAATTGAGAAACGAAGAAAGAAACGGAGAAACGAAGAAAGAAACGGAGAAGCGAAGAAGGAAACGGAGAAACGAAGAAAGAAACGGAGAAACGAAGAAAGAAACGGAGAAACGAAGAAAGAAACCGAGAAACGAACAAAGAAACGGAGAAACGAACAAAGAAACGGAGAAACGGAGAAATAAATAGAGAAACGAAGAAATAAACGGAGAAACGAAGAAAGAAACGGAGGAACGAACAAAGAAACGGTGAAACGGAGAAACGGAGAAACGGAGAAACGGAGAAACGGAGAAACTGAGAAACCGAGAAACGGAGAAACGGAGAAACGGAGAAACGGAGAAACGGAGAAACGGAGAAACGGAGAAACGGAGAAACGGAGAAACGGAGAAACGGAGAAACGGAGAAACGGAGAAACGGAGAAACGGAGAAACGGAGAAACGGAGAAACGGAGAAACGGAGAAACGGAGAAACCGTTTCTCCGTTTCTTTTTCCGTTTCTCGGTTTATTTCTTCGTTGCTCCATTTATTTCTCCGTTTCTCAGTTTATTTCTTCGTTTCTCCATTTATTTCTCCGATTCTCCGTTTCTTTCTTCGTTTCTCAGTTTCTTTCTTCGTTTCTCCGTTTATTTCTTCGTTTCCCCGTTTCTTTCTTCGTTTCACCGTTTCTTTCATCGTTTCTTCGTTTCCCCGTTTCTTTCTTCGTTTCTCCGTTTATAACTTCGTTTCTCCATTTATTTCTCCGTTTCTTTGTTCGTTTCTCCGTTTCTCCGTTTCTTTCTCCGTTTCGCGGTTTATTTCTTCGTTGCTCCATTTATTTCTCCGTTTCTCAGTTTCTTTCTTCGTTTCTCCGTTTCTTTCTTCGTTTCTCCGTTTATTTCTTCGTTTCTCCATTTATTTCTCCGTTTATTTCTTCGTTTCTTCGTTTCTTTCTTCGTTACTCCGTTTCTTTCTTCGTTTCTCCGTTTCTTTCTTCGTTTCTCCGTTTCTTTCTTCGTTTCTCCGTTTCATTCTTCGTTTCTCCGTTTCTTTGTTCGTTTCTCCATTTATTTCTCCGTTTCTTTGTTCGTTTCTCCGTTTCTTTGTTCGTTTCTCCGTTTCTTTCTTCGTTTCTCCGTTTATTTCTTCGTTTCTCCATTTATTTCTCCGTTTCTCTGTTTATTTCTTCGTTTCTCCATGTATTTCTCCGATTCTCCGTTTCTTTGTTCGTTTCTCCGTTTCTTTGTTTGTTTCTCCGTTACTTTGTCCGTTTCTCCGTTTCTTTCTTCGTTTCTCCGTTTCTTTCTTCGTTTCTCCGTTTCTTTGATCGTTTCTCCATTCATTTCTCCGTTTCTTTCTTCGTTTCTCCGTTTCTTTCTTCGTTTCTCCGTTTCTTTCTTCGTTTCTCCGTTTCTTTCTTCGTTTCTCCGTTTCTTTGTTCGTTTCTCCATTTATTTCTCCGTTTCATTCTTCGTTTCTCCGTTTCTTACATCGTTTCTGCGTTTCTTTCTTCGTTTCACCGTTTATTTCTTCGTTTCTCCATTTATTTCTCCGTTTCTCCGTTTCTTTCTTCGTTTCTCCGTTTCTTTGTTCGTTTCTCCGTTTCTTTGTTCGTTTATCCATTTATTTCTCCGTTTCTTTCTTCGTTTCTCCGTTTATTTCTTCGTTTCTCCATTTATTTCTCCGTTTCTCCGTTTCTTTCTTCGTTTCTCCGTTTCTTTGTTCGTTTCCCCGTTTCTTTGTTCGTTTCTCCGTTACTTTGTCCGTTTCTCCGTTTCTTTCTTCGTTTCTCCGTTTATTTCTTCGTTTCTCCATTTGTTTCGCCGTTTCTCCGTTTCTTTGTACGTTTCTCCGTTTCTTTGTTCGTTTCTCCGTTTCTTTCTTCGTTTCTCCGTTTCTATGTACTTTTCTCCGTTTCTTTGTTCGTTTCTCCGTTTCTTTGTTCGTTTCTCCGTTTATTTCATCGTTTCTCCATTTATTTCTCCGTTTCTCCGTCTATTTCTTCGTTTCTCCATTTATTTCTCCGATTCTCCGTTTCTTTGTTCTTTTCTCCGTTTCTTTGTTCGTTTCTCCGTTACTTTGTCCGTTTCTCCGTTTCTTTCTTCGTTTCTCCGTTTCTTTCTTCGTTTCTCCGTTTCTTTCTTCGTTCCTCCGTTTCTTTGTTCGTTTCTCCGTTTCTTTCTTCGTTTCTTCGTTTCTTTCTTCGTTACTCCATTTCTTTCTTCGTTTCTCCGTTTCTTTCTTCTTTTCTCCGTTTCCTTCTTCGTTTCTCCGTTTATTTCTTCGTTTCTCCATTTATTTCTCCGTTTCTCCTTTTCTTTCTTCGTTTCTCCGTTTCTTTGTTCGTTTCTCCGTTTCTTTCTTCGTTTCTCCGTTTCTTTTTTCGTTTCTCAGTTTATTTATTCGTTTCTCCGTTTCTTTCTTCGTTTCTCCGTTTCTTTGTTCGTTTCTCCATTTATTTCTCTGTTTCTTTCTTCGTTTCTCCGTTTATTTCTTCGTTTCTCCATTTATTACTCCGTTTCTCCGTTTCTTTCTTCGTTTCTCCGAATCTTTCTTCGTTTCTCCGTTTCTTTGTTCGTTTCTGCATTTATTTCTCCGTTTCTTTCTTCGTTTCTCCGTTTCTTACTTCGTTTCTCCGTTTCTTTCTTCATTTCTCCGTTTATTTCTTCGTTTCTCCATTTATTTCTCCGATTCTCCGTTTGTTACTTCGTTTGTTCGTTTCATTCTTCGTTTCTGCGTTTCTTTGTTCGTTTCTCCGTTCCTTTCTTCGTTTCTCCGTTTCTTTGTTCGTTTCTCCGTTTCTTTCTCTGTTTCTCGGTCTATTTCTTCGTTTCTCCACTTATTTCTCCGATTCTCCGTTTCTTTCTTCGTTTCTCAGTTTCTTTCTTCGTTTCTCCGTTTCTTTCTTCGTTTCTCCGTTTATTTCTTCGTTTCTCCATTTATTTCTCCGTTTATTTCTTCGTTTCTTCGTTTCTTTCTTCGTTACTCCGTTTCTTTCTTCGTTTCTCCGTTTCTTTCTTCGTTTCTCCGTTTCTTTCTTCGTTTCTCCGTTTCATTCTTCGTTACTCCGTTTCTTTGTTTGTTTCTCCATTTATTTCCCCGTTTCTTTCTTCGTTTCTCCGTTTCTTACTTCGTTTCTCCATTTATTTCTCCGATTCTCCGTTTCTTTCTTCGTTTCTCAGTTTCTTTCTTCGTTTCTCCGTTTCTTTCTTCGTTTCTCCGTTTATTTCTTCGTTTCTCCATTTATTTCTCCGTTTATTTCTTCGTTTCTTCGTTTCTTTCTTCGTTACTCCATTTATTTCTCCGTTTCTCCGTTTCTTTGTTCGTTTCTCCGTTTCTTTGTTCGTTACTCCGTTTCTTTGTTCGTTTCTGCATTTCTTTGTTCGTTTCTCCGTTTCTTTCTTCGTTTCTCCGTTTCTTACTTCGTTTCTCCGTTTCTTTCTTCGTTTCTCCGTTTATTTCTTCGTTTCTCCATTTATTTCTCCGTTTCTCCGTTTCTTTGTTCGTTTCTCCGTTTCTTTGTTCGTTACTCCGTTTCTTTGTTCGTTTCTGCATTTCTTTGTTCGTTTCTCCGTTTCTTTCTTCGTTTCTCCGTTTCTTTCTTCGTTTCTCCGTTTATTTCTTCGTTTCTCCATTTATTTCTCCGTTTCTCCGTTTCTTTCTTCGTTTCTCCGTTTATTTCTTCGTTTCTCCATTTATTTCTCCGTTTCTCCGTTTCTTTCTACGTTTCTGCGCTTCTTTCTTCGTTTCTCCGTTTCTTTCTTCGTTTCTCCGTTTCTTTCTTCGTTTCTCCGTTTCTTTCTTCTTTTCTCCGTTTCTTTCTTCGTTTTTCCGTTTCCTTGTTCGTTTCTCCATTTATTTCTCCGTTTCTTTCTTCGTTTCTCCGTTTCTTACTTCGTTTCTCCGTTTCCTTCTTTGTTTCTCCGCTTATTTCTTCGTTTCTCGATTTATTTCTCCGTTTCTCCGTTTCTTTCTTCGTTACTCCGTTTCTTTCTTCGTTTCTCCGTTTCTCCGTTTCTTTCTTCGTTTCTCCGTTTCTTTCTTCGTTTCTCCGTTTATTTCTTCGTTTCTCCATTTATTTCTCCGTTTCTCCGTTTCCTTCTTCGTTTCTCCGTTTCTTTGTTCGTTTCTCCGTTTCTTTCTTCGTTTCTCCGTTTATTTCTTCGTTTCTCCATTTATTTCTCCGTTTCTCCGTTTCTCCGTTTCTTTGTTCGTTTCTCCGTTTCTTTGTTCGTTACTCCGTTTCTTTGTTCGTTTCTCCATTTCTTTGTTCGTTTCTCCGTTTCTTTCTTCGTTTCTCCGTTTATTTCTTCGTTTCTCCATTTATTTCTCCGTTTCTCCGTTTATTTCTTCGTTTCTCCATGTATTTCTCCGATTCTCCGTTTCTTTGTTCGCGTCTCCGTTTCTTTGTCCGTTTCTCCGTTACTTTGTCCGTTTCTCAGTTTCTTTCTTCGTTTCTCCGTTTCTTTGATCGTTTCTCCATTTACTTCTCCGTTTCTTTCTTCGTTTCTCCGTTTCTTACTTCGTTTCTCCGTTTCTTTCTTCGTTTCTCCGTTTATTTCTTCGTTTCTCCATTTATTTCTCCGTTTCTCCGTTTCTTTGTTCGCGTCTCCGTTTCTTTGTCCGTTTCTCCGTTTCTTTCTTCGTTTCTCCGTTTCTTTCTTCGTTTCTCCGTTTCTTCCTTCGTTTCTCCGTTTCTTTGTTCGTTTCTCCATTTATTTCTCCGTTTCTTTCTTCGTTTCTCCGTTTCTTACATCGTTTCTGCCTTTCTTTCTTCGTTTCTCCGTTTCTTTCTTCGTTTCTCCGCTTCTTTCTTCGTTTCTCCATTTCTTTCTTCGTTTCTCCGTTTCTTTCTCAGTTTCTTTCTTCGTTTCTCCGTTTCTTTCTTCGTTTCTCCGTTTCCTTGTTCGTTTCTTCATTTATTTCTCCGTTTCTTTCTTCGTTTCTCCGTTTCTTACTTCGTTTCTCCGTTTCCTTCTTCGTTTCTCCGTTTATTTCGTCGTTTCTCGATTTATTTCTCCGTTTCTCCGTTTCTGTCTTCGTTACTCCGTTTCTTTCTTCGTTTCTCCGTTTCTATCTTCGTTTCTTCGTTCCTTTCTTCGTTTCTCCGTTTGTTTCTTCGCTTCTCCATTTATTTCTCCGTTTTTCCGTTTATTTCTTCGTTTCTCCATTTATTTCTCCGATTCTCCGTTTTCTTTGTTCGTTTCTCCGTTTCGTTGTTCGTTTCTCCGTTACTTTGTCCGTTTCTCCGTTTCTTTCTTCGTTTCTCTGTTTCTTTCTTCGTTTCTCCGTTTCTTTCTTCGTTTCTCCGTTTCTTTGTTCGTTTCTCCGTTTATTTCTTCGTTTCTCGATTTATTTCTCCGTTTCTCCGTTTCTTTCTTCGTTACTCCGTTTCTTTCTTCGTTTCTCCGTTTCTATCTTCGTTTCTTCGTTTCTTTCTTCGTTTCTCCGTTTCTTTCTTCGTTTCTCCATTTATTTCTCCGTTTCTCCGTTTCTTTCTTCGTTTCTGCGTTTCATTGTTCGTATCTCCGTTTCTTCCTTCGTTTCTCCGTTTCGTTCTTCGTTTCTCCGTTTCTTTCTTCGTTTCTCCGTTTCTTTCTTCGTTTCTCCGTTTCCTTGTTCGTTTCTCCGTTTATTTCTTCGTTTCTCCATTTATTTCTCCGTTTCTTCCTTCGTTTCTCCGTTTCTTTGTTCGTTTCTCCGTTTCTTTCTTCGTTTCTCCGTTTCTTTCTTCGTTTCTCCGTTTCTTTGTTCGCTTCTCCGATTCTTTCTTCGTTTCTCCGTTTCTCCGTTTCTTTCTTCGTTTCTCCGTTTCTTTCTTCGTTTCTCCGTTTCTTTGTTCGCTTCTCCGATTCTTTCTTCGCTTCTCCGTTTCTCCGTTTCTTTCTTTGTTTCTCCGTTTATTTCCTCGTTTCTCCATTTATTTCTCCGTTTCTCCGTTTCTTTCTTCGTTTCTCCGTTTCCTTGTTCGTTTCTCCGTTTGTTTGTTCGATTCTCCGTTTATTTCTTCGTTCCTCCATTTATTTCTTCGTTTCTCCGTTTCCTTGATCGTTTCTCCGTTTCTTTCTTCGTTTCCCCGTTTCTTTGTTCGTTTCTCCGTTTCTTTCTGCGTTTCATCGTTTCTTTCTTCGTTACTCCGTTTCTTTCTTCGTTTCTCCGTTTCTTTCCTCGTTTCTCCGTTTCTTTCTTCGTTTCTACGTTTATTTCTTCGTTTCTCCATTTATTTCTCCGTTTCTCCGTTTCTTTGTTCGTTTTTCCGTTTCTTTGTTCGTTTCTCCGTTTCCTTCTTCGTTTCTTCGTTTCTTTCTTCGTTACTCCGTTTCCTTCTTCGTTTCTTCGTTTCTTTCTTCGTTTCTACGTTTCTTTCTTCGTTTCTCCATTTCTTTCTTCGTTTCTCCGTTTATTTCTTCGTTTCTCCATTTATTTCCCCGTTTCTCCGTTTCTTTCTTCGTTTCTCCGTTTCTTTCTTCGTTTCTCCGTTTCTTTCGTCGTTTCTCCGTTTCTTTGATCGTTTTTCCGTTTCTTTGTTCGTTTCTCCGTTTCCTTCTGCGTTTCTTCGTTTCTTTCTTCGTTTCTCCGTTTATTTCTTCGTTTCTCCATTTATTTCTCCGTTTCTCCGTTTTTTTCTTTGTTTCTCCATTTATTTCTCCGATTCTCCGTTTCTTTGTTCGTTTCTCCGTTTCTTTGTTCGTTTCTCCGTTACTTTGTCCGTTTCTCCGTTTCTTTCTTCGTTTCTCCGTTTCTTTCTTCGTTTCTCCGTTTCTTTCTTCGTTTCTCCGTTTCTTTGTTCGTTTCTCCATTTATTTCTCCGTTTCTTTCTTCGTTTCTGCGTTTGTTACTTCGTTTCTCCGTTTCTTTCTTCGCTTCTCCGTTTATTTCTTCGTTTCTCCATTTATTTCGCCGTTTCTCCGTTTCTTTGTTCGTTTCTCCGTTTCATTCTTCGTTTCTCCGTTTCTTTGTTCTTTTCTCCGTTTCTTTCTTCGTTTCTCCGTTTCTTTGTTCGTTTCTCCGTTTATTTCATCGTTTCTCCATTTATTTCTCCGTTTCTCCGTTTATTTCTACGTTTCTCCATTTATTTCTCCGATTCTCCGTTTCTTTGTTCGTTTCTCCGTTTCTTTGTTCGTTTCTCCGTTACTTTGTCCGTTTCTCCGTTTCTTTGTTCGTTTCTCCGTTTCTTTCTTCGTTTCTCCGTTTCTTTCTTCGTTTCTACGTTTATTTCTTCGTTTCTCCATTTATTTCTCCGTTTCTCCGTTTCTTTGTTCGTTTTTCCGTTTCTTTGTTCGTTTCTCCGTTTCCTTCTTCGTTTCTTCGTTTCTTTCTTCGTTACTCCGTTTCCTTCTTCGTTTCTTCGTTTCTTTCTTCGTTTCTACGTTTCTTTCTTCGTTTCTCCATTTCTTTCTTCGTTTCTCCGTTTATTTCTTCGTTTCTCCATTTATTTCCCCGTTTCTCCGTTTCTTTCTTCGTTTCTCCGTTTCTTTCTTCGTTTCTCCGTTTCTTTCGTCGTTTCTCCGTTTCTTTGATCGTTTTTCCGTTTCTTTGTTCGTTTCTCCGTTTCCTTCTGCGTTTCTTCGTTTCTTTCTTCGTTTCTCCGTTTATTTCTTCGTTTCTCCATTTATTTCTCCGTTTCTCCGTTTTTTTCTTTGTTTCTCCATTTATTTCTCCGATTCTCCGTTTCTTTGTTCGTTTCTCCGTTTCTTTGTTCGTTTCTCCGTTACTTTGTCCGTTTCTCCGTTTCTTTCTTCGTTTCTCCGTTTCTTTCTTCGTTTCTCCGTTTCTTTCTTCGTTTCTCCGTTTCTTTGATCGTTTCTCCATTTATTTCTCCGCTTCTTTCTTCGTTTCTCCGTTTCTTACTTCGTTTCTCCGTTTCTTTCTTCGTTCCTCCGTTTCTTTCTTCGTTTCTCCGCTTCTTACTTCGTTTCTCCGTTTCTTTGTTCGTTACTCCGTTTCTTTGTTCATTTCTCCGTTTCTTTCTTCGTTTCTCCGTTTCTTTAATCGTTTCTCCATTTATTTCTCCGTTTCTTTCTTCGTTTCTCCGTTTCCTTCTTCGTTTCTCCGTTTATTTCTCCGTTTCTTTCTTCCTTTCTCCGTTTCTTTGTTCGTTTCTCCGTTTCTTTCTTCGTTTCTCCGTTTCTTTCTTCGTTTCTCCGTTTCTTTGTTCGTTTCTCCGTTTATTTCATCGTTTCTCCACTTATTTCTCCGTTTCTCCGCTTATTTCTTCGTTTCTCCATTTATTTCTCCGATTCTCCGTTTCTTTCTTCGTTTCTCCGTTTCCTTGTTCGTTTCTCCGTTTCTTTCTTCGTTTCTCCGTTTATTTCTTCGTTTCTCCATTTATTTCTCCGTTTATTTCTTCGTTTCTTCGTTTCTTTCTTCGTTACTCCGTTTCTTTCTTCGTTTCTCCGTTTCTTTCTTCGTTTCTCCGTTTCTTTCTTCGTTTCTCCGTTTCATTCTTCGTTACTCCGTTTCTTTGTTTGTTTCTCCATTTATTTCACCGTTTCTTTCTTCGTTTCTCCGTTTCTTACTTCGTTTCTCCGTTTCTTTCTTCGTTTCTCCGTTTATTTCTTCGTTTCTCCATTTATTTCTCCGTTTCTCCGTTTCTTTGTTCGTTTCTCCGTTTCTTTGTTCGTTACTCCGTTACTTTGTTCGTTTCTGCATTTCTTTGTTCGTTTCTCCGTTTCTTTCTTCGTTTCTCCGTTTCTTTCTTCGTTTCTCCGTTTATTTCTTCGTTTCTCCATTTATTTCTCCGTTTCTCCGTTTCTTTCTTCGTTTCTCCGTTTATTTCTTCGTTTCTCCATTTATTTCTCCGTTTCTCCGTTTCTTTCTTCGTTTCTCCGTTACTTTGTTCGTTTCTCCGTTTCTTTGTTCGTTTCTCCGTTTCTTTGTTCGTTTCTCCGTTTCTTTGTTCGTTTCTCCGTTTATTTCTTCGTTTCTCCATTTATTTCTCCGTTTCTCCGTTTATTTCTTCGTTTCTCCATGTATTTCTCCGATTCTCCGTTTCTTTGTTCGTTTCTCCGTTTCTTTGTTCGTTTCTCCGTTACTTTGTACGTTTCTCCGTTTCTTTCTTCGTTTCTCCGTTTCTTTCTTCGTTTCTCCGTTTCTCCGTTTCTTTCTTCGTTTCTCCGTTTATTTCTTCGTTTCTCCATTTATTTCTCCGTTTTTCCGTTTCTTTCTTCGTTTCTCCGTTACTTTGTTCGTTTCTCCGTTTCTTTGTTCGTTTCTCCGTTTCTTTGTTCGTTTCTCCGTTTCTTTGTTCGTTTCTCCGTTTATTTCTTCGTTTCTCCATTTATTTCTCCGTTTCTCCGTTTATTTCTTCGTTTCTCCATGTATTTCTCCGATTCTCCGTTTCTTTGTTCGTTTCTCCGTTTCTTTGTTCGTTTCTCCGTTACTTTGTCCGTTTCTCCGTTTCTTTCTTCGTTTCTCCGTTTCTTTCTTCGTTTCTCCGTTTCTTTCTTCGTTTCTCCGTTTCTTTCTTCGTTTCTCCATTTATTTCTCCGTTTCTTTCTTCGTTTCTCCGTTTCTTACTTCGTTTCTCCGTTTCTTTTTTCGCTTCTCCATTTATTTCTCCGTTTCTCCATTTCTTTCTTCGTTTCTCCGTTTCTTACATCGTTTCTGCGCTTCTTTCTTCGTTTCTCCGTTTATTTCTTCGTTTCTCCATTTATTTCTCCGTTTCTCCGTTTCTTTCTTCGTTTCTCCGTTTCTTTGTTCGTTTCTCCGTTTCTTTCTTCGTTTCTCCGCTTCTTACTTCGTTTCTCCGTTTCTTTCTTCGTTCCTCCGTTTCTTTCTTCGTTTCTCCGTTTCTTTCTTCGTTTCTCCGTTTCTTTCTTCGTTTCTCCGTTTCTTCCTTCGTTTCTCCGTTTCATTGTTCGTTTCTCCATTTATTTCTCCGTTTCTTTCTTCGTTTGTCCGTTTCTTACATCGTTTCTGCGTTTCTTTCTTCGTTTCTCCGTTTCTTTCTTCGTTTCTCCGTTTCTTACATCGTTTCTGCTCTTCTTTCTTCGTTTCTCCGTTTATTTCTTCGTTTCTCCATTTATTTCTCCGTTTCTCCGTTTCTTTCTTCGTTTCTCCGTTTCTTTGTTCGTTTCTCCGCTTCTTTCTTCGTTTCTCCGTTTCTTTCTTCGTTTCTCAGTTTATTTCTTCGTTTCTCCATTTATTTCTCCGTTTCTCCGGTTCTTTCTTCGTTTCTCCATTTATTTCTCCGTTTCTCCGTTTATTTCTTCGTTTCTCCATGTATTTCTCCGATTCTCCGTTTCTTTGTTCGTTTCTCCGTTTCTTTGTTCGTTTCTCGGTTACTTTGTCCGTTTCTCCGTTTCTTTCTTCGTTTCTCCGTTTCTTTCTTCGTTTCTCCGTTTCTTTCTTCGTTTCTCCGTTTATTTCTCCGTTTCTCCGTTTCTTTCTTCGTTTCTCCGTTTCTTTGTTCGTTTCTCCGTTTCTTTCTTCGTTTCTCCGTTTATTTCTTCGTTTCTCCATTTATTTCTCCGTTTCTCCGTTTCTTTGTTCGTTTCTCCGTTTCTTTGTTCGTTACTCCGTTTCTTTGTTCGTTTCTCCATTTCTTTGTTCGTTTCTCCGTTTCTTTCTTCGTTTCTCCGTTTATTTCTTCGTTTCTCCATTTATTTCTCCGTTTCTCCGTTTACTTCTTCGTTTCTCCATGTATTTCTCCGATTCTCCGTTTCTTTGTTCGCGTCTCCGTTTCTTTGTCCGTTTCTCCGTTACTTTGTCCGTTTCTCAGTTTCTTTCTTCGTTTCTCCGTTTCTTTGATCGTTTCTCCATTTACTTCTCCGTTTCTTTCTTCGTTTCTCCGTTTCTTACTTCGTTTCTCCGTTTCTTTCTTCGTTTCTCCGTTTATTTCTTCGTTTCTCCATTTATTTCTCCGTTTCTCCGTTTCTTTGTTCGCGTCTCCGTTTCTGTGTCCGTTTCTCCGTTACTTTGTCCGTTTCTCCGTTTCTTTCTTCGTTTCTCCGTTTCTTTCTTCGTTTCTCCGTTTCTTTGATCGTTTCTCCATTTGTTTCTCCGGTTCTTTCTTCGTTTCTCCGTTTCTTACTTCGTTTCTCCGTTTCTTTCTTCGTTTCTCCGTTTCTTTCTTCGTTTCTCCGTTTCTTTCTTCGTTTCTCCGTTTCTTTCTTCGTTTCTCCGTTTCCTTGTTCGTTTCTCCATTTATTTCTCCGTTTCTTTCTTCGTTTCTCCGTTTCTTACTTCGTTTCTCCGTTTCCTTCTTCGTTTCTCCGTTTATTTCTTCGTTTCTCGATTTATTTCTCCGTTTCTCCGTTTCTTTCTTCGTTACTCCGTTTCTTTCTTCGTTTCTCCGTTTCTTTCTTCGTTTCTCCGTTTCTTTCTTCGTTTCTCCGATTATTTCTTCGTTTCTCGATTTATTTCTCCGATTCTCCGTTTCTTTGTTCGTTTCTCCGTTACTTTGTTTGTATCTCCGTTTCTTTGTTCGTTTCTCCGTTTCTTTGTTCGTTTCTCCGTTTCTTTGTTCGTTTCTCCGTTTATTTCTTCGTTTCTCCATTTATTTCTCCGTTTCTCCGTTTATTTCTTCGCTTCTCCATTTATTTCTCCGATTCTCCGTCTCTTTGTTCGTTTCTCCGTTACTTTGTCCGTTTCTCCGTTTCTTTCTTCGTTTCTCCGTTTCTTTCTTCGTTTCTCCGTTTATTTCTTCGTTTCTCCATTTATTTCTCCGTTTCTCCGTTTCTTTGTTCGTTTCTCCGTTTCTTTGTTCGTTACTCCGTTTCTTTGTTCGTTTCTCCATTTCTTTGTTCGTTTCTCCGTTTCTTTCTTCGTTTCTCCGTTTATTTCTTCGTTTCTCCATTTATTTCTCCGTTTCTCCGTTTACTTCTTCGTTTCTCCATGTATGTCTCCGATTCTCCGTTTCTTTGTTCGCGTCTCCGTTTCTTTGTCCGTTTCTCCGTTACTTTGTCCGTTTCTCAGTTTCTTTCTTCGTTTCTCCGTTTCTTTGATCGTTTCTCCATTTACTTCTCCGTTTCTTTCTTCGTTTCTCCGTTTCTTACTTCGTTTCTCCGTTTCTTTCTTCGTTTCTCCGTTTATTTCTTCGTTTCTCCATTTATTTCTCCGTTTCTCCGTTTCTTTGTTCGCGTCTCCGTTTCTTTGTCCGTTTCTCCGTTACTTTGTCCGTTTCTCCGTTTCTTTCTTCGTTTCTCCGTTTCTTTCTTCGTTTCTCCGTTTCTTTGATCGTTTCTCCATTTATTTCTCCGTTTCTTTCTTCGTTTCTCCGTTTCTTACTTCCTTTCTCCGTTTCTTTCTTCGCTTCTCCGTTTATTTCTTCGTTTCTCCATTTATTTCGCCGTTTCTCCGTTTCTTTGTTCGTTTCTCCGTTTATTTCATCGTTTCTCCATTTATTTCTCCGTTTCTCCGTTAATTTCTTCGTTTCTCCATTTATTTCTCCGATTCTCCGTTTCTTTGTTCGTTTCTCCGTTTCTTTGTTCGTTTCTCCGTTACTTTGTCCGTTTCTCTGTTTCTTTCTTCGTTTCTCCGTTTCCTTGTTCGTTTCTCCGTTTATTTCTTCGTTTCTCCATTTATTTCTCCGTTTCTCCGTTTATTTCTTCGTTTCTCCATTTATTTCTCCGATTCTCCGTTTCTTTGTTCGTTTCTCCGTTTCGTTGTTCGTTTCTCCGTTACTTTGTCCGTTTCTCCGTTTCTTTCTTCGTTTCTCTGTTTCTTTCTTCGTTTCTCCGTTTCTTTCTTCGTTTCTCCGTTTCTTTGTTCGTTTCTCCATTTATTTCTCCGTTTCTTTCTTCGTTTCTCCGTTTCTTACTTCCTTTCTCCGTTTCTTTCTTCGCTTCTCCGTTTATTTCTTCGTTTCTCCATTTATTTCGCCGTTTCTCCGTTTCTTTGTTCGTTTCTCCGTTTCTTTGTTCGTTTCTCCGTTTCATTCTTCGTTTCTCCGTTTCTTTGTTCGTTTCTCCGTTTATTTCATCGTTTCTCCATTTATTTCTCCGTTTCTCCGTTAATTTCTTCGTTTCTCCATTTATTTCTCCGATTCTCCGTTTCTTTGTTCGTTTCTCCGTTTCTTTGTTCGTTTCTCCGTTACTTTGTCCGTTTCTCCGTTTCTTTCTTCGTTTCTCCGTTTCCTTGTTCGTTTCTCCGTTTACTTCTTCGTTTCTCCATTTATTTCTCCGTTTCTCCGTTTATTTCTTCGTTTCTCCATTTATTTCTCCGATTCTCCGTTTCTTTGTTCGTTTCTCCGTTTCGTTGTTCGTTTCTCCGTTACTTTGTCCGTTTCTCCGTTTCTTTCTTCGTTTCTCTGTTTCTTTCTTCGTTTCTCCGTTTCTTTCTTCGTTTCTCCGTTTCTTTGTTCGTTTCTCCATTTATTTCTCCGTTTCTTTCTTCGTTTCTCCGTTTCTTACTTCCTTTCTCCGTTTCTTTCTTCGCTTCTCCGTTTATTTCTTCGTTTCGCCATTTATTTCGCCGTTTCTCCGTTTCTTTGTTTTTTCTCCGTTTCTTTGTTCGTTTCTCCGTTTCATTCTTCGTTTCTCCGTTTCTTTGTTCGTTTCTCCGTTTATTTCATCGTTTCTCCATTTATTTCTCCGTTTCTCCGTTAATTTCTTCGTTTCTCCATTTATTTCTCCGATTCTCCGTTTCTTTGTTCGTTTCTCCGTTTCTTTGTTCGTTTCTCCGTTACTTTGTCCGTTTCTCCGTTTCTTTCTTCGTTTCTCCGTTTCCTTGTTCGTTTCTCCGTTTATTTCTTCGTTTCTCCATTTATTTCTCCGTTTCTCCGTTTCTTTCTTCGTTTCTGCGTTTCATTGTTCGTATCTCCGTTTCTTCCTTCGTTTCTCCGTTTCGTTCTTCGTTTCTCCGTTTCTTTCTCCGTTTCTCCGTTTCTTTCTTCGTTTCTCCATTTATTTCTCCGTTTCTCCGTTTCTTTCTTCGTTTCTGCGTTTCATTGTTCGTATCTCCGTTTCTTCCTTCGTTTCTCCGTTTCGTTCTTCGTTTCTCCGTTTCTTTCTTCGTTTCTCCGTTTCTTTCTTCGTTTCTCCGTTTCCTTGTTCGTTTCTCCGTTTATTTCTTCGTTTCTCCATTTATTTCTCCGTTTCTTACTTCGTTTCTTCGTTTCTTTGTTCGTTTCTCCGTTTCTTTCTTCGTTTCTCCGTTTCTTTCTTCGTTTCTCCGTTTCTTTGTTCGCTTCTCCGATTCTTTCTTCGCTTCTCCGTTTCTCCGTTTCTTTCTTTGTTTCTCCGTTTATTTCCTCGTTTCTCCATTTATTTCTCCGTTTCTCCGTTTCTTTCTTCGTTTCTCCGTTTCCTTGTTCGTTTCTCCGTTTGTTTGTTCGATTCTCCGTCTATTTCTTCGTTCCTCCATTTATTTCTTCGTTTCTCCGTTTCCTTGATCGTTTCTCCGTTTCTTTCTTCGTTTCCCAGTTTCTTTGTTCGTTTCTCCGTTTCTTTCTGCGTTTCATCGTTTCTTTCTTCGTTACTCCGTTTCTTTCTTCGTTTCTCCGTTTCTTTCCTCGTTTCTCCGTTTCTTTCTTCGTTTCTACGTTTATTTCTTCGTTTCTCCATTTATTTCTCCGTTTCTCCGTTTCTTTGTTCGTTTTTCCGTTTCTTTGTTCGTTTCTCCGTTTCCTTCTTCGTTTCTTCGTTTCTTTCTTCGTTACTCCGTATCCTTCTTCGTTTCTTCGTTTCTTTCTTCGTTTCTACGTTTCTTTCTTCGTTTCTCCATTTCTTTCTTCGTTTCTCCGTTTATTTCTTCGTTTCTCCATTTATTTCCCCGTTTCTCCGTTTCT
Source organism: Ptiloglossa arizonensis (assembly GCF_051014685.1). Lineage (NCBI taxonomy): Eukaryota > Metazoa > Arthropoda > Insecta > Hymenoptera > Colletidae > Ptiloglossa > Ptiloglossa arizonensis. Next base: position 62,556 of record NW_027478729.1, on the reverse strand, counting down.
TTCTTCGTTTCTCCGTTTCTTTCTTCGTTTCTCCGTTTCTTTCGTCGTTTCTCCGTTTCTTTGATCGTTTTTCCGTTTCTTTGTTCGTTTCTCCGTTTCCTTCTGCGTTTCTTCGTTTCTTTCTTCGTTTCTCCGTTTATTTCTTCGTTTCTCCATTTATTTCTCCGTTTCTCAGTTTTTTTCTTTGTTTCTCCATTTATTCCTCCGATTCTCCGTTTCTTTGTTCGTTTCTCCGTTTCTTTGTTCGTTTCTCCGTTACTTTGTCCGTTTCTCCGTTTCTTTCTTCGTTTCTCCGTTTCTTTCTTCGTTTCTCCGTTTCTTTCTTCGTTTCTCCGTTTCTTTGTTCGTTTCTCCATTTATTTCTCCGTTTCTTTCTTCGTTTCTGCGTTTCTTACTTCGTTTCTCCGTTTCTTTCTTCGCTTCTCCGTTTATTTCTTCGTTTCTCCATTTATTTCGCCGTTTCTCCGTTTCTTTGTTCGTTTCTCCGTTTCTTTGTTCGTTTCTCCGTTTCATTCTTCGTTTCTCCGTTTCTTTGTTCTTTTCTCCGTTTCTTTCTTCGTTTCTCCGTTTCTTTGTTCGTTTCTCCGTTTATTTCATCGTTTCTCCATTTATTTCTCCGTTTCTCCGTTTATTTCTCCGTTTTTCCGTTTCTTTCTTCGTTTCTCCGTTACTTTGTTTGTATCTCCGTTTCTTTGTTCGTTTCTCCGTTTCTTTGTTCGTTTCTCCGTTTCTTTGTTCGTTTCTCCGTTTATTTCTTCGTTTCTCCATTTATTTCTCCATTTCTCCGTTTATTTCTTCGCTTCTCCATTTATTTCTCCGATTCTCCGTCTCTTTGTTCGTTTCTCCGTTTCTTTGTTCGTTTCTCCGTTACTTTGTCCGTTTCTCCGTTTCTTTCTTCGTTTCTCCGTTTCTTTCTTCGTTTCTCCGTTTATTTCTTCGTTTCTCCATTTATTTCTCCGTTTCTCCGTTTCTTTGTTCGTTTCTCCGTTTCTTTGTTCGTTACTCCGTTTCTTTGTTCGTTTCTCCATTTCTTTGTTCGTTTCTCCGTTTCTTTCTTCGTTTCTCCGTTTATTTCTTCGTTTCTCCATTTATTTCTCCGTTTCTCCGTTTACTTCTTCGTTTCTCCATGTATTTCTCCGATTCTCCGTTTCTTTGTTCGCGTCTCCGTTTCTTTGTCCGTTTCTCCGTTACTGTGTCCGTTTCTCAGTTTCTTTCTTCGTTTCTCCGTTTCTTACTTCGTTTCTCCGTTTCTTTCTTCGTTTCTCCGTTTATTTCTTCGTTTCTCCATTTATTTCTCCGTTTCTCCGTTTCTTTGTTCGCGTCTCCGTTTCTTTGTCCGTTTCTCCGTTACTTTGTCCGTTTCTCCGTTTCTTTCTTCGTTTCTCCGTTTCTTTCTTCGTTTCTCCGTTTCTTTGATCGTTTCTCCATTTGTTTCTCCGGTTCTTTCTTCGTTTCTCCGTTTCTTACTTCGTTTCTCCGTTTCTTTCTTCGTTCCTCCGTTTCTTTCTTCGTTTCTCCGTTTCTTTCTTCGTTTCTCCGTTTCTTTCTTCGTTTCTCCGTTTCTTCCTTCGTTTCTCCGTTTCTTTGTTCGTTTCTCCATTTATTTCTCCGTTTCTTTCTTCGTTTCTCCGTTTCTTACATCGTTTCTGCGTTTCTTTCTTCGTTTCTCCGTTTCTTTCTTCGTTTCTCCGTTTCTTACATCGTTTCTGCGCTTCATTCTTCGTTTCTCCGTTTATTTCTTCGTTTCTCCATTTATTTCTCCGTTTCTCCGTTTCTTTCTTCGTTTCTCCGTTTCTTTGTTCGTTTCTCCGCTTCTTTCTTCGTTTCTCCGTTTCTTTCTTCGTTTCTCCGTTTATTTCTTCGTTTCTCCATTTATTTCTCCGTTTCTCCGTTTATTTCTTCGCTTCTCCATTTATTTCTCCGATTCTCCGTCTCTTTGTTCGTTTCTCCGTTTCTTTGTTCGTTTCTCCGTTACTTTGTCCGTTTCTCCGTTTCTTTCTTCGTTTCTCCGTTTCTTTGATCGTTTCTCCATTTATTTCTCCGTTTCTTTCTTCGTTTCTCCGTTTCTTACTTCGTTTCTGCGTTTCTTTCTTCGTTCCTCCGTTTCTTTCTTCGTTTCTCCGTTTCTTTCTTCGTTTCTCCGTTTCTTTCTTCGTTTCTCCGTTTCTTCCTTTGTTTCTCCGTTTCTTTGTTCGTTTCTGCATTTATTTCTCCTTTTCTTTCTTCGTTTCTCCGTTTCTTACATCGTTTCTGCGTTTCTTTCTTCGTTTCTCCGTTTATTTCTTCGTTTCTCCATTTATTTCTCCGTTTCTCTGTTTCTTTGTTCGTTTCTCCGCTTCTTTCTTCGTTTCTCCGTTTCTCCGTTTCTTTCTTCGTTTATATCTTCGTTTCTCCATTTATTTCTCCGTTTCTCCGTTTCTTTCTTCGTTTCTCCGTTTCTTTCTTCGTTTCTCCGTTTCCTTGTTCCTTTCTCCGTTTCTTTCTTCGTATCTCCGTTTCTTTCTTCGTTTCTCCGTTTCTTTCTTCGTTTCTCCGTTTCTTTCTTCGTTTCTCCGTTTCTTTCTTCGTTTCTCCGTTTCCTTGTTCGTTTCTCCGTTTATTTCTTCGTTTCTCCATTTATTTCTCCGTTTCTCCGTTTCTTTCTTCGTTTCTCCGTTTCTTTGTTCGTTTCTCCGTTTCTTTCTTCGTTTCTCCGTTTCTTTCTTTGTTTCTTCGTTTCTTTCTTCGTTTCTCCGTTTCTTTCTTCGTTTCTCCGTTTCTTTGTTCGTTTCTCCGTTTCTTTGTTCGTTTCTCCGTCTATTTCTTCGTTTCTCCATTTATTTCTCCGTTTCTTTGTTCGTTTCTCCGTTTCGTTGTTCGTTTCTCCGTTACTTTGTCCGTTTCTCCGTTTCTTTCTTCGTTTCTCTGTTTCTTTCTTCGTTTCTCCGTTTCTTTCTTCGTTTCTCCGTTTCTTTGTTCGTTTCTCCATTTATTTCTCCGTTTCTTTCTTCGTTTCTCCGTTTCTTACTTCCTTTCTCCGTTTCTTTCTTCGCTTCTCCGTTTATTTCTTCGTTTCTCCATTTATTTCGCCGTTTCTCCGTTTCTTTGTTCGTTTCTCCGTTTCTTTGTTCGTTTCTCCGTTTCATTCTTCGTTTCTCCGTTTCTTTGTTCGTTTCTCCGTTTATTTCATCGTTTCTCCATTTATTTCTCCGTTTCTCCGTTAATTTCTTCGTTTCTCCATTTATTTCTCCGATTCTCCGTTTCTTTGTTCGTTTCTCCGTTTCTTTGTTCGTTTCTCCGTTACTTTGTCCGTTTCTCTGTTTCTTTCTTCGTTTCTCCGTTTCCTTGTTCGTTTCTCCGTTTATTTCTTCGTTTCTCCATTTATTTCTCCGTTTCTCCGTTTATTTCTTCGTTTCTCCATTTATTTCTCCGATTCTCCGTTTCTTTGTTCGTTTCTCCGTTTCGTTGTTCGTTTCTCCGTTACTTTGTCCGTTTCTCCGTTTCTTTCTTCATTTCTCTGTTTCTTTCTTCGTTTCTCCGTTTCCTTCTTCGTTTCTCCGTTTCTTTGTTCGTTTCTCCATTTATTTCTCCGTTTCTTTCTTCGTTTCTCCGTTTCTTACTTCCTTTCTCCGTTTCTTTCTTCGCTTCTCCGTTTATTTCTTCGTTTCTCCATTTATTTCGCCGTTTCTCCGTTTCTTTGTTCGTTTCTCCGTTTCTTTGTTCGTTTCTCCGTTTCATTCTTCGTTTCTCCGTTTCTTTGTTCGTTTCTCCGTTTATTTCATCGTTTCTCCATTTATTTCTCCGTTTCTCCGTTAATTTCTTCGTTTCTCCATTTATTTCTCCGATTCTCCGTTTCTTTGTTCGTTTCTCCGTTTCTTTGTTCGTTTCTCCGTTACTTTGTCCGTTTCTCTGTTTCTTTCTTCGTTTCTCCGTTTCCTTGTTCGTTTCTCCGTTTATTTCTTCGTTTCTCCATTTATTTCTCCGTTTCTCCGTTTATTTCTTCGTTTCTCCATTTATTTCTCCGATTCTCCGTTTCTTTGTTCGTTTCTCCGTTTCGTTGTTCGTTTCTCCGTTACTTTGTCCGTTTCTCCGTTTCTTTCTTCATTTCTCTGTTTCTTTCTTCGTTTCTCCGTTTCCTTCTTCGTTTCTCCGTTTCTTTGTTCGTTTCTCCATTTATTTCTCCGTTTCTTTCTTCGTTTCTCCGTTTCTTACTTCCTTTCTCCGTTTCTTTCTTCGCTTCTCCGTTTATTTCTTCGTTTCTCCATTTATTTCGCCGTTTCTCCGTTTCTTTGTTCGTTTCTCCGTTTCTTTGTTCGTTTCTCCGTTTCATTCTTCGTTTCTCCGTTTCTTTGTTCGTTTCTCCGTTTATTTCATCGTTTCTCCATTTATTTCTCCGTTTCTCCGTTAATTTCTTCGTTTCTCCATTTATTTCTCCGATTCTCCGTTTCTTTGTTCGTTTCTCCGTTTCTTTGTTCGTTTCTCCGTTACTTTGTCCGTTTCTCCGTTTCTTTCTTCGTTTCTCCGTTTCCTTGTTCGTTTCTCCGTTTATTTCTTCGTTTCTCCATTTATTTCTCCGTTTCTCCGTTTATTTCTTCGTTTCTCCATTTATTTCTCCGATTCTCCGTTTCTTTGTTCGTTTCTCCGTTTCGTTGTTCGTTTCTCCGTTACTTTGTCCGTTTCTCCGTTTCTTTCTTCGTTTCTCTGTTTCTTTCTTCGTTTCTCCGTTTCTTTCTTCGTTTCTCCGTTTCTTTGTTCGTTTCTCCATTTATTTCTCCGTTTCTTTCTTCGTTTCTCCGTTTCTTACTTCCTTTCTCCGTTTCTTTCTTCGCTTCTCCGTTTATTTCTTCGTTTCTCCATTTATTTCGCCGTTTCTCCGTTTCTTTGTTCGTTTCTCCGTTTCTTTGTTCGTTTCTCCGTTTCATTCTTCGTTTCTCCGTTTCTTTGTTCGTTTCTCCGTTTATTTCATCGTTTCTCCATTTATTTCTCCGTTTCTCCGTTAATTTCTTCGTTTCTCCATTTATTTCTCCGATTCTCCGTTTCTTTGTTCGTTTCTCCGTTTCTTTGTTCGTTTCTCCGTTACTTTGTCCGTTTCTCTGTTTCTTTCTTCGTTTCTCCGTTTCCTTGTTCGTTTCTCCGTTTATTTCTTCGTTTCTCCATTTATTTCTCCGTTTCTCCGTTTATTTCTTCGTTTCTCCATTTATTTCTCCGATTCTCCGTTTCTTTGTTCGTTTCTCCGTTTCGTTGTTCGTTTCTCCGTTACTTTGTCCGTTTCTCCGTTTCTTTCTTCGTTTCTCTGTTTCTTTCTTCGTTTCTCCGTTTCTTTCTTCGTTTCTCCGTTTCTTTGTTCGTTTCTCCATTTATTTCTCCGTTTCTTTCTTCGTTTCTCCGTTTCTTACTTCCTTTCTCCGTTTCTTTCTTCGCTTCTCCGTTTATTTCTTCGTTTCTCCATTTATTTCGCCGTTTCTCCGTTTCTTTGTTCGTTTCTCCGTTTCTTTGTTCGTTTCTCCGTTTCATTCTTCGTTTCTCCGTTTCTTTGTTCGTTTCTCCGTTTATTTCATCGTTTCTCCATTTATTTCTCCGTTTCTCCGTTAATTTCTTCGTTTCTCCATTTATTTCTCCGATTCTCCGTTTCTTTGTTCGTTTCTCCGTTTCTTTGTTCGTTTCTCCGTTACTTTGTCCGTTTCTCCGTTTCTTTCTTCGTTTCTCCGTTTCCTTGTTCGTTTCTCCGTTTATTTCTTCGTTTCTCCATTTATTTCTCCGTTTCTCCGTTTATTTCTTCGTTTCTCCATTTATTTCTCCGATTCTCCGTTTCTTTGTTCGTTTCTCCGTTTCGTTGTTCGTTTCTCCGTTACTTTGTCCGTTTCTCCGTTTCTTTCTTCGTTTCTCTGTTTCTTTCTTCGTTTCTCCGTTTCTTTCTTCGTTTCTCCGTTTCTTTGTTCGTTTCTCCATTTATTTCTCCGTTTCTTTCTTCGTTTCTCCGTTTCTTACTTCCTTTCTCCGTTTCTTTCTTCGCTTCTCCGTTTATTTCTTCGTTTCGCCATTTATTTCGCCGTTTCTCCGTTTCTTTGTTTTTTCTCCGTTTCTTTGTTCGTTTCTCCGTTTCATTCTTCGTTTCTCCGTTTCTTTGTTCGTTTCTCCGTTTATTTCATCGTTTCTCCATTTATTTCTCCGTTTCTCCGTTAATTTCTTCGTTTCTCCATTTATTTCTCCGATTCTCCGTTTCTTTGTTCGTTTCTCCGTTTCTTTGTTCGTTTCTCCGTTACTTTGTCCGTTTCTCCGTTTCTTTCTTCGTTTCTCCGTTTCCTTGTTCGTTTCTCCGTTTATTTCTTCGTTTCTCCATTTATTTCTCCGTTTCTCCGTTTCTTTCTTCGTTTCTGCGTTTCATTGTTCGTATCTCCGTTTCTTCCTTCGTTTCTCCGTTTCGTTCTTCGTTTCTCCGTTTCTTTCTCCGTTTCTCCGTTTCTTTCTTCGTTTCTCCATTTATTTCTCCGTTTCTCCGTTTCTTTCTTCGTTTCTGCGTTTCATTGTTCGTATCTCCGTTTCTTCCTTCGTTTCTCCGTTTCGTTCTTCGTTTCTCCGTTTCTTTCTTCGTTTCTCCGTTTCTTTCTTCGTTTCTCCGTTTCCTTGTTCGTTTCTCCGTTTATTTCTTCGTTTCTCCATTTATTTCTCCGTTTCTTCCTTCGTTTCTCCGTTTCTTTGTTCGTTTCTCCGTTTCTTTGTTCGTTTCTCCGTTACTTTGTCCGTTTCTCCGTTTCTTTCTTCGTTTCTCCGTTTCCTTGTTCGTTTCTCCGTTTGTTTGTTCGATTCTCCGTCTATTTCTTCGTTCCTCCATTTATTTCTTCGTTTCTCCGTTTCCTTGATCGTTTCTCCGTTTCGTTCTTCGTTTCCCAGTTTCTTTGTTCGTTTCTCCGTTTCTTTCTGCGTTTCATCGTTTCTTTCTTCGTTACTCCGTTTCTTTCTTCGTTTCTCCGTTTCTTTCCTCGTTTCTCCGTTTCTTTCTTCGTTTCTACGTTTATTTCTTCGTTTCTCCATTTATTTCTCCGTTTCTCCGTTTCTTTGTTCGTTTTTCCGTTTCTTTGTTCGTTTCTCCGTTTCCTTCTTCGTTTCTTCGTTTCTTTCTTCGTTACTCCGTTTCCTTCTTCGTTTCTTCGTTTCTTTCTTCGTTTCTACGTTTCTTTCTTCGTTTCTCCATTTCTTTCTTCGTTTCTCCGTTTATTTCTTCGTTTCTCCATTTATTTCCCCGTTTCTCCGTTTCTTTCTTCGTTTCTCCGTTTCTTTCTTCGTTTCTCCGTTTCTTTCGTCGTTTCTCCGTTTCTTTGATCGTTTTTCCGTTTCTTTGTTCGTTTCTCCGTTTCCTTCTGCGTTTCTTCGTTTCTTTCTTCGTTTCTCCGTTTATTTCTTCGTTTCTCCATTTATTTCTCCGTTTCTCCGTTTTTTTCTTTGTTTCTCCATTTATTTCTCCGATTCTCCGTTTCTTTGTTCGTTTCTCCGTTTCTTTGTTCGTTTCTCCGTTACTTTGTCCGTTTCTCCGTTTCTTTCTTCGTTTCTCCGTTTCTTTCTTCGTTTCTCCGTTTCTTTCTTCGTTTCTCCGTTTCTTTGTTCGTTTCTCCATTTATTTCTCCGTTTCTTTCTTCGTTTCTGCGTTTCTTACTTCGTTTCTCCGTTTCTTTCTTCGCTTCTCCGTTTATTTCTTCGTTTCTCCATTTATTTCGCCGTTTCTCCGTTTCTTTGTTCGTTTCTCCGTTTCTTTGTTCGTTTCTCCGTTTCATTCTTCGTTTCTCCGTTTCTTTGTTCTTTTCTCCGTTTCTTTCTTCGTTTCTCCGTTTCTTTGTTCGTTTCTCCGTTTATTTCATCGTTTCTCCATTTATTTCTCCGTTTCTCCGTTTATTTCTACGTTTCTCCATTTATTTCTCCGATTCTCCGTTTCTTTGTTCGTTTCTCCGTTTCTTTGTTCGTTTCTCCGTTACTTTGTCCGTTTCTCCGTTTCTTTGTTCGTTTCTCCGTTTCTTTCTTCGTTTCTCCGTTTCTTTCTTCGTTTCTCCGTTTATTTCTTCGTTTCTCCATTTATTTCTCCGTTTCTCCGTTTATTTCTTCGTTTCTCCATGTATTTCTCCGATTCTCCGTTTCTTTGTTCGTTTCTCCGTTACTTTGTCCGTTTCTCCGTTTCTTTCTTCGTTTCTCCGTTTCTTTCTTCGTTTCTCCGTTTCTTTGATCGTTTCTCCATTTATTTCTCCGCTTCTTTCTTCGTTTCTCCGTTTCTTACTTCGTTTTTCCGTTTCTTTGTTCGTTTCTCCGTTTCTTTGTTCATTTCTCCGTTTCTTTCTTCGTTTCTCCGTTTCTTTGATCGTTTCTCCATTTATTTCTCCGTTTCTTTCTTCGTTTCTCCGTTTCTTACTTCGTTTCTCCGTTTCTTTCTTCGTTCCTCCGTTTCTTTCTTCGTTTCTCCGTTTCTTTCTTCGTTCCTCCGTTTCTTTCTTCGTTTCTCCGCTTCTTACTTCGTTTCTCCGTCTCTTTGTTGGTTTCTCCGTTTCTTTGTTCATTTCTCCGTTTCTTTCTTCGTTTCTCCGTTTCTTTGATCGTTTCTCCATTTATTTCTCCGTTTCTTTCTTCGTTTCTCCGTTTCCTTCTTCGTTTCTCCGTTTATTTCTCCGTTTCTTTCTTCCTTTCTCCGTTTCTTTGTTCGTTTCTCCGTTTCTTTCTTCGTTTCTCCGTTTCTTTCTTCGTTTCTCCGTTTCTTTGTTCGTTTCTCCGTTTATTTCATCGTTTCTCCACTTATTTCTCCGTTTCTCCGCTTATTTCTTCGTTTCTCCATTTATTTCTCCGATTCTCCGTTTCTTTCTTCGTTTCTCCGTTTCCTTGTTCGTTTCTCCGTTTCTTTGTTCGTTTCTCCGTTTCTTTCTTCGTTTCTCCGTTTATATCTTCGTTTCTCCATTTATTTCTCCGTTTCTATCTTCGTTTCTACGTTTATTTCTTCGTTTCTCCATTTATTTCTCCGTTTCTCCGTTTCTTTCTCCGTTTCTTTCTTCGTTTCTCCGTTTCTTTCTTCGTTTCTCCGTTTCCTTGTTCGTTTCTCCGTTTCTTTGTTCGTTTCTCCGTTTCTTTCTTCGTTTCTCCGTTTATATCTTCGTTTCTCCATATATTTCTCCGTTTCTTTCTTCGTTTCTCCGTTTCATTCTTCGTTTCTCAGTTTCATTGTACGTTTCTCCGTTTCTTTGTTCGTTTCTCCGTTTCTTTCTTTGTTTCTCCGTTTCTTTCTTCATTTTTCCGTTTATTTCTTCGTTTCTCCGTTTCATTCTTCGTTTCTGCGTTTCTTTGTTCGTTTCTCTGTTTCTTTCTTCGTTTCTCCGTTTCTTTCTACGTTTCTCGGTTTATTTCTTCGTTTCTCCGTTTCTTTCTTCGATTCTTCGTTTCTTTCTTCATTTTCCGTTTCTTTCTTCGTTTCTACGTTTATTTCTTCGTTTCTCCATTTATTTCTCCGTTTCTCCGTTTCTTTGTTCGTTTTTCCGTTTCTTTGTTCGTTTCTCCGTTTCCTTCTTCGTTTCTTCGTTTCTTTCTTCGTTACTCCGTTTCTTTCTTCGTTTCTTCGTTTCATTCCTCGTTTCTCCGTTTCTTTCTTCGTTTCTCCATTTCTTTCTTCGTTTCTCCGTTTATTTCTTCGTTTCTCCATTTATTTCCCCGTTTCTCCGTTTCTTTCTTCGTTTCTCCGTTTCTTTCTTCGTTTCTCCGTTTCTTTCGTCGTTTCTCCGTTTCTTTGTTCGTTTTTCCGTTTCTTTGTTCGTTTCTCCGTTTCCTTCTTCGTTTCTCCGTTTCTTTCGTCGTTTCTCCGTTTCTTTGTTCGTTTTTCCGTTTCTTTGTTCGTTTCTCCGTTTCCTTCTTCGTTTCTTCGTTTATTTCTTCGTTTCTCCATTTATTTCTCCGTTTCTCCGTTTATTTCTTCGCTTCTCCATTTATTTCTCCGATTCTCCGTCTCTTTGTTCGTTTCTCCGTTACTTTGTCCGTTTCTCCGTTTCTTTCTTCGTTTCTCCGTTTCTTTCTTCGTTTCTCCGTTTATTTCTTCGTTTCTCCATTTATTTCTCCGTTTCTCCGTTTCTTTGGTCGTTTCTCCGTTTCTTTGTTCGTTACTCCGTTTCTTTGTTCGTTTCTCCATTTCTTTGTTCGTTTCTCCGTTTCTTTCTTCGTTTCTCCGTTTATTTCTTCGTTTCACCATTTATTTCTCCGTTTCTCCGTTTACTTCTTCGTTTCTCCATGTATTTCTCCGATTCTCCGTTTCTTTGTTCGCGTCTCCGTTTCTTTGTCCGTTTCTCCGTTACTTTGTCCGTTTCTCAGTTTCTTTCTTCGTTTCTCCGTTTCTTTGATCGTTTCTCCATTTACTTCTCGGTTTCTTTCTTCGTTTCTCCGTTTCTTACTTCGTTTCTCCGTTTCTTTCTTCGTTTCTCCGTTTATTTCTTCGTTTCTCCATTTATTTCTCCGTTTCTCCGTTTCTTTGTTCTCGTCTCCGTTTCTTTGTCCGTTTCTCCGTTACTTTGTCCGTTTCTCCGTTTCTTTCTTCGTTTCTCCGTTTCTTTCTTCGTTTCTCCGTTTCTTTGATCGTTTCTCCATTTGTTTCTCCGGTTCTTTCTTCGTTTCTCCGTTTCTTACTTCGTTTCTCCGTTTCTTTCTTCGTTCCTCCGTTTCTTTCTTCGTTTCTCCGTTTCTTTCTTCGTTTCTCCGTTTCTTTCTTCGTTTCTCCGTTTCTTCCTTCGTTTCTCCGTTTCTTTGTTCGTTTCTCCATTTATTTCTCCGTTTCTTTCTTCGTTTCTCCGTTTCTTACATCGTTTCTGCGTTTCTTTCTTCGTTTCTCCGTTTCTTTCTTCGTTTCTCCGTTTCTTACATCGTTTCTGCGCTTCTTTCTTCGTTTCTCCGTTTATTTCTTCGTTTCTCCATTTATTTCTCCGTTTCTCCGTTTCTTTCTTCGTTTCTCCGTTTCTTTGTTCGTTCTCCGCTTCTTTCTTCGTTTCTCCGTTTCTTTCTTCGTTTCTCCGTTTATTTCTTCGTTTCTCCATTTATTTCTCCGTTTCTCCGTTTCTTTCTTCGTTTCTCCGTTTCCTTGTTCGTTTCTCCATTTATTTCTCCGTTTCTTTCTTCGTTTCTCCGTTTCTTACTTCGTTTCTCCGTTTCCTTCTTCGTTTCTCCGTTTATTTCTTCGTTTCTCGATTTATTTCTCCGTTTCTCCGTTTCTTTCTTCGTTACTCCGTTTCTTTCTTCGTTTCTCCGTTTCTTTCTTCGTTTCTCCGTTTCTTTCTTCGTTTCTCCGATTATTTCTTCGTTTCTCCATTTATTTCTCCGTTTCTCCGTTTATTTCTTCGCTTCTCCATTTATTTCTCCGATTCTCCGTCTCTTTGTTCGTTTCTCCGTTACTTTGTCCGTTTCTCCGTTTCTTTCTTCGTTTCTCCGTTTCTTTCTTCGTTTCTCCGTTTATTTCTTCGTTTCTCCATTTATTTCTCCGTTTCTCCGTTTCTTTGTTCGTTTCTCCGTTTCTTTGTTCGTTACTCCGTTTCTTTGTTCGTTTCTCCATTTCTTTGTTCGTTTCTCCGTTTCTTTCTTCGTTTCTCCGTTTATTTCTTCGTTTCTCCATTTATTTCTCCGTTTCTCCGTTTACTTCTTCGTTTCTCCATGTATTTCTCCGATTCTCCGTTTCTTTGTTCGCGTCTCCGTTTCTTTGTCCGTTTCTCCGTTACTTTGTCCATTTCTCAATTTCTTTCTTCGTTTCTCCGTTTCTTTGATCGTTTCTCCATTTACTTCTCCGTTTCTTTCTTCGTTTCTCCGTTTCTTACTTCGTTTCTCCGTTTCTTTCTTCGTTTCTCCGTTTATTTCTTCGTTTCTCCATTTATTTCTCCGTTTCTCCGTTTCTTTGTTCGCGTCTCCGTTTCTTTGTCCGTTTCTCCGTTACTTTGTCCGTTTCTCCGTTTCTTTCTTCGTTTCTCCGTTTCTTTCTTCGTTCCTCCGTTTCTTTCTTCGTTTCTCCGTTTCTTTCTTCGTTTCTCCGTTTCTTTCTTCGTTTCTCCGTTTCTTCCTTCGTTTCTCCGTTTCTTTGTTCGTTTCTCCATTTATTTCTCCGTTTCTTTCTTCGTTTCTCCGTTTCTTACATCGTTTCTGCGTTTCTTTCTTCGTTTCTCCGTTTCTTTCTTCGTTTCTCCGTTTCTTACATCGTTTCTGCGCTTCTTTCTTCGTTTCTCCGTTTATTTCTTCGTTTCTCCATTTATTTCTCCGTTTCTCCGTTTCTTTCTTCGTTTCTCCGTTTCTTTGTTCGTTTCTCCGCTTCTTTCTTCGTTTCTCCGTTTCTTTCTTCGTTTCTCCGTTTATTTCTTCGTTTCTCCATTTATTTCTCCGTTTCTCCGTTTCTTTCTTCGTTTCTCCATTTATTTCTTCGTTTCTCCATTTATTTCTCCGTTTCTTTCTTCGTTTCTCCGCTTCTTTCTTCGTTTCTCCGTTTCTTTCTTCGTTTCTCCGTTTCTTTCTTCGTTTCTCCGTTTCTTTCTTCGTTTCTCCGTTTCTTTCTTCGTTTCTCCGTTTCCTTGTTCGTTTCTCCATTTATTTCTCCGTTTCTTTCTTCGTTTCTCCGTTTCTTACTTCGTTTCTCCGTTTCCTTCTTCGTTTCTCCGTTTATTTCTTCGTTTCTCGATTTATTTCTCCGTTTCTCCGTTTCTTTCTTCGTTACTCCGTTTCTTTCTTCGTTTCTCCGTTTCTTTCTTCGTTTCTCCGTTTCTTTCTTCGTTTCTCCGTTTATTTCTTCGTTTCTCGATTTATTTCTCCGTTTTTCCGTTTCTTTCTTCGTTTCTCCGTTACTTTGTTTGTATCTCCGTTTCTTTGTTCGTTTCTCCGTTTCTTTGTTCGTTTCTCCGTTTCTTTGTTCGTTTCTCCGTTTATTTCTTCGTTTCTCCATTTATTTCTCCGTTTCTCCGTTTATTTCTTCGCTTCTCCATTTATTTCTCCGATTCTCCGTCTCTTTGTTCGTTTCTCCGTTTCTTTGTTCGTTTCTCCGTTACTTTGTCCGTTTCTCCGTTTCTTTCTTCGTTTCTCCGTTTCTTTCTTCGTTTCTCCGTTTATTTCTTCGTTTCTCCATTTATTTCTCCGTTTCTCCGTTTCTTTGTTCGTTTCTCCGTTTCTTTGTTCGTTACTCCGTTTCTTTGTTCGTTTCTCCATTTCTTTGTTCGTTTCTCCGTTTCTTTCTTCGTTTCTCCGTTTATTTCTTCGTTTCTCCATTTATTTCTCCGTTTCTCCGTTTACTTCTTCGTTTCTCCATGTATTTCTCCGATTCTCCGTTTCTTTGTTCGCGTCTCCGTTTCTTTGTCCGTTTCTCCGTTACTTTGTCCGTTTCTCCATTTACTTCTCGGTTTCTTTCTTCGTTTCTCCGTTTCTTACTTCGTTTCTCCGTTTCTTTCTTCGTTTCTCCGTTTATTTCTTCGTTTCTCCATTTATTTCTCCGTTTCTCCGTTTCTTTGTTCGCGTCTCCGTTTCTTTGTCCGTTTCTCCGTTACTTTGTCCGTTTCTCCGTTTCTTTCTTCGTTTCTCCGTTTCTTTCTTCGTTTCTCCGTTTCTTTGATCGTTTCTCCATTTGTTTCTCCGGTTCTTTCTTCGTTTCTCCGTTTCTTACTTCGTTTCTCCGTTTCTTTCTTCGTTCCTCCGTTTCTTTCTTCGTTTCTCCGTTTCTTTCTTCGTTTCTCCGTTTCTTTCTTCGTTTCTCCGTTTCTTCCTTCGTTTCTCCGTTTCTTTGTTCGTTTCTCCATTTATTTCTCCGTTTCTTTCTTCGTTTCTCCGTTTCTTACATCGTTTCTGCGTTTCTTTCTTCGTTTCTCCGTTTCTTTCTTCGTTTCTCCGTTTCTTACATCGTTTCTGCGCTTCTTTCTTCGTTTCTCCGTTTATTTCTTCGTTTCTCCATTTATTTCTCCGTTTCTCCGTTTCTTTCTTCGTTTCTCCGTTTCTTTGTTCGTTCTCCGCTTCTTTCTTCGTTTCTCCGTTTCTTTCTTCGTTTCTCCGTTTATTTCTTCGTTTCTCCATTTATTTCTCCGTTTCTCCGTTTCTTTCTTCGTTTCTCCATTTATTTCTTCGTTTCTCCATTTATTTCTCCGTTTCTTTCTTCGTTTCTCCGCTTCTTTCTTCGTTTCTCCGTTTCTTTCTTCGTTTCTCCGTTTCTTTCTTCGTTTCTCCGTTTCTTTCTTCGTTTCTCCGTTTCTTTCTTCGTTTCTCCGTTTCCTTGTTCGTTTCTCCATTTATTTCTCCGTTTCTTTCTTCGTTTCTCCGTTTCTTACTTCGTTTCTCCGTTTCCTTCTTCGTTTCTCCGTTTATTTCTTCGTTTCTCGATTTATTTCTCCGTTTCTCCGTTTCTTTCTTCGTTACTCCGTTTCTTTCTTCGTTTCTCCGTTTCTTTCTTCGTTTCTCCGTTTCTTTCTTCGTTTCTCCGATTATTTCTTCGTTTCTCCATTTATTTCTCCGTTTCTCCGTTTATTTCTTCGCTTCTCCATTTATTTCTCCGATTCTCCGTCTCTTTGTTCGTTTCTCCGTTACTTTGTCCGTTTCTCCGTTTCTTTCTTCGTTTCTCCGTTTCTTTCTTCGTTTCTCCGTTTATTTCTTCGTTTCTCCATTTATTTCTCCGTTTCTCCGTTTCTTTGTTCGTTTCTCCGTTTCTTTGTTCGTTACTCCGTTTCTTTGTTCGTTTCTCCATTTCTTTGTTCGTTTCTCCGTTTCTTTCTTCGTTTCTCCGTTTATTTCTTCGTTTCTCCATTTATTTCTCCGTTTCTCCGTTTACTTCTTCGTTTCTCCATGTATTTCTCCGATTCTCCGTTTCTTTGTTCGCGTCTCCGTTTCTTTGTCCGTTTCTCCGTTACTTTGTCCATTTCTCAATTTCTTTCTTCGTTTCTCCGTTTCTTTGATCGTTTCTCCATTTACTTCTCCGTTTCTTTCTTCGTTTCTCCGTTTCTTACTTCGTTTCTCCGTTTCTTTCTTCGTTTCTCCGTTTATTTCTTCGTTTCTCCATTTATTTCTCCGTTTCTCCGTTTCTTTGTTCGCGTCTCCGTTTCTTTGTCCGTTTCTCCGTTACTTTGTCCGTTTCTCCGTTTCTTTCTTCGTTTCTCCGTTTCTTTCTTCGTTCCTCCGTTTCTTTCTTCGTTTCTCCGTTTCTTTCTTCGTTTCTCCGTTTCTTTCTTCGTTTCTCCGTTTCTTCCTTCGTTTCTCCGTTTCTTTGTTCGTTTCTCCATTTATTTCTCCGTTTCTTTCTTCGTTTCTCCGTTTCTTACATCGTTTCTGCGTTTCTTTCTTCGTTTCTCCGTTTCTTTCTTCGTTTCTCCGTTTCTTACATCGTTTCTGCGCTTCTTTCTTCGTTTCTCCGTTTATTTCTTCGTTTCTCCATTTATTTCTCCGTTTCTCCGTTTCTTTCTTCGTTTCTCCGTTTCTTTGTTCGTTTCTCCGCTTCTTTCTTCGTTTCTCCGTTTCTTTCTTCGTTTCTCCGTTTATTTCTTCGTTTCTCCATTTATTTCTCCGTTTCTCCGTTTCTTTCTTCGTTTCTCCATTTATTTCTTCGTTTCTCCATTTATTTCTCCGTTTCTTTCTTCGTTTCTCCGCTTCTTTCTTCGTTTCTCCGTTTCTTTCTTCGTTTCTCCGTTTCTTTCTTCGTTTCTCCGTTTCTTTCTTCGTTTCTCCGTTTCTTTCTTCGTTTCTCCGTTTCCTTGTTCGTTTCTCCATTTATTTCTCCGTTTCTTTCTTCGTTTCTCCGTTTCTTACTTCGTTTCTCCGTTTCCTTCTTCGTTTCTCCGTTTATTTCTTCGTTTCTCGATTTATTTCTCCGTTTCTCCGTTTCTTTCTTCGTTACTCCGTTTCTTTCTTCGTTTCTCCGTTTCTTTCTTCGTTTCTCCGTTTCTTTCTTCGTTTCTCCGTTTATTTCTTCGTTTCTCGATTTATTTCTCCGTTTTTCCGTTTCTTTCTTCGTTTCTCCGTTACTTTGTTTGTATCTCCGTTTCTTTGTTCGTTTCTCCGTTTCTTTGTTCGTTTCTCCGTTTCTTTGTTCGTTTCTCCGTTTATTTCTTCGTTTCTCCATTTATTTCTCCGTTTCTCCGTTTATTTCTTCGCTTCTCCATTTATTTCTCCGATTCTCCGTCTCTTTGTTCGTTTCTCCGTTTCTTTGTTCGTTTCTCCGTTACTTTGTCCGTTTCTCCGTTTCTTTCTTCGTTTCTCCGTTTCTTTCTTCGTTTCTCCGTTTATTTCTTCGTTTCTCCATTTATTTCTCCGTTTCTCCGTTTCTTTGTTCGTTTCTCCGTTTCTTTGTTCGTTACTCCGTTTCTTTGTTCGTTTCTCCATTTCTTTGTTCGTTTCTCCGTTTCTTTCTTCGTTTCTCCGTTTATTTCTTCGTTTCTCCATTTATTTCTCCGTTTCTCCGTTTACTTCTTCGTTTCTCCATGTATTTCTCCGATTCTCCGTTTCTTTGTTCGCGTCTCCGTTTCTTTGTCCGTTTCTCCGTTACTTTGTCCGTTTCTCAGTTTCTTTCTTCGTTTCTCCGTTTCTTTGATCGTTTCTCCATTTGCTTCTCCGTTTCTTTCTTCGTTTCTCCGTTTCTTACTTCGTTTCTCCGTTTCTTTCTTCGTTTCTCCGTTTATTTCTTCGTTTCTCCATTTATTTCTCCGTTTCTCCGTTTCTTTGTTCGCGTCTCCGTTTCTTTGTCCGTTTCTCCGTTACTTTGTCCGTTTCTCCGTTTCTTTCTTCGTTTCTCCGTTTCTTTCTTCGTTTCTCCGTTTCTTTGATCGTTTCTCTTATTTGTTTCTCCGGTTCTTTCTTCGTTTCTCCGTTTCTTACTTCGTTTCTCCGTTTCTTTCTTCGTTCCTCCGTTTCTTTCTTCGTTTCTCCGTTTCTTTCTTCGTTTCTCCGTTTCTTTCTTCGTTTCTCCGTTTCTTCCTTCGTTTCTCCGTTTCTTTGTTCGTTTCTCCATTTATTTCTCCGTTTCTTTCTTCGTTTCTCCGTTTCTTACATCGTTTCTGCGTTTCTTTCTTCGTTTCTCCGTTTCTTTCTTCGTTTCTCCGTTTCTTACATCGTTTCTGCGTTTCTTTCTTCGTTTCTCCGTTTATTTCTTCGTTTCTCCATTTATTTCTCCGTTTCTCTGTTTCTTTGTTCGTTTCTCCGCTTCTTTCTTCGTTTCTCCGTTTCTCCGTTTCTTTCTTCGTTTATATCTTCGTTTCTCCATTTATTTCTCCGTTTCTCCGTTTCTTTCTTCGTTTCTCCGTTTCTTTCTTCGTTTCTCCGTTTCCTTGTTCCTTTCTCCGTTTCTTTCTTCGTATCTCCGTTTCTTTCTTCGTTTCTCCGTTTCTTTCTTCGTTTCTCCGTTTCTTTCTTCGTTTCTCCGTTTCTTTCTTCGTTTCTCCGTTTCCTTGTTCGTTTCTCCGTTTATTTCTTCGTTTCTCCATTTATTTCTCCGTTTCTCCGTTTCTTTCTTCGTTTCTCCGTTTCTTTGTTCGTTTCTCCGTTTCTTTCTTCGTTTCTCCGTTTCTTTCTTTGTTTCTTCGTTTCTTTCTTCGTTTCTCCGTTTCTTTCTTCGTTTCTCCGTTTCTTTGTTCGTTTCTCCGTTTCTTTGTTCGTTTCTCCGTCTATTTCTTCGTTTCTCCATTTATTTCTCCGTTTCTCTGTTTATTTCTTCGTTTCTGCATTTATTTCTCCGATTCTCCGTTTCTTTGTTCATTTCTCCGTTTCTTTGTTCGTTTCTCCGTTTCTTTCTTCGTTTCTCCGTTTCTTTCTTCGTTTCTCAGTTTCTTTCTTCGTTTCTCCGTTTCTTTCTTCGTTTCTCCGTTTCTTTCTTCGTTTCTCCGTTTCTTTCTTCGTTTCTCCGTTTCTTTCTTCGTTTCTCCGTTTCTTTCTTCGTTTCTCCGTTTCTTTGTTCGTTTCTCCATTTCTTTGTTCGTTTCTCCGTTTCTTTCTTCGTTTCTCCGTTTATTTCTTCGTTTCTCCATTTATTTCTCCGTTTCTCCGTTTATTTCTTCGTTTCTCCATGTATTTCTCCGATTCTCCGTTTCTTTGTTCGCGTCTCCGTTTCTTTGTCCGTTTCTCCGTTACTTTGTCCGTTTCTCCGTTTCTTTCTTCGTTTCTCCGTTTCTTTCTTCTTTTCTCCGTTTCTTTCTTCGTTTCTCCGTTTCTTTGATCGTTCCTCCATTTATTTCTCCGTTTCTTTCTTCGTTTCTCCGTTTCTTACTTCGTTTCTCCGTTTCTTTCTTCGTTCCTCCGTTTCTTTCTTCGTTTCTCCGTTTCTTTCTTCGTTTCTCCGTTTCTTTCTTCGTTTCTCCGTTTCTTCCTTCGTTTCTCCGTTTCTTTGTTCGTTTCTCCATTTATTTCTCCGTTTCTTTCTTCGTTTCTCCGTTTCTTACATCGTTTCTGCCTTTCTTTCTTCGTTTCTCCGTTTCTTTCTTCGTTTCTCCGCTTCTTTCTTCGTTTCTCAGTTTCTTTCTTCGTTTCTCCGTTTCTTTCTTCGTTTCTCCGTTTCTTTCTTCGTTTCTCCGTTTCTTTCTTCGTTTCTCCGTTTCCTTGTTCGTTTCTTCATTTATTTCTCCGTTTCTTTCTTCGTTTCTCCGTTTCTTACTTCGTTTCTCCGTTTCCTTCTTCGTTTCTCCGTTTATTTCGTCGTTTCTCGATTTATTTCTCCGTTTCTCCGTTTCTGTCTTCGTTACTCCGTTTCTTTCTTCGTTTCTCCGTTTCTATCTTCGTTTCTTCGTTCCTTTCTTCGTTTCTCCGTTTGTTTCTTCGCTTCTCCATTTATTTCTCCCTTTTTCCGTTTCTTTCTTCGTTTCTCCGTTAATTTGTTCGTTTCTCCGTTTCTTTGTTCGTTTCTCCGTTTCGTTGTTCGTTTCTCCGTTACTTTGTCCGTTTCTCCGTTTCTTTCTTCGTTTCTCTGTTTCTTTCTTCGTTTCTCCGTTTCTTTCTTCGTTTCTCCGTTTCTTTGTTCGTTTCTCCATTTATTTCTCCGTTTCTTTCTTCGTTTCTCCGTTTCTTACTTCCTTTCTCCGTTTCTTTCTTCGCTTCTCCGTTTATTTCTTCGTTTCTCCATTTATTTCGCCGTTTCTCCGTTTCTTTGTTCGTTTCTCCGTTTCTTTGTTCGTTTCTCCGTTTCATTCTTCGTTTCTCCGTTTCTTTGTTCGTTTCTCCGTTTATTTCATCGTTTCTCCATTTATTTCTCCGTTTCTCCGTTAATTTCTTCGTTTCTCCATTTATTTCTCCGATTCTCCGTTTCTTTGTTCGTTTCTCCGTTTCTTTGTTCGTTTCTCCGTTACTTTGTCCGTTTCTCTGTTTCTTTCTTCGTTTCTCCGTTTCCTTGTTCGTTTCTCCGTTTATTTCTTCGTTTCTCCATTTATTTCTCCGTTTCTCCGTTTATTTCTTCGTTTCTCCATTTATTTCTCCGATTCTCCGTTTCTTTGTTCGTTTCTCCGTTTCGTTGTTCGTTTCTCCGTTACTTTGTCCGTTTCTCCGTTTCTTTCTTCGTTTCTCTGTTTCTTTCTTCGTTTCTCCGTTTCTTTCTTCGTTTCTCCGTTTCTTTGTTCGTTTCTCCATTTATTTCTCCGTTTCTTTCTTCGTTTCTCCGTTTCTTACTTCCTTTCTCCGTTTCTTTCTTCGCTTCTCCGTTTATTTCTTCGTTTCTCCATTTATTTCGCCGTTTCTCCGTTTCTTTGTTCGTTTCTCCGTTTCTTTGTTCGTTTCTCCGTTTCATTCTTCGTTTCTCCGTTTCTTTGTTCGTTTCTCCGTTTATTTCATCGTTTCTCCATTTATTTCTCCGTTTCTCCGTTAATTTCTTCGTTTCTCCATTTATTTCTCCGATTCTCCGTTTCTTTGTTCGTTTCTCCGTTTCTTTGTTCGTTTCTCCGTTACTTTGTCCGTTTCTCCGTTTCTTTCTTCGTTTCTCCGTTTCCTTGTTCGTTTCTCCGTTTATTTCTTCGTTTCTCCATTTATTTCTCCGTTTCTCCGTTTATTTCTTCGTTTCTCCATTTATTTCTCCGATTCTCCGTTTCTTTGTTCGTTTCTCCGTTTCGTTGTTCGTTTCTCCGTTACTTTGTCCGTTTCTCCGTTTCTTTCTTCGTTTCTCTGTTTCTTTCTTCGTTTCTCCGTTTCTTTCTTCGTTTCTCCGTTTCTTTGTTCGTTTCTCCATTTATTTCTCCGTTTCTTTCTTCGTTTCTCCGTTTCTTACTTCCTTTCTCCGTTTCTTTCTTCGCTTCTCCGTTTATTTCTTCGTTTCGCCATTTATTTCGCCGTTTCTCCGTTTCTTTGTTCGTTTCTCCGTTTCTTTGTTCGTTTCTCCGTTTCGTTCTTCGTTTCTCCGTTTCTTTGTTCGTTTCTCCGTTTATTTCATCGTTTCTCCATTTATTTCTCCGTTTCTCCGTTAATTTCTTCGTTTCTCCATTTATTTCTCCGATTCTCCGTTTCTTTGTTCGTTTCTCCGTTTCTTTGTTCGTTTCTCCGTTACTTTGTCCGTTTCTCCGTTTCTTTCTTCGTTTCTCCGTTTCCTTGTTCGTTTCTCCGTTTATTTCTTCGTTTCTCCATTTATTTCTCCGTTTCTCCGTTTCTTTCTTCGTTTCTGCGTTTCATTGTTCGTATCTCCGTTTCTTCCTTCGTTTCTCCGTTTCGTTCTTCGTTTCTCCGTTTCTTTCTCCGTTTCTCCGTTTCTTTCTTCGTTTCTCCATTTATTTCTCCGTTTCTCCGTTTCTTTCTTCGTTTCTGCGTTTCATTGTTCGTATCTCCGTTTCTTCCTTCGTTTCTCCGTTTCGTTCTTCGTTTCTCCGTTTCTTTCTTCGTTTCTCCGTTTCTTTCTTCGTTTCTCCGTTTCCTTGTTCGTTTCTCCGTTTATTTCTTCGTTTCTCCATTTATTTCTCCGTTTCTTCCTTCGTTTCTCCGTTTCTTTCTTCGTTTCTCCGTTTCTTTCTTCGTTTCTCCGTTTCTTTCTTCGTTTCTCCGTTTCTTTGTTCGCTTCTCCGATTCTTTCTTCGTTTCTCCGTTTCTCCGTTTCTTTCTTCGTTTCTCCGTTTCTTTCTTCGTTTCTCCGTTTCTTTGTTCGCTTCTCCGATTCTTTCTTCGCTTCTCCGTTTCTCCGTTTCTTTCTTTGTTTCTCCGTTTATTTCCTCGTTTCTCCATTTATTTCTCCGTTTCTCCGTTTCTTTCTTCGTTTCTCCGTTTCCTTGTTCGTTTCTCCGTTTGTTTGTTCGATTCTCCGTCTATTTCTTCGTTCCTCCATTTATTTCTTCGTTTCTCCGTTTCCTTGATCGTTTCTCCGTTTCTTTCTTCGTTTCCCAGTTTCTTTGTTCGTTTCTCCGTTTCTTTCTGCGTTTCATCGTTTCTTTCTTCGTTACTCCGTTTCTTTCTTCGTTTCTCCGTTTCTTTCCTCGTTTCTCCGTTTCTTTCTTCGTTTCTACGTTTATTTCTTCGTTTCTCCATTTATTTCTCCGTTTCTCCGTTTCTTTGTTCGTTTTTCCGTTTCTTTGTTCGTTTCTCCGTTTCCTTCTTCGTTTCTTCGTTTCTTTCTTCGTTACTCCGTTTCCTTCTTCGTTTCTTCGTTTCTTTCTTCGTTTCTACGTTTCTTTCTTCGTTTCTCCATTTCTTTCTTCGTTTCTCCGTTTATTTCTTCGTTTCTCCATTTATTTCCCCGTTTCTCCGTTTCTTTCTTCGTTTCTCCGTTTCTTTCTTCGTTTCTCCGTTTCTTTCGTCGTTTCTCCGTTTCTTTGATCGTTTTTCCGTTTCTTTGTTCGTTTCTCCGTTTCCTTCTGCGTTTCTTCGTTTCTTTCTTCGTTTCTCCGTTTATTTCTTCGTTTCTCCATTTATTTCTCCGTTTCTCCGTTTTTTTCTTTGTTTCTCCATTTATTTCTCCGATTCTCCGTTTCTTTGTTCGTTTCTCCGTTTCTTTGTTCGTTTCTCCGTTACTTTGTCCGTTTCTCCGTTTCTTTCTTCGTTTCTCCGTTTCTTTCTTCGTTTCTCCGTTTCTTTCTTCGTTTCTCCGTTTCTTTGTTCGTTTCTCCATTTATTTCTCCGTTTCTTTCTTCGTTTCTGCGTTTCTTACTTCGTTTCTCCGTTTCTTTCTTCGCTTCTCCGTTTATTTCTTCGTTTCTCCATTTATTTCGCCGTTTCTCCGTTTCTTTGTTCGTTTCTCCGTTTCTTTGTTCGTTTCTCCGTTTCATTCTTCGTCTCTCCGTTTCTTTGTTCTTTTCTCCGTTTCTTTCTTCGTTTCTCCGTTTCTTTGTTCGTTTCTCCGTTTATTTCATCGTTTCTCCATTTATTTCTCCGTTTCTCCGTTTATTTCTACGTTTCTCCATTTATTTCTCCGATTCTCCGTTTCTTTGTTCGTTTCTCCGTTTCTTTGTTCGTTTCTCCGTTACTTTGTCCGTTTCTCCGTTACTTTGTCCGTTTCTCCGTTTCTTTCTTCGTTTCTCCGTTTCTTTCTTCGTTTCTCCGTTTATTTCTTCGTTTCTCCATTTATTTCTCCGTTTCTCCGTTTATTTCTTCGTTTCTCCATGTATTTCTCCGATTCTCCGTTTCTTTGTTCGTTTCTCCGTTACTTTGTCCGTTTCTCCGTTTCTTTCTTCGTTTCTCCGTTTCTTTCTTCGTTTCTCCGTTTCTTTGTTCGTTTCTCCGTTTATTTCATCGTTTCTCCATTTATTTCTCCGTTTCTCCGTTTATTTCTACGTTTCTCCATTTATTTCTCCGATTCTCCGCTTCTTTCTTCGTTTCTCCGTTTCTTACTTCGTTTTTCCGTTTCTTTGTTCGTTTCTCCGTTTCTTTGTTCATTTCTCCGTTTCTTTCTTCGTTTCTCCGTTTCTTTGATCCTTTCTCCATTTATTTCTCCGTTTCTTTCTTCGTTTCTCCGTTTCTTACTTCGTTTCTCCGTTTCTTTCTTCGTTCCTCCGTTTCTTTCTTCGTTTCTCCGTTTCTTTCTTCGTTCCTCCGTCTCTTTCTTCGTTTCTCCGCTT
Organism: Ptiloglossa arizonensis; assembly: GCF_051014685.1. Classification (NCBI taxonomy): domain Eukaryota; kingdom Metazoa; phylum Arthropoda; class Insecta; order Hymenoptera; family Colletidae; genus Ptiloglossa; species Ptiloglossa arizonensis. Next base: position 39,625 of record NW_027478729.1, on the reverse strand, counting down.
CTTACTTCGTTTCTCCGTTTCTTTGTTCGTTTCTCCGTTTCTTTGTTCATTTCTCCGTTTCTTTCTTCGTTTCTCCGTTTCTTTGATCGTTTCTCCATTTATTTCTCCGTTTCTTTCTTCGTTTCTCCGTTTCCTTCTTCGTTTCTCCGTTTATTTCTCCGTTTCTTTCTTCCTTTCTCCGTTTCTTTGTTCGTTTCTCCGTTTCTTTCTTCGTTTCTCCGTTTCTTTCTTCGTTTCTCCGTTTCTTTGTTCGTTTCTCCGTTTATTTCATCGTTTCTCCACTTATTTCTCCGTTTCTCCGCTTATTTCTTCGTTTCTCCATTTATTTCTCCGATTCTCCGTTTCTTTCTTCGTTTCTCCGTTTCCTTGTTCGTTTCTCCGTTTCTTTGTTCGTTTCTCCGTTTCTTTCTTCGTTTCTCCGTTTATATCTTCGTTTCTCCATTTATTTCTCTGTTTCTATCTTCGTTTCTACGTTTATTTCTTCGTTTCTCCATTTATTTCTCCGTTTCTCCGTTTCTTTCTCCGTTTCTTTCTTCGTTTCTCCGTTTCTTTCTTCGTTTCTCCGTTTGCTTGTTCGTTTCTCCGTTTCTTTGTTCGTTTCTCCGTTTCTTTCTTCGTTTCTCCGTTTATATCTTCGTTTCTCCATATATTTCTCCGTTTCTTTCTTCGTTTCTCCGTTTCATTCTTCGTTTCTCAGTTTCATTGTACGTTTCTCCGTTTCTTTGTTCGTTTCTCCGGTTCTTTCTTTGTTTCTCCGTTTCTTTCTTCATTTTTCCTTTTTTTTCTTCGTTTCTCCGTTTCATTCTTCGTTTCTGCGTTTCTTTGTTCGTTTCTCTGTTTCTTTCTTCGTTTCTCCGTTTCTTTCTACGTTTCTCGGTTTATTTCTTCGTTTCTCCGTTTCTTTCTTCGATTCTTCGTTTCTTTCTTCATTTTCCGTTTCTTTCTTCGTTTCTACGTTTATTTCTTCGTTTCTCCATTTATTTCTCCGTTTCTCCGTTTCTTTGTTCGTTTTTCCGTTTCTTTGTTCGTTTCTCCGTTTCCTTCTTCGTTTCTCCGTTTCTTTGTTCGTTTCTCCGTTTATTTCATCGTTTCTCCATTTATTTCTCCGTTTCTCCGTTTATTTCTTCGTTTCTCCATTTATTTCCCCGTTTCTCCGTTTCTTTCTTCGCTTCTCCGTTTCTTTCTTCGTTTCTCCGTTTCTTTCGTCGTTTATCCGTTTCTTTGTTCGTTTTTCCGTTTCTTTGTTCGTTTCTCCGTTTCCTTCTTCGTTTCTTCGTTTCTTTCTTCGTTTCTCCGTTTATTTCTTCGTTTCTCCATTTATTTCTCCGTTTCTCCGTTTTTTTCTTTGTTTTTCCATTTATTTCTCCGATTCTCCGTTTCTTTGTTCGTTTCTCCGTTTCTTTGTTCGTTTCTCCGTTACTTTGTCCGTTTCTCCGTTTCTTTCTTCGTTTCTCCGTTTCTTTCTTCGTTTCTCCGTTTCTTTCTTCGTTTCTCCGTTTCTTTGTTCGTTTCTCCATTTATTTCTCCGTTTCTTTCTTCGTTTCTGCGTTTCTTACTTCGTTTCTCCGTTTCTTTCTTCGCTTCTCCGTTTATTTCTTCGTTTCTCCATTTATTTCGTCGTTTCTCCGTTTCTTTGTTCGTTTCTCCGTTTCTTTGTTCGTTTCTCCGTTTCATTCTTCGTTTCTCCGTTTCTTTGTTCTTTTCTCCGTTTCTTTCTTCGTTTCTCCGTTTCTTTGTTCGTTTCTCCGTTTATTTCATCGTTTCTCCATTTACTTCTCCGTTTCTCCGTTTATTTCTACGTTTCTCCATTTATTTCTCCGATTCTCCGTTTCTTTGTTCGTTTCTCCGTTTCTTTGTTCGTTTCTCCGTTACTTTGTCCGTTTCTCCGTTTCTTTGTTCGTTTCTCCGTTTCTTTCTTCGTTTCTCCGTTTCTTTCTTCGTTTCTCCGTTTATTTCTTCGTTTCTCCATTTATTTCTCCGTTTATTTCTTCGTTTCTCCATGTATTTCTCCGATTCTCCGTTTCTTTGTTCGTTTCTCCGTTACTTTGTCCGTTTCTCCGTTTCTTTCTTCGTTTCTCCGTTTCTTTCTTCGTTTCTCCGTTTCTTTGATCGTTTCTCCATTTATTTCTCCGCTTCTTTCTTCGTTTCTCCGTTTCTTACTTCGTTTTTCCGTTTCTTTGTTCGTTTCTCCGTTTCTTTGTTCATTTCTCCGTTTCTTTCTTCGTTTCTCCGTTTCTTTGTTCGTTTCTCCATTTATTTCTCCGTTTCTTTCTTCGTTTCTGCGTTTCTTACTTCGTTTCTCCGTTTCTTTCTTCGCTTCTCCGTTTATTTCTTCGTTTCTCCATTTATTTCGCCGTTTCTCCGTTTCTTTGTTCGTTTCTCCGTTTCTTTGTTCGTTTCTCCGTTTCATTCTTCGTTTCTCCGTTTCTTTGTTCTTTTCTCCGTTTCTTTCTTCGTTTCTCCGTTTCTTTGTTCGTTTCTCCGTTTATTTCATCGTTTCTCCATTTATTTCTCCGTTTCTCCGTTTATTTCTACGTTTCTCCATTTATTTCTCCGATTCTCCGTTTCTTTGTTCGTTTCTCCGTTTCTTTGTTCGTTTCTCCGTTACTTTGTCCGTTTCTCCGTTTCTTTGTTCGTTTCTCCGTTTCTTTCTTCGTTTCTCCGTTTCTTTCTTCGTTTCTCCGTTTATTTCTTCGTTTCTCCATTTATTTCTCCGTTTCTCCGTTTATTTCTTCGTTTCTCCATGTATTTCTCCGATTCTCCGTTTCTTTGTTCGTTTCTCCGTTACTTTGTCCGTTTCTCCGTTTCTTTCTTCGTTTCTCCGTTTCTTTCTTCGTTTCTCCGTTTCTTTGTTCGTTTCTCCGTTTATTTCATCGTTTCTCCATTTATTTCTCCGTTTCTCCGTTTATTTCTACGTTTCTCCATTTATTTCTCCGATTCTCCGCTTCTTTCTTCGTTTCTCCGTTTCTTACTTCGTTTTTCCGTTTCTTTGTTCGTTTCTCCGTTTCTTTGTTCATTTCTCCGTTTCTTTCTTCGTTTCTCCGTTTCTTTGATCGTTTCTCCATTTATTTCTCCGTTTCTTTCTTCGTTTCTCCGTTTCTTACTTCGTTTCTCCGTTTCTTTCTTCGTTCCTCCGTTTCTTTCTTCGTTTCTCCGTTTCTTTCTTCGTTCCTCCGTTTCTTTCTTCGTTTCTCCGCTTCTTACTTCGTTTCTCCGTTTCTTTGTTCGTTTCTCCGTTTCTTTGTTCATTTCTCCGTTTCTTTCTTCGTTTCTCCGTTTCTTTGATCGTTTCTCCATTTATTTCTCCGTTTCTATCTTCGTTTCTCCGTTTCCTTCTTCGTTTCTCCGTTTATTTCTCCGTTTCTTTCTTCCTTTCTCCGTTTCTTTGTTCGTTTCTCCGTTTCTTTCTTCGTTTCTCCGTTTCTTTCTTCGTTTCTCCGTTTCTTTGTTCGTTTCTCCGTTTATTTCATCGTTTCTCCACTTATTTCTCCGTTTCTCCGCTTATTTCTTCGTTTCTCCATTTATTTCTCCGATTCTCCGTTTCTTTCTTCGTTTCTCCGTTTCCTTGTTCGTTTCTCCGTTTCTTTGTTCGTTTCTCCGTTTCTTTCTTCGTTTCTCCGTTTATATCTTCGTTTCTCCATTTATTTCTCCGTTTCTATCTTCGTTTCTACGTTTATTTCTTCGTTTCTACATTTATTTCTCCGTTTCTCCGTTTCTTTCTCCGTTTCTTTCTTCGTTTCTCCGTTTCTTTCTTCGTTTCTCCGTTTCCTTGTTCGTTTCTCCGTTTCTTTGTTCGTTTCTCCGTTTCTTTCTTCGTTCTCCGTTTATATCTTCGTTTCTCCATATATTTCTCCGTTTCTTTCTTCGTTTCTCCGTTTCATTCTTCGTTTCTCAGTTTCATTGTACGTTTCTCCGTTTCTTTGTTCGTTTCTCCGTTTCTTTCTTTGTTTCTCCGTTGCTTTCTTCATTTTTCCTTTTTTTTCTTCGTTTCTCCGTTTCATTCTTCGTTTCTGCGTTTCTTTGTTCGTTTCTCTGTTTCTTTCTTCGTTTCTCCGTTTCTTTCTACGTTTCTCGGTTTATTTCTTCGTTTCTCCGTTTCTTTCTTCGATTCTTCGTTTCTTTCTTCATTTTCCGTTTCTTTCTTCGTTTCTACGTTTATTTCTTCGTTTCTCCATTTATTTCTCCGTTTCTCCGTTTCTTTGTTCGTTTTTCCGTTTCTTTGTTCGTTTCTCCGTTTCCTTCTTCGTTTCTTCGTTTCTTTCTTCGTTACTCCGTTTCATTCTTCGTTTCTTCGTTTCATTCCTCGTTTCTCCGTTTCTTTCTTCGTTTCTCCATTTCTTTCTTCGTTTCTCCGTTTATTTCTTCGTTCTCCATTTATTTCCCCGTTTCTCCGTTTCTTTCTTCGTTTCTCCGTTTCTTTCTTCGTTTCTCCGTTTCTTTCGTCGTTTCTCCGTTTCTTTGTTCGTTTTTCCGTTTCTTTGTTCGTTTCTCCGTTTCCTTCTTCGTTTCTTCGTTTCTTTCTTCGTTTCTCCGTTTCTTTCTTCGTTTCTCCATTTCTTTCTTCGTTTCTCCGTTTATTTCTTCGTTTCTCCATTTATTTCCCCGTTTCTCCGTTTCTTTCTTCGCTTCTCCGTTTCTTTCTTCGTTTCTCCGTTTCTTTCGTCGTTTCTCCGTTTCTTTGTTCGTTTTTCCGTTTCTTTGTTCGTTTCTCCGTTTCCTTCTTCGTTTCTTCGTTTCTTTCTTCGTTTCTCCGTTTATTTCTTCGTTTCTCCATTTATTTCTCCGTTTCTCGTTTTTTCTTTGTTTTTCCATTTATTTCTCCGATTCTCCGTTTCTTTGTTCGTTTCTCCGTTTCTTTGTTCGTTTCTCCGTTACTTTGTCCGTTTCTCCGTTTCTTTCTTCGTTTCTCCGTTTCTTTCTTCGTTTCTCCGTTTCTTTCTTCGTTTCTCCGTTTCTTTGTTCGTTTCTCCATTTATTTCTCCGTTTCTTTCTTCGTTTCTGCGTTTCTTACTTCGTTTCTCCGTTTCTTTCTTCGCTTCTCCGTTTATTTCTTCGTTTCTCCATTTATTTCGCCGTTTCTCCGTTTCTTTGTTCGTTTCTCCGTTTCTTTGTTCGTTTCTCCGTTTCATTCTTCGTTTCTCCGTTTCTTTGTTCTTTTCTCCGTTTCTTTCTTCGTTTCTCCGTTTCTTTGTTCGTTTCTCCGTTTATTTCATCGTTTCTCCATTTACTTCTCCGTTTCTCCGTTTATTTCTACGTTTCTCCATTTATTTCTCCGATTCTCCGTTTCTTTGTTCGTTTCTCCGTTTTCTTTGTTCGTTTCTCCGTTACTTTGTCCGTTTCTCCGTTTCTTTGTTCGTTTCTCCGTTTCTTTCTTCGTTTCTCCGTTTCTTTCTTCGTTTCTCCGTTTATTTCTTCGTTTCTCCATTTATTTCTCCGTTTATTTCTTCGTTTCTCCATGTATTTCTCCGATTCTCCGTTTCTTTGTTCGTTTCTCCGTTACTTTGTCCGTTTCTCCGTTTCTTTCTTCGTTTCTCCGTTTCTTTCTTCGTTTCTCCGTTTCTTTGATCGTTTCTCCATTTATTTCTCCGCTTCTTTCTTCGTTTCTCCGTTTCTTACTTCGTTTTTCCGTTTCTTTGTTCGTTTCTCCGTTTCTTTGTTCATTTCTCCGTTTCTTTCTTCGTTTCTCCGTTTCTTTGATCGTTTCTCCATTTATTTCTCCGTTTCTTTCTTCGTTTCTCCGTTTCTTTCTTCGTTTCTCCGTTTCGTTGTTCCTTTCTCCGTTTCTTTCTTCGTATCTCCGTTTCTTTCTTCGTTTCTCCATTTCTTTCGTCGTTTCTCCGTTTCTTTCTTCGTTTCTCCGTTTCCTTGTTCGTTTCTCCGTTTCTTTCTTCGTTACTCCGTTTCTTCCTTCGTTTCTCCGTTTCTTTCTTCGTTCCTCCGTTTCTTTCTTCGTTTCTCCGTTTCTTACTTCGTTTCTCCGTTTCTTTGTTCGTTTCTCCGTTTCTTTGTTCATTTCTCCGTTTCTTTCTTCGTTTCTCCGTTTCTTTGATCGTTTCTCCATTTATTTCTCCGTTTCTTTCTTCGTTTCTCCGTTTCTTTCTCCGTTTCTTTGATCGTTTCTCCATTTATTTCTCCGTTTCTTTCTTCGTTTCTCCGTTTCTTTCTTCGTATCTCCGTTTCTTTCTTCGTTTCTCCGTTTCTTTCTTCGGTTCTCCGTTTCGGTCTTCGTTTCTCCGTTTTCTTTCTTCGGTTCTCCGTTTCTGTCTTCGTTTCTCCGTTTCTTTCTTCGTTTCTCCGTTTCTTTGTTCGTTTCTCCATTTCATTTCGCCGTTTCTTTCTTCGTTTCTCCGTTTCTTACTTCGTTTCTCCGTTTCTTTCTTCGCTTCTCCGTTTATTTCTTCGTTTCTCCATTTATTTCGCCGTTTCTCCGTTTCTTTCTCCGTTTCTCCGTTTCTTTGTTCGTTTCTCCGTTTCTTTGTTCGTTTCTCCGTTTCTTTCTTTGTTTCTCCGTTTCTTTGTTCGTTTCTCCGTTTCTTTCTTCGTTTCTCCGTTTCTTTCTTCGTTCCGCCGTTTATTTCATCGTTTCTCCATTTATTTCTCCGTTTCTCCGTTTCTTTGTTCGTTTCTCCACTTATTTCTCCGTTTCTCCGCTTATTTCTTCGTTTCTCCATTTATTTCTCCGATTCTCCGTTTCTTTCTTCGTTTCTCCGTTTCCTTGTTCGTTTCTCCGTTTCTTTGTTCGTTTCTCCGTTTCTTTCTTCGTTTCTCCGTTTATATCTTCGTTTCTCCATTTATTTCTCCGTTTCTATCTTCGTTTCTACGTTTATTTCTTCGTTTCTCCATTTATTTCTCCGTTTCTCCGTTTCTTTCTTCGTTTCTCCGTTTCTTTCTTCGTTTCTCCGTTTCCTTGTTCGTTTCTCCGTTTCTTTGTTCGTTTCTCCGTTTCTTTCTTCGTTTCTCCGTTTATATCTTCGTTTCTCCATTTATTTCTCCGTTTCTTTCTTCGTTTCTCCGTTTCATTCTTCGTTTCTCAGTTTCATTGTACGTTTCTCCGTTTCTTTGTTCGTTTCTCCGTTTCTTTCTTTGTTTCTCCGTTTCTTTCTTCATTTCTCCGTTTATTTTTTCGTTTCTCCGTTTCATTCTTCGTTTCTGCGTTTCTTTGTTCGTTTCTCTGTTTCTTTCTTCATTTCTCCGTTTCTTTCTCCGTTTCTCGGTTTATTTCTTCGTTTCTCCGTTTCTTTCTTCGATTCTTCGTTTCTTTCTTCATTTCTCCGTTTCTTTCTTCGTTTCTCCGTTTGTTCCTTCGTTTCATCGTTCCTCCGTTTCTCCGTTTCTCCGTTTCGATTAAATAATTATAATATTTATAATTTCTATTATAAAGCACTTGATCTATAGTTAAATTAGACACTAATACTCTAAATACATATTTAATATATTTTTTAATCTCTTTAGCCTCCAGAAGAATGTTATTTATACTCTTTACTATATATAATTATTTACACAGTATCGGAAATGAATCTAATTATTTATTTATAATAATAATTTTTTTTTCACTTATCTTAAAAATTGGGATGTACTCTTTAAATGTTCGATTCATTTCTTTAATTTATTCATTAAATTGAATTAATCTATTCATTATAATGACTTTAATAAAATTAATCCCTATAATTATTATAGAACTCATATTAAAATTTAACAATGAAATTTATTTTATTTGCCTAATTAATATAATTATTGCCCCTATCATTTGCTTAAACAAAAAAATCAATCATAATAATTATAGGACTTTCATCTGTTATACAAACATCTATTATAGTTATTTTATTAATAATGCGCAAAAATACATTTTTAACATATTTCATCTTATATTCAGTAATATCTTTAATTTTAATTTTTGTATTTAAAATAATAAAGATTACCTCTTCTTCCTTATTTAATATATTAACCTCTAATAAAAGAAAAATTATTTTATACTCAATAATTATAATGTAAACAAATTTCCCACCTATAGCACTCTTTATACTGAAATAAATCGTCCTAGAAACATTAATAAATTCAAGAATAAAATTTACCGTGGAAGGTTTAATTTTACATTTATTCGAAAGATGAAACATACAAAAGTTTGTACAAAAGTATTTATTTATTTTATCGCACGGTAGGGAATATCATACAAATGGAAATACTTATCTCAAATGTCGGTAAATTGTACCTGTCGCGCCATCTATTTGTGGAAATTAGAACAATTCCTCGACAAACTTGAGCGTTTCTCCGCCAGGTGTTTTCACCCCTTAAGTGTAGTTTAACCCTTCCTCCAATAGATGGCAACCCATGTAGTTACCACGTTACAGGGATTTGTAATTGCGGGTTCAGAATATATATGCATACATACAAACTATAATTCCGATATGTAGAGAAATATTCATTTATTTTATCCCACGGCTTCATCGATCGTATTGGTTCGATCTACCCAAATATTTCAAGAAATTGATGGCTTTTTATACCGAAACATTGTCAAAAATTGTTTAATCTACGGTCCAACGACGGTTGTTAATAATTATGATAAATAAATGTCAAGATATTGCGAAGTCTGCGAAGGCGAACGCTTTCAGTGAATGTTCGTACATTTCAGCGATTGTTATTAACATTTACGCATGTTCCCTATATTGACCGAAAAATGTGCATCTTATTCATGCATTAAAAATGATTGATTCGCCTCTAGCAATTGATTTTGATCGAACTTCAAAGTAAAGAGATGTTTCCTAAAGTTTTGAAACATGGAAAGTAATAATTGTCTATGAGATATATCAATTTAACATTTGATTAATACATGAAGAATCGAAATTTTTGGTAAAATAAGTGACTAAAAAATAATTATTATAAATAAATAATTAGGTTTATTTCCGATTCTGTGTAAATAATTATATACAGTAAATAGTATAAAAAATATTCTTCTGGAGGCTAAAGAGATTAAATAATATATTAAATATGTATTTAGAGTATTAGTGTATAATTTAACTATAGCTCAAATAATTTATAATAGAAATTATAACTATTATAATCATTTAATCGAAACGGAGAAACGGAGAAAACGGAGAAACGGAGAAACGGAGAAACGGAGAAACGGAGAAACGGAGAAACGGAGAAACGAAGAAAGAAACGGAGAAACGAAGAAAGAAACGGAGAAACGAAGAAATAAATGGAAAAACGAAGAAATAAACGGAGAAACGAAGAAAGGAGCGGAGGAACGAAGAAAGAAACGAAGAAACGAAGATAGAAACGGAGAAACGAAGAAAGAAACGGAGTATCGAAGAAATAAATGGAGAAACGAAGAAATAAACCGAGAAACGGAGAAAGAGACGGAGAAACGAACAAAGAAACGGAGAAACGAACAAAGAAACGGAGAAACGAACAAAGAAACGGAGAAACGAACAAAGAAACGAAGAAACGAAGAAAGAAACGGAGTATCGAAGAAATAAATGGAGAAACGAAGAAATAAACCGAGAAACGGAGAAAGAGACGAAGAAACGAAGATAGAAACGGAGAAACGAAGAAAGAAACGGGGAGTCGGAGAAATAAATGGAGAAACGAAGAAATAAACCGAGAAACGGAGAAAGAAACGGAGAAACGAACAAAGAAACGGACAAACGAACAAAGAAACGGAGAAACGAACAAAGAAATGAAGAAACGAAGAAAGAAACGGAGAAACGAACAAAGAAACGGAGAAAGAAACGCAGAAACGAAGAAGGAAACGGAGAATCGGAGAAATAAATGGAGAAACGAAGAAATAAACCGAGAAACGGAGAAAGAAACGGAGAAATGAACAAAGAAACGGAGAAACGAACAAAGAAACGGAGAAACGAACAAAGAAACGGAGAAACGAACCACGAAACGAACAAAGAAACGGAGAAACGAACAAATAAACGGAGAAAGGAACGGAGAAACGAACAAAGAAACGGAGAAACGAACAAAGAACCGGAGAAACGATGAAAGAAACGGAGAAACGGAGAAATAAATGGAGAAACGAAGAAATAAACGGAGAGACGAAGAAAGGAACGGAGAAACGAAGAAAGAAACGGAGAATCGGAGAAATAAATTGAGAAACTAAGAAATAAACGGAGAAACGACTAAAGGAACGGAGAAAAGAACAAAGAATCGGAGAAACGATGAAAGAAACGGAGAATCGGAGAAATAAATGGAGAAACGAAGAAATAAACCGAGAAACGGAGAAACGAACAAAGAAACGGAGAAACGAACAAAGAAACGGAGAAACGAAGAAAGAAACGGAGAAACGAAGAAAGAAACGGAGAAACGAAGAAAGAAACGGAGAAACGAAGAAATAAACCGAGAAACGGAGCAAGAAACGGAGAAACGAAGAAAGAAACAGAGAAACGAACAAAGAAACGGAGAAACGAACAAAGAAACGTTTCTCCGTTTCTCGGTTTCTCCATTTCACGGTTTCTCCGTTTCTCCGTTTATTTCTTCGCTTCTCCATTTATTTCTCCGTTTCTTTCTACGTTTCTCCGTTTCTTTCTTCGTTTCACCGTTTCTTTCTTCGTTTCTCCCTTTCTTTGTTCGTTTCTCCGTTTCTTTGTTCGTTTCTCCGTTTCTTTCTCCGTCTCTCGGTTTATTTCTTCGTTTCTACATTTATTCCTCCGATTCTCCGTTTCTTTCTTCGTTTCTTCGTTTCTTTCTTCGTTACTCCGTTTCTGTCTTAGTTTCTCCGTTTCTTTCTCCGTTTCTCTGTTTCTTTCTTCGTTTCGTCGTTTCTTTCTTCGTTTCTCCGTTTCTTTGTTCGTTTCTCCGTTTCTTTCTTCGTTTCTCCGTTTCTTTGTTCGTTTCTCCGTTTCTTTCTTCGTTTCTACGTTTATTTCTTCGTGTCTCTATTTATTTCTCCGATTCTCCGTTTCTTTCTGCGTTTCTTCGTTTCTTTCTTCGTTACTCCGTTTCTTTCTTCGTTTCTCCGTTTCTCCGTTTCTTCCTTCGTTTCACCGTTTCTTTGTTCGTTTCTCCGTTTCTTTCTCCGTTTCTCCGTTTCTTTCTTCGTTTCTCCGTTTCTTTCTTCGTGTCTCCGTTTCCTTCTTCGTTTCTCCGTTTCTTTGTTCGTTTCTCCGTTTCTTTCTTCGTTTCTTTCTTCGTTACTCTGTTTCTTTCTTCGTTTCTCCGTTTCTTTCTTCGTTTCTCCGTTTGTTTCTTCGTTTCTCCATTTATTTCTCCGTTTCTCCGTTTCTTTCTTCGTTTCTCCGTTTCTTTGTTCGTTTCTCCGTCTCTTTCTCCGTTTGTCCGTTTCTTTCTTCGTTACTCCGTTTCTTTCTTCGTTTCTCCGTTTCTTTCTTCGTTTCTCCGTTTCATTCTTCGTTTCAGCGTTTCTTCGTTCGTTTCTCTGTTTCTTTCTTCGTTTTTCCGTTTCTTTCTCCGTTTCTCGGTTTATTTCTTCGTTTCTCCCTTTCTTCGTTCGTTTCTCCGTTTCTTTGTTCGTTTCTCCGTTTCTTTCTCCGTCTCTCGGTTTATTTCTTCGTTTCTACATTTATTCCTCCGATTCTCCGTTTCTTTCTTCGTTTCTCCGTTTATTTCTTCGTTTCTCCGTTTCTTTGTTCGTTTCTCCGTTTCTTTCTGCGTTTCATCGTTTCTTTCTTCGTTACTCCGTTTCTATCTTCGTTTCTCCGTTTTTTTCCTCGTTTCTCCGTTTCTTTCTTCGTTTCTACGTTTATTTCTTCGTGTCTCTATTTATTTCTCCGATTCTCCGTTTCTTTCTGCGTTTCTTCGTTTCTTTCTTCGTTACTCCGTTTCTGTCTTAGTTTCTCCGTTTCTTTCTCCGTTTCTCTGTTTCTTTCTTCGTTTCTTCGTTTCTTTCTTCGTTTCTCCGTTTCTTTGTTCGTTTCTCCGTCTCTTTCTCCGTTTGTCCGTTTCTTTCTTCGTTACACCGTTTCTTTCTTCGTTTCTCCGTTTCTTTCTTCGTTTCTCCGTTTCATTCTTCGTTTCAGCGTTTCTTCGTTCGTTTCTCTGTTTCTTTCTTCGTTTCTCCGTTTCTTTCTCCGTTTCTCGGTTTATTTCTTCGTTTCTCCGTTTCTTTCTTCGTTTCTCCGTTTCATTCTTCGTTTCAGCGTTTCTTCGATCGTTTCTCTGTTTCTTTCTTCGTTTCTCCGTTTCTTTCTCCGTTTCTCGGTTTATTTCTTCGTTTCTCCCTTTCTTCGTTCGTTTCTCCGTTTCTTTGTTCGTTTCTCCGTTTCTTTCTCCGTCTCTCGGTTTATTTCTTCGTTTCTACATTTATTCCTCCGATTCTCCGTTTCTTTGTTCGTTTCTCCGTTTCTTTCTTCGTTTCTTCGTTTCTTTCTTCGTTACTCTGTTTCTTTCTTCGTTTCTCCGTTTCTTTCTTCGTTTCTCCGTTTGTTTCTTCGTTTCTCCATTTATTTCTCCGTTTCTCCGTTTCTTTCTTCGTGTCTCCGTTTCTTTGTTCGTTTCTCCGTCTCTTTCTCCGTTTCTCCGTTTCTTTCTTCGTTTCTCCGTTTCTTTGTTCGTTTCTCCGTCTCTTTCTCCGTTTGTCCGTTTCTTTCTTCGTTACTCCGTTTCTTTCTTCGTTTCTCCGTTTCTTTCTCCGTCTCTCGGTTTATTTCCTCGATTCTACATTTATTCCTCCGATTCTCCGTTTCTTTCTTCGTTTCTCCGTTTCTTTGTTCGTTTCTCCGTCTCTTTCTCCGTTTGTCCGTTTCTTTCTTCGTTTCTCCGTTTCATTCTTCGTTTCAGCGTTTCTTCGTTCGTTTCTCTGTTTCTTTCTTCGTTTCTCCGTTTCTTTCTCCGTTTCTCGGTTTATTTCTTCGTTTCTCCGTTTCTTTCTTCGTTTCTCCGTTTCTTTCTTCGTCTCTCCGTTTATTTCTTCGCTTCTCCATTTATTTCTCCGTTTCTTTCTACGTTTCTCCGTTTCTTTCATCGTTTCTCCCTTTCTTTGTTCGTTTCTCCGTTTCTTTGTTCGTTTCTCCGTTTCTTTCTCCGTCTCTCGGTTTATTTCTTCGTTTCTACATTTATTCCTCCGATTCTCCGTTTCTTTCTTCGTTTCTTCGTTTCTTTCTTCGTTACTCCGTTTCTGTCTTAGTTTCTCCGTTTCTTTCTCCGTTTCTCTGTTTCTTTCTTCGTTTCTTCGTTTCTTTCTTCGTTTCTCCGTTTCTTTGTTCGTTTCTCCGTTTCTTTCTTCGTTTCTCCGTTTCTTTGTTCGTTTCTCCGTCTCTTTCTCCGTTTGTCCGTTTCTTTCTTCGTTACTCCGTTTCTTTCTTCGTTTCTCCGTTTCTTTCTTCGTTTCTCCGTTTCATTCTTCGTTTCAGCGTTTCTTCGTTCGTTTCTCTGTTTCTTTCTTCGTTTCTCCGTTTCTTTCTCCGTTTCTCGGTTTATTTCTTCGTTTCTCCCTTTCTTCGTTCGTTTCTCCGTTTCTTTGTTCGTTTCTCCGTTTCTTTCTCCGTCTCTCGGTTTATTTCTTCGTTTCTACATTTATTCCTCCGATTCTCCGTTTCTTTCTTCGTTTCTCCGTTTATTTCTTCGTTTCTCCGTTTCTTTGATCGTTTCTCCGTTTCTTTCTGCGTTTCATCGTTTCTTTCTTCGTTACTCCGTTTCTATCTTCGTTTCTCCGTTTTTTTCCTCGTTTCTCCGTTTCTTTCTTCGTTTCTACGTTTATTTCTTCGTGTCTCTATTTATTTCTCCGATTCTCCGTTTCTTTCTGCGTTTCTTCGTTTCTTTCTTCGTTTCTCCATTTATTTCCCCGTTTCTCCGTTTCTTTCTTCGTTTCTCCGTTTCTTTCTTCCTTTCTCCGTTTCTTTGTTCGTTTCTCCGTTTCTTTCTTCGTTTCTCCGTTTCTTTCTTCGTTTCTTCGTTTCTTTCTTCGTTTCTTTCTTCGTTTCTCCGTTTCTTTGTTCGTTTCTTCGTTTCTTTCTTCGTTACTCTGTTTCTTTCTTCGTTTCTCCGTTTCTTTCTCCGTTTCTCCGTTTCTTTCTTCGTTACTCTGTTTCTTTCTTCGTTTCTCCGTTTCTTTCACCGTTTCTCCGTTTCTTTCTTCGTTTCTTCGTTTCTTTCTTCGTTACTCCGTTTCTTTCTTCGTTTCTCCGTTTCATTCCTCGTTTCTCCGTTTCTTTCTTCGTTTCTCCATTTCTTTCTTCGTTTCTCCGTTTATTTCTTCGTTTCTCCATTTATTTCCCCGTTTCTCCGTTTCTTTCTTCGTTTCTCCGTTTCTTTCTTCGTTTCTCCGTTTCTTTCTTCGTTTCTTCGTTTCTTTCTTCGTTACTCCGTTGCTTTCTTCGTTTCTCCGTTTCTTTCTTCGTTACTCCGTTGCTTTCTTCGTTTCTCCGTTTCTTTCTTCGTTTCTCCGTTTCTTTCTCCGTTTCTCCGTTTATTTCTTCGTGTCTCCATTTATTTCTCCGTTTCTCCGTTTCTTTCTTCGTTTCTCCGTTTCTTTGTTCGTTTCTCCGTTTCTTTCTTCGTTTCTCCGTTTATTTCTTCGTTTCTCCATTTATTTCTCCGTTTCTCCGTTTCTTTCTTCGTTTCTCCGTTTCTTTCTCCGTTTCTCCGTTTATTTCTTCGTTTCTCCATTTATTTCTCCGTTTCTCCGTTTCTTTCTTCGTTTCTCCGTTTCTTTCTTCGTTTCTCCGTTTCTTTCTTCGTTTCTCCGTTTCTTTCTTCGTTTCTCCGTTTCTGCGTTCGTTTCTCCGTTTCTTTCTTCGTTTCTCCATTTCTTTCTTCGTTTCTCCGTTTATTTCTTCGTTTCACCATTTATTTCTCCGTTTCTCCGTTTCTTTCTTCGTTTCTCCGTTTCTTTCTTTGTTTCTCCGTTTGTTTCTTCGATTCTCCGTTTCTTTCTCCGTTTCTCTGTTTCTTTCTTCGTTTCTCCGTTTATTTCTTCGTTTCTCCGTTTCTTTCTTCGTTTCTTCGTTTCTTCGTTTCTTTCTTCATTTCTCCGTTTCTTTCTTCGTTTCTCCGATTCTTCCTTCGTTTCATCGTTTCTCCGTTTCTCCGTTTCTCGGTTCATTCCTTTGTTTCTCCATTTATTTCTCCGATTCTCCGTTTCTTTCTTCGTTTCTTCGTTTCTTTCATCGTTACTGCGTTTCTTTCTTCGTTTTTCCGTTTCTTTCTTCGTTTCTCCTTTCTTTCATAGTTTCTTCGTTTCTCCGTTTCTTTCTTCGTTTCTCCGTTTATTTCTTCGTTTCTCCGTTTTTTTCTTCGTTTCTCCGATTCTTCCTTCGCTTCATCGTTTCTCCGTTTCTCCGTTTCTCCGTTTCTCGGTTTATTCCTTCGTTTCTCCATTTATTTCTCCGATTCTCCGTTTCTTTCTTCGTTTCTTCGTTTCTTTCATCGTTACTGCGTTTCTTTCTTTGTTTCTCTGTTTCTTTCTTCGTTTCTCCGTTTCTTTCTTCGTCTCTCCGTTTATTTCTTCGTTTCTCCATTTATTTCTCCGTTTCTCCATTTCTTTCTTCGTTTCTCCGTTTCTTTGTTCGTTTCTCCGTTTTTTTCTTCGTTTCTCCGTTAATTTCTTCGTTTCTCCATTTATTTACTCGTTTCTCCGTTTCCTTGTTCGTTTTTCCGTTTATTTCTTCGTTTCTCCGTTTCTTTGTTCGTTTCTCCGTTTCTTTCTGCGTTTCATCGTTTCTTTCTTCGTTACTCCGTTTCTATCTTCGTTTCTCCGTTTCTTACCTCGTTTCTTCGTTTCTTTCTGCGTTTCTTCGTTTCTTTCTTCGTTACTCCGTTTCTTTCTTCGTTTCTCCGTGTCTTCCTTCGTTTCTCCGTTTCTTTGTTCGTTTCTCCGCTTCTTTCTTCGTTTCTCCGTTTCTTTCTTCGTTTCTCCGTTTCTTTCTTCGTGTCTCCGTTTCCTTCTTCGTTTCTCCGTTTCTTTGTTCGTTTCTCCGTTTCTTTCTTCGTTTCTTCGTTTCTTTCTTCGTTACTCTGTTTCTTTCTTCGTTTCTCCGTTTCTTTCTTCGTTTCTCCGTTTGTTTCTTAGTTTCTCCATTTATTCCTCCGTTTCTCCGTTTCGTTCTTCGTTTCTCCGTTTCTTTGTTCGTTTCTCCGGTTCTTTGTTCGTTTCTCCGTTTCTTTGTTGATTTCTCCGTTTCTTTCTCCGTTTCTCCGTTTATTCCTTCGTTTCTCCATTTATTTCTCCGATTCTCCTTTCTTTCTTCGTTTCTCCGTTTCTTTCTTCGTTTCTCCGTTCCTTTCTTAGTTTCTCCGTTTCTTTCTTCGTTTCTCCGTTTCTTTCTTCGTTTCTCCGTTTCATTCTTCGTTTCAGCGTTTCTTCGTTCGTTTCTCTGTTTCTTTCTTCGTTTCTCCGTTTCTTTCTCCGTTTCTCGGTTTATTTCTTCGTTTCTCCGTTTCTTTCTTCGTTCCTCCGTTTCTTTCTTCGTCTCTCCGTTTATTTCTTCGCTTCTCCATTTATTTCTCCGTTTCTTTCTACGTTTCTCCGTTTCTTTCTTCGTTTCACCGTTTCTTTCATCGTTTCTCCCTTTCTTTGTTCGTTTCTCCGTTTCTTTCTTCGTTTCTCCGTTTGTTTCGTCGTTTCTCCGTTTCTTTGTTCGTTTTTCCGTTTCTTCCTTCGTTTCTCCGTTTCTTTCTTCGTTTCTACGTTTCTTTCTTCGTTACTCCGTTTCTTTCTTCGTTTCTCCGTTTCTTTCTCCGTTTCTCGGTTTATTTCTTCGTTTCTCCGTTTCTTTCTTCGTTCCTCCGTTTCTTTCTTCGTCTCTCCGTTTATTTCTTCGCTTCTCCATTTATTTCTCCGTTTCTTTCTACGTTTCTCCGTTTCTTTCTTCGTTTCACCGTTTCTTTCATCGTTTCTCCCTTTCTTTGTTCGTTTCTCCGTTTCTTTCTTCGTTTCTCCGTTTGTTTCGTCGTTTCTCCGTTTCTTTGTTCGTTTCTCCGGTTCTTTGTTCGTTTCTCCGTTTCTTTGTTGATTTCTCCGTTTCTTTCTCCGTTTCTCCGTTTATTCCTTCGTTTCTCCATTTATTTCTCCGATTCTCCTTTCTTTCTTCGTTTCTCCGTTTCTTTCTTCGTTTCTCCGTTCCTTTCTTAGTTTCTCCGTTTCTTTCTTCGTTTCTCCGTCTCTTTCTTCGTTTCTCCGTTTCATTCTTCGTTTCAGCGTTTCTTCGTTCGTTTCTCTGTTTCTTTCTTCGTTTCTCCGTTTCTTTCTCCGTTTCTCGGTTTATTTCTTCGTTTCTCCGTTTCTTTCTTCGTTCCTCCGTTTCTTTCTTCGTCTCTCCGTTTATTTCTTCGCTTCTCCATTTATTTCTCCGTTTCTTTCTACGTTTCTCCGTTTCTTTCTTCGTTTCACCGTTTCTTTCATCGTTTCTCCCTTTCTTTGTTCGTTTCTCCGTTTCTTTCTTCGTTTCTCCGTTTGTTTCGTCGTTTCTCCGTTTCTTTGTTCGTTTTTCCGTTTCTTCCTTCGTTTCTCCGTTTCTTTCTTCGTTTCTACGTTTCTTTCTTCGTTACTCCGTTTCTTTCTTCGTTTCTCCGTTTCTTCCTTCGTTTCTCCGTTTCTTTGTTCGTTTCTCCGTTTCTTTCTTCGTTTCTCCGTTTCTTTCTTCGTTTCTCCGTTTCTTTCTTCGTGTCTCCGTTTCCTTCTTCGTTTCTCCGTTTCTTTCTTCGTGTCTCCGTTTCCTTCTTCGTTTCTCCGTTTCTTTGTTCGTTTTTCCGTTTCTTTGTTCGTTTCTCCGTTTCTTTCTTCGTTTCTACGTTTCTTTCTTCGTTTCTCCGTTTCTTTGTTCGTTTCTTCGTTTCTTTGTTCGTTTCTCCGTTTCTTTCTTCGTTTCTACGTTTCTTTCTTCGTTTCTCCGTTTCTTTGTTCGTTTCTTCGTTTCTTTCTTCGTTACTCTGTTTCTTTCTTCGTTTCTCCGTTTCTTTCTCCGTTTCTCCGTTTCTTTCTTCGTTTCTTCGTTTCTTTCTTCGTTTCTCCGTTTCTTTCTTCGTTTCTCCGTTTCTTCCTTCGTTTCTCCGTTTCTTTGTTCGTTTCTCCGTTTCTTTCTTCGTTTCTACGTTTATTTCTTCGTGTCTCTATTTATTTCTCCGATTCTCCGTTTCTTTCTTCGTTACTCCGTTTCTGTCTTAGTTTCTCCGTTTCTTTCTCCGTTTCTCTGTTTCTTTCTTCGTTTCTCCGTTTCTTTGTTCATTTCTCCGTTTCTTTCTTCGTTTCTCCGTTTCTTTGATCGTTTCTCCATTTATTTCTCCGTTTCTTTCTTCGTTTCTCCGTTTCTTTCTTCGTTTCTCCGTTTATTTCTTCGTTTCTCCATTTATTTCTCCGTTTCTCCGTTTCTTTCTTCCTTTCTCCGTTTCTTTGTTCGTTTCTCCGTTTCTTTCTTCGTTTCTCCGTTTCTTTCTTCGTTTCTTCGTTTCTTTCTTCGTTTCTTTCTTCGTTTCTCCGTTTCTTTGTTCGTTTCTTCGTTTCTTTCTTCGTTACTCTGTTTCTTTCTTCGCTCTCCGTTTCTTTCTCCGTTTCTCCGTTTCTTTCTTCGTTTCTTCGTTTCTTTCTTCGTTACTCCGTTTCTTTCTTCGTTTCTCCGTTTCATTCCTCGTTTCTCCGTTTCTTTCTTCGTTTCTCCATTTCTTTCTTCGTTTCTCCGTTTATTTCTTCGTTTCTCCATTTATTTCCCCGTTTCTCCGTTTCTTTCTTCGTTTCTCCGTTTCTTTCTTCGTTTCTCCGTTTCTTTCGTCGTTTCTCCGTTTCTTTGTTCGTTTCTTCGTTTCTTTCTTCGTTACTCTGTTTCTTTCTTCGTTTCTCCGTTTCTTTCTCCGTTTCTCCGTTTCTTTCTTCGTTTCTTCGTTTCTTTCTTCGTTTCTCCGTTTCTTTCTTCGTTTCTCCGTTTCTTCCTTCGTTTCTCCGTTTCTTTGTTCGTTTCTCCGTTTCTTTCTTCGTTTCTACGTTTATTTCTTCGTGTCTCTATTTATTTCTCCGATTCTCCGTTTCTTTCTTCGTTACTCCGTTTCTGTCTTAGTTTCTCCGTTTCTTTCTCCGTTTCTCTGTTTCTTTCTTCGTTTCCCCGTTTCTTTGTTCATTTCTCCGTTTCTTTCTTCGTTTCTCCGTTTCTTTGATCGTTTCTCCATTTATTTCTCCGTTTCTTTCTTCGTTTCTCCGTTTCTTTCTTCGTTTCTCCGTTTATTTCTTCGTTTCTCCATTTATTTCTCCGTTTCTTTCTTCGTTTCTGCGTTTCTTACTTCGTTTCTCCGTTTCTTTCTTCGCTTCTCCGTTTATTTCTTCGTTTCTCCATTTATTTCTCCGTTTCTTTCTTCGTTTCTCCGTTTCTTTCTTCGTTTCCCCGTTTCTTTCGTCGTTTCTCCGTTTCTTTGTTCGTTTTTCCGTTTCTTTCTTCGTTTCTCCATTTCTTTCTTCGTTTCTCCGTTTATTTCTTCGTTTCTCCATTTATTTCCCCGTTTCTCCGTTTCTTTCTTCGTTTCTCCGTTTCTTTCTTCGTTTCCCCGTTTCTTTCGTCGTTTCTCCGTTTCTTTCTTCGTTTCTCCGTTTCCTTGTTCGTTTCTCCGTTTCTTTGTTCGTTTCTCCGTTTCTTTCTTCGTTTCTCCGTTTATATCTTCGTTTCTCCATTTATTTCTCCGTTTCTATCTTCGTTTCTACGTTTATTTCTACGTTTCTCCGTTTCTTTCTTCGTTTCACCGTTTCTTTCTTCGTTTCTCCCTTTCTTTGTTCGTTTCTCCGTTTCTTTGTTCGTTTCTCCGTTTCTTTGATCGTTTCTCCGTTTCTTTCTCCATTTCTCGGTTTATTTCTTCGTTTCTACATTTATTCCTCCGATTCTCCGTTTCTTTCTTCGTTTCTTCGTTTCTTTCTTCGTTACTCCGTTTCTATCTTCGTTTCTCCGTTTCTTTCTCCATTTATTTCTCCGATTCTCCGTTTCTTTGTTCGTTTCTCGGTTTCTTTGTTCGTTTCTCCGTTACTTTGTCCGTTTCTCCGTTTCTTTGTTCGTTTCTCCGTTTCTTTCTTCGTTTCTCCGTTTCTTTCTTCGTTTCTCCGTTTATTTCTTCGTTTCTGCATTTATTTCTCCGTTTCTCCGTTTATTTCTTCGTTTCTCCATGTATTTCTCCGATTCTCCGTTTCTTTGTTCGTTTCTCCGTTACTTTGTCCGTTTCTCCGTTTCTTTCTTCGTTTCTCCGTTTCTTTCTTCGTTTCTCCGTTTCTTTGATCGTTTCTCCATTTATTTCTCCGCTTCTTTCTTCGTTTCTCCGTTTCTTACTTCGTTTTTCCGTTTCTTTGTTCGTTTCTCCGTTTCTTTGTTCATTTCTCCGTTTCTTTCTTCGTTTCTCCGTTTCTTTGATCGTTTCTCCATTTATTTCTCCGTTTCTTTCTTCGTTTCTCCGTTTCTTACTTCGTTTCTCCGTTTCTTTCTTCGTTCCTCCGTTTCTTTCTTCGTTTCTCCGTTTCTTTCTTCGTTCCTCCGTTTCTTTCTTCGTTTCTCCGTTTCTTACTTCGTTTCTCCGTTTCTTTGTTCGTTTCTCCGTTTCTTTGTTCATTTCTCCGTTTCTTTCTTCGTTTCTCCGTTTCTTTGATCGTTTCTCCATTTATTTCTCCGTTTCTTTCTTCGTTTCTCCGTTTCTTTCTTCGTTTCTCCGTTTATTTCTTCGTTTCTCCATTTATTTCTCCGTTTCTCCGTTTCTTTCTTCGTTTCTCCGTTTCTTTGTTCGTTTCTCCGTTTCTTTCTTCGTTTCTCCGTTTCTTTCTTCGTTTCTCCGTTTCTTTGTTCGTTTCTCCGTTTATTTCATCGTTTCTCCACTTATTTCTCCGTTTCTCCGCTTATTTCTTCGTTTCTCCATTTATTTCTCCGATTCTCCGTTTCTTTCTTCGTTTCTCCGTTTCCTTGTTCGTTTCTCCGTTTCTTTGTTCGTTTCTCCGTTTCTTTCTTCGTTTCTCCGTTTATATCTTCGTTTCTCCATTTATTTCTCCGTTTCTATCTTCGTTTCTACGTTTATTTCTACGTTTCTCCGTTTCTTTCTTCGTTTCACCGTTTCTTTCTTCGTTTCTCCCTTTCTTTGTTCGTTTCTCCGTTTCTTTGTTCGTTTCTCCGTTTCTTTGATCGTTTCTCCGTTTCTTTCTCCATTTCTCGGTTTATTTCTTCGTTTCTACATTTATTCCTCCGATTCTCCGTTTCTTTCTTCGTTTCTTCGTTTCTTTCTTCGTTACTCCGTTTCTATCTTCGTTTCTCCGTTTCTTTCTCCGTTTCTCCGTTTCTTTCTTCGTTTCTTCGTTTCTTTCTTCGTTTCTTTCTTCGTTTCTCCGTTTCTTTGTTCGTTTCTTCGTTTCTTTCTTCGTTACTCTGTTTCTTTCTTCGTTTCTCCGTTTCTTTCTCCGTTTCTCCGTTTCTTTCTTCGTTTCTTAGTTTCTTTCTTCGTTTCTCCGTTTCTTTCTTCGTTTCTCCGTTTCTTTCTTCGTTTCTCCGTTTCTTTGTTCGTTTCTCCGCTTCTTTCTTCTTTTCTACGTTTATTTCTTCGTGTCTCTATTTATTTCTCCGATTCTCCGTTTCTTTCTGCGTTTCTTCGTTTCTTTCTTCGTTACTCCGTTTCTTTCTTCGTTTCTCCGTTTCTTCCTTCGTTTCTCCGTTTCTTTGTTCGTTTCTCCGTTTCTTTCTTCGTTTCTCCGTTTCTTTCTTCGTTTCTCCGTTTCTTTCTTCGTGTTTCCGTTTCCTTCTTCGTTTCTCCGTTTCTTTGTTCGTTTCTCCGTTTCTTTCTTCGTTTCTTCGTTTCTTTCTTCGTTACTCTGTTTCTTTCTTCGTTTCTCCGTTTCTTTCTTCGTTTCTCCGTTTGTTTCTTCGTTTCTCCATTTATTTCTCCGTTTCTCCGTTTCTTTCTTCGTTTCTCCGTTTCTTTGTTCGTTTCTCCGGTTCTTTGTTCGTTTCTCCGTTTCTTTGTTGGTTTCTCCGTTTCTTTCTTCGTTTCTCCGTTTCTTTCTACGTTGCTCCGTTTGTTTCTTCGATTCCCCGTTTCCTTCTTTGTTTCTCCGTTTCTTCCTTCGTTTCTCCGTTTCTTTGTTCGTTTCTCCGTTTCTTTCTTCGTTTCTCCGTTTCTTTCTTCGTTTCTCCGTTTCTGTGTTCGTTTCTCCGTTTATTTCTTAGTTTCTCCATTTATTTCTCCGTTTCTTCCTTCGTTTCTCCGTTTCTTTGTTCGTTTCTCCGTTTCTTTCTTCGTTTCTCCGTTTCTTTCTTCGTTTCTCCGTTTCTTTGTTCGCTTCTCCGATTCTTTCTTCGTTTCTCCGTTTCTCCGTTTCTTTCTTCGTTTCTCCGTTTCTTTCTTCGTTTCTCCGTTTCTTTGTTCGCTTCTCCGATTCTTTCTTCGCTTCTCCGTTTCTCCGTTTCTTTCTTTGTTTCTCCGTTTATTTCCTCGTTTCTCCATTTATTTCTCCGTTTCTCCGTTTCTTTCTTCGTTTCTCCGTTTCCTTGTTCGTTTCTCCGTTTGTTTGTTCGATTCTCCGTTTATTTCTTCGTTCCTCCATTTATTTCTTCGTTTCTCCGTTTCTTTCTTCGTTTCCCCGTTTCTTTGTTCGTTTCTCCGTTTCTTTCTGCGTTTCATCGTTTCTTTCTTCGTTACTCCGTTTCTTTCTTCGTTTCTCCGTTTCTTTCCTCGTTTCTCCGTTTCTTTCTTCGTTTCTACGTTTATTTCTTCGTTTCTCCATTTATTTCTCCGTTTCTCCGTTTCTTTGTTCGTTTTTCCGTTTCTTTGTTCGTTTTTCCGTTTCTTTGTTCGTTTCTCCGTTTCCTTCTTCGTTTCTTCGTTTCTTTCTTCGTTACTCCGTTTCTTTCTTCGTTTCTCCGTTTCATTCCTCGTTTCTCCGTTTCTTTCTTCGTTTCTCCATTTCTTTCTTCGTTTCTCCGTTTATTTCTTCGTTTCTCCATTTATTTCCCCGTTTCTCCGTTTCTTTCTTCGTTTCTCCGTTTCTCCGTTTCTTTCGTCGTTTCTCCGTTTCTTTGTTCGTTTTTCCGTTTCTTTGTTCGTTTCTCCGTTTCCTTCTTCGTTTCTTCGTTTCTTTCTTCGTTTCTCCGTTTCTTTCTTCGTTTCTCCATTTCTTTCTTCGTTTCTCCGTTTATTTCTTCGTTTCTCCATTTATTTCCCCGTTTCTCCGTTTCTTTCTTCGTTTCTCCGTTTCTTTCTTCGTTTCTCCGTTTCTTTCGTCGTTTCTCCGTTTCTTTGTTCGTTTTTCCGTTTCTTTGTTCGTTTCTCCGTTTCCTTCTTCGTTTCTTCGTTTCTTTCTTCGTTTCTCCGTTTATTTCTTCGTTTCTCCATTTATTTCTCCGTTTCTCCGTTTTTTTCTTTGTTTCTCCATTTATTTCTCCGATTCTCCGTTTCTTTGTTCGTTTCTCCGTTTCTTTGTTCGTTTCTCCGTTACTTTGTCCGTTTCTCCGTTTCTTTCTTCGTTTCTCCGTTTCTTTCTTCGTTTCTCCGTTTCTTTCTTCGTTTCTCCGTTTCTTTGTTCGTTTCTCCATTTATTTCTCCGTTTCTTTCTTCGTTTCTGCGTTTCTTACTTCGTTTCTCCGTTTCTTTCTTCGCTTCTCCGTTTATTTCTTCGTTTCTCCATTTATTTCTCCGTTTCTTTCTTCGTTTCTGCGTTTCTTACTTCGTTTCTCCGTTTCTTTCTTCGCTTCTCCGTTTATTTCTTCGTTTCTCCATTTATTTCGCCGTTTCTCCGTTTCTTTGTTCGTTTCTCCGTTTCTTTGTTCGTTTCTCCGTTTCATTCTTCGTTTCTCCGTTTCTTTGTTCTTTTCTCCGTTTCTTTCTTCGTTTCTCCGTTTCTTTGTTCGTTTCTCCGTTTATTTCATCGTTTCTCCACTTATTTCTCCGTTTCTCCGTTTATTTCTACGTTTCTCCATTTATTTCTCCGATTCTCCGTTTATTTCTTCGTTTCTCCATGTATTTCTCCGATTCTCCGTTTCTTTGTTCGTTTCTCCGTTACTTTGTCCGTTTCTCCGTTTCTTTCTTCGTTTCTCCGTTTCTTTCTTCGTTTCTCCGTTTCTTTGATCGTTTCTCCATTTATTTCTCCGCTTCTTTCTTCGTTTCTCCGTTTCTTACTTCGTTTTTCCGTTTCTTTGTTCGTTTCTCCGTTTCTTTGTTCATTTCTCCGTTTCTTTCTTCGTTTCTCCGTTTCTTTGATCGTTTCTCCATTTATTTCTCCGTTTCTTTCTTCGTTTCTCCGTTTCTTACTTCGTTTCTCCGTTTCTTTCTTCGTTCCTCCGTTTCTTTCTTCGTTTCTCCGTTTCTTTCTTCGTTCCTCCGTTTCTTTCTTCGTTTCTCCGTTTCTTACTTCGTTTCTCCGTTTCTTTGTTCGTTTCTCCGTTTCTTTGTTCATTTCTCCGTTTCTTTCTTCGTTTCTCCGTTTCTTTGATCGTTTCTCCATTTATTTCTCCGTTTCTTTCTTCGTTTCTCCGTTTCTTTCTTCGTTTCTCCGTTTATTTCTTCGTTTCTCCATTTATTTCTCCGTTTCTCCGTTTCTTTCTTCGTTTCTCCGTTTCTTTGTTCGTTTCTCCGTTTCTTTCTTCGTTTCTCCGTTTCTTTCTTCGTTTCTCCGTTTCTTTGTTCGTTTCTCCGTTTATTTCATCGTTTTTCCACTTATTTCTCCGTTTCTCCGCTTATTTCTTCGTTTCTCCATTTATTTCTCCGATTCTCCGTTTCTTTCTTCGTTTCTCCGTTTCCTTGTTCGTTTCTCCGTTTCTTTGTTCGTTTCTCCGTTTCTTTCTTCGTTTCTCCGTTTATATCTTCGTTTCTCCATTTATTTCTCCGTTTCTATCTTCGTTTCTACGTTTATTTCTTCGTTTCTCCATTTATTTCTCCGTTTCTCCGTTTCTTTCTTCGTTTCTCCCTTTCTTTGTTCGTTTCTCCGTTTCTTTGTTCGTTTCTCCGTTTCTTTGATCGTTTCTCCGTTTCTTTCTCCATTTCTCGGTTTATTTCTTCGTTTCTACATTTATTCCTCCGATTCTCCGTTTCTTTCTTCGCTTCTTCGTTTCTTTCTTCGTTACTCCGTTTCTATCTTCGTTTCTCCGTTTCTTTCTCCGTTTCTCCGTTTCTTTCTTCGTTTCTTCGTTTCTTTCTTCGTTTCTTTCTTCGTTTCTCCGTTTCTTTGTTCGTTTCTTCGTTTCTTTCTTCGTTACTCTGTTTCTTTCTTCGTTTCTCCGTTTCTTTCTCCGTTTCTCCGTTTCTTTCTTCGTTTCTTCGTTTCTTTCTTCGTTTCTCCGTTTCTTTCTTCGTTTCTCCGTTTCTTTCTTCGTTTCTCCGTTTCTTTGTTCGTTTCTCCGTTTCTTTCTTCGTTTCTACGTTTATTTCTTCGTGTCTCTATTTATTTCTCCGATTCTCCGTTTCTTTCTGCGTTTCTTCGTTTCTTTCTTCGTTACTCCGTTTCTTTCTTCGTTTCTCCGTTTCTTCCTTCGTTTCTCCGTTTCTTTGTTCGTTTCTCCGTTTCTTTCTTCGTTTCTCCGTTTCTTTCTTCGTTTCTCCGTTTCTTTCTTCGTGTCTCCGTTTCCTTCTTCGTTTCTCCGTTTCTTTGTTCGTTTCTCCGTTTCTTTCTTCGTTTCTTCGTTTCTTTCTTCGTTACTCTGTTTCTTTCTTCGTTTCTCCGTTTCTTTCTTCGTTTCTCCGTTTGTTTCTTCGTTTCTCCATTTATTTCTCCGTTTCTCCGTTTCTTTGTTCGTTTCTCCGTTTCTTTGTTCGTTTCTCCGGTTCTTTGTTCGTTTCTCCGTTTCTTTGTTGGTTTCTCCGTTTCTTTCTTCGTTTCTCCGTTTCTTTCTACGTTTCTCCGTTTGTTTCTTCGATTCCCCGTTTCCTTCTTTGTTTCTCCGTTTCTTCCTTCGTTTCTCCGTTTCTTTGTTCGTTTCTCCGTTTCTTTCTTCGTTTCTCCGTTTCTTTCTTCGTTTCTCCGTTTCTGTGTTCGTTTCTCCGTTTCTTTCTTCGTTTCTCCGTTTCTTTCTTCGTTTCTGCCCGGCTTTCATCGTTTCTTCGTTTCTCCGTTTCTTTCTTCGTTTCTCCGTTTATATCTTCGTTTCTCCATTTATGTCTCCGTTTCTTTCTTCGATTCTCCGTTTATTTCTTCGTTTCTCCATTTATTTGCTCGTTTCTCCGTTTCCTTGTTCGTTTCTCCGTTTATTTCTTCGTTTCTCCGTTTCTTTGTTCGTTTCTCCGTTTCTTTCTGCGTTTCATCGTTTCTTTCTTCGTTAGTCCGTTTCTATCTTCATTTCTCCGTTTTTTTCCTCGTTTCTCCGTTTCTTTCTTCGTTTCTACGTTTATTTCTTCGTGTCTCTATTTATTTCTCCGATTCTCCGTTTCTTTCTGCGTTTCTTCGTTTCTTTCTTCGTTACCCCGTTTCTTTCTTCGTTTCTCCGTTTCTTCCTTCGTATCTCCGTTTCTTTGTTCGTTTCTCCGCTTCTTTCTTCGTTTCTCCGTTTCTTTCTTCGTTTCTCCGTTTCTTTCTTCGTGTCTCCGTTTCCTTCTTCGTTTCTCCGTTTCTTTGTTCGTTTCTCCGTTTCTTTCTTCGTTTCTTCGTTTCTTTCTTCGTTACTCTGTTTCTTTCTTCGTTTCTCCGTTTCTTTCTTCGTTTCTCCGTTTGTTTCTTCGTTTCTCCATTTATTCCTCCGTTTCTCCGTTTCTTTCTTCGTTTCTCCGTTTCTTTGTTCGTTTCTCCGGCTCTTTGTTCGTTTCTCCGTTTCTTTCTTGGTTTCTCCGTTTCTTTCTCCGTTTCTCCGTTTCTTTCTTCGTTTCTCAGTTTCTTTCTACGTTTCTCCGTTTCTTTCTTCGTTTCTCCGTTTCTTTCTACGTTTCTCCGTTTGTTTCTTCGATTCCCCGTTTCCTTCTTTGTTTCTCCGTTTCTTCCTTCGTTTCTCCGTTTCTTTGTTCGTTTCTCCGTTTCTTTCTTCGTTTCTCCGTTTCTTTCTTCGTTTCTCCGTTTCTGTGTTCGTTTCTCCGTTTCTTTCTTCGTTTCTCCGTTTCTTTCTTCGTTTCTGCCCGGCTTTCATCGTTTCTTCGTTTCTCCGTTTCTTTCTTCGTTTCTCCGTTTATATCTTCGTTTCTCCATTTATGTCTCCGTTTCTTTCTTCGATTCTCCGTTTATTTCTTCGTTTCTCCATTTATTTGCTCGTTTCTCCGTTTCCTTGTTCGTTTCTCCGTTTATTTCTTCGTTTCTCCGTTTCTTTCTCCGTTTCTCCATTTATTTCTTCGTTTCTCCATTTATTTGTCCGTTTCTCCGTTTCTTTCTTCGTTTCTCCGTTTCTTTCTTCGTTTCTCCGTTTGTTTCTTCGATTCTCCGTTTCTTTCTTCGTTTCTCCGTTTCTTCCTTCGTTTCTCCGTTTCTATGTTCGTTTCTCCGTTTCTTTCTTCGTTTCTCCGTTTCTTTCTTCGTTTCTCCGTTTCTGTGTTCGTTTCTCCGTTTCTTTCTTCGTTTCTCCATTTCTTTCTTCGTTTCTCTGTTTATTTCTTCGTTTCTCCAATTATTTCTCCGTTTCTCCGTTTCTTTCTTCGTTTCTCCGTTTCTTTCTTTGTTTCTCCGTTTGTTTCTTCGATTCTCCGTTTCTTTCTCCGTTTCTCTGTTTCTTTCTTCGTTTCTCCGTTTATTTCTTCGTTTCTCCGTTTCTTTCTTCGTTTCTTCGTTTCTTCGTTTCTTTCTTCATTTCTCCGTTTCTTTCTTCGTTTCTCCGATTCTTCCGTCGTTTCATCGTTTCTCCGTTTCTCCGTTTCTTTCTTCGTTTCTTCGTTTCTTTCTTCGTTACTCGTTGCTTTCTTCGTTTCTCCGTTTCTTTCTTCGTTTCTCCGCTTCTTTCTCCGATTCTCCGTTTCTTTCTTCGTTTCTCCGTTTCTTTCATCGTTACTGCGTTTCTTTCTTCGTTTCTCCGTTTCTTTCTTCGTTTCTCCGTTTCTTTGTTCGTTTCTCCTTTTCTTTCTTCGTTTCTTCGTTTCTATCTTCGTTACTCTGTTTCTTTCTTCGTTTCTCCGTTTCTTTCTTCGTTTCTCCGTTTGTTTCTTCGTTTCTCCATTTATTCCTCCGTTTCTCCGTTTCTTTCTTCGTTTCTCAGTTTCTTTCTACGTTTCTCCGTTTCTTTCTTCGTTTCTCCATTTATTCCTCCGTTTCTCCGTTTCTTTCTTGGTTTCTCAGTTTCTTTCTACGTTACTCCGTTGCTTTCTTCGTTTCTTCGTTTCTTTCTTCGTTTCTCCGTTTCTCTCTTCGTTTCTCCGTTTCTTTCTCCTTTTCTCCCTTTCTTTCTTCGTTTCTCCATTTATTTCTCCGGTTCTTTCTTCGTTTCTCCTTTCATCCTTCGTTTCCCCGTTTCTTTGTTGGTTTCTCCGTTTCTTTCTTTGTTTCTGCGTTTGTTTCTTCATTTCTCCGTATATTCCTTCGTTTCTCCGTTTCATTCTTCGTTTCTGCGTTTCTTTCTTCGTTTCTCCGTTTCATCCTTCGTTTCTCCGTTTCTCCGTTTCTTTGTTCGTTTCTCCGTTTCTTTGTTCGTTTCTCCGTTTCTTTCTTCGTATCTCCGTTTCTTTCTTCGTTCCTCCGTTTCTTTGTTCGTTTCTCCGTTTCTTTCTTCGTTTCTCCGTTTGTTTCTTGGTTTCTCCATTTATTTCTCCGTTTCTCCGTTTCTTTCTTCGTTTCTCCGTTTATTTCTTCGTTTCTCCGTTTTTTTCTTCGTTTCTTCGTTTCTTTCTTCATTTCTCCGTTTCTTTCTTCGTTTCTCCGATTCTTCCTTCGTTTCATTGTTTCTCCGTTTCTCCGTTTCTCGGTTCATTCCTTCGTTTCTCCATTTATTTCTCCGTTTCTCCGTTTCTATCTGCGTTTCTCGGTTTATTTCTTCGTTTCTCCATTTATTACTCCGATTCTCCGTTTCTTTCTTCGTTTCTTCGTTTCTTTCTTCATTTCTCCGTTTCTTTCTTCGTTTCTCCGATCCTTCCTTCGTTTCATCGTTTCTCCGTTACTCCGTTTCTCGGTTCATTCCTTCGTTTCTCCGTTTATTTCTCCGATTCTCCGTTTCTTTCTTCGTTTCTCTGTTTCTTTCTTCGTTTCTCCGTTTATTTCTTCGTTTCTCCGTTTCTTTCTTCGTTTCTTCGATTCTCCGTTTCTTTCTTCATTTCTCCGTTTCTTTCTTCGTTTCTCCGATTCTTCCTTCGTTTCATCGTTTCTCCGTTTCTCCGTTTCTCGGTTTATTCCTTCGTTTCTCCATTTATTTCTCCGATTCTCCGTTTCTTTCTTCGTTTCTTTCATCGTTACTGCGTTTCTTTCTTCGTTTCTCCGTTTCTTTCTTCGTTTCTCCGTTTCTTTGTTCGTTTCTCCGTTTCTTTCTTCGTTTCTCCGTTTATTTCTTCGGTTCTCCATTTATTTCTTCGTTTCTCCGTTTCCTTGTTCGTTTCTCCGTTTATTTCTTCGTTTCTCCGTTTCTTTCATCGTTTCTTCGTTTCTCCGCTTCTTTCTTCGTTTCTCCGTTTCTTTGTTCGTTTCTCCGTTTCTTTGTTCGTTTCTCCGTTTCTTTCTCCGTTTCTCGGTTTATTTCTTCGTGTCTCCATTTATTTCTCCGATTCTCCGTTTCTTTCTTCGTTTCTTCGTTTCCTTCTTCGTTTCTCCGTTTCTTTCTTCGTTTCTCCGTTTGTTTCTACGTTTCTCCATTTATTTCTCCGTTTCTCCGTTTCTTTCTTCGTTTCTCCGTTTCTTTGTTCGTTTCTCCGTTTCTTTGTTCGTTTCTCCGTTTCTTTCTTCGTATCTCCGTTTCTCCGTTTCTTTGTTCGTTTCTCCGTTTCTTTCTTCGTTTCTCCGTTTATTTCTTCGTTTCTCCGTTTTTTTCTCCGTTTCTTCGTTTCTTTCTTCATTTCTCCGTTTCTTACTTCGTTTCTCCGATTCTTTCTTCGTTTCTCCGATTCTTCCTTCGTTTCATCGTTTATTTCTCCGGTTCTTTCTTCGTTTCTCCGTTTCATCCTTCGTTTCTCCGTTTCTTTGTTGGTTTCTCCGTTTCTTTCTTTGTTTCTGCGTTTGTTTCTTCATTTCTCCGTATATTCCTTCGTTTCTCCGTGTCATTCTTCGTTTCTGCGATTCTTTCTTCGTTTCTCCGTTTCATCCTTCGTTTCTCCGTTTCTTTCTCCGTTTCTCCGTTTCTTTGTTCGTTTCTCCGTTTCTTTGTTCGTTTCTCCGTTTCTTTCTACGTTTCTCCATTTATTTCTCCGTTTCTCCGTTTCTTTCTTCGTTTCTCCGTTTCTTTGTTCGTTTCTCCGTTTCTTTGTTCGTTTCTCCGTTTCTTTGTTCGTTTCTCTGTTTCTTTCTCCGTTTCTCGGTTTATTCCTTCGTTTCTACATTTATTTCTCCGATTCTCCGTTTCTTTCTTCGTTTCTTCGTTTCTTTCTTCGTTACTCCGTTTCTTCCTTCGTTTCTCCGTTTCTCCCTTCTTTTCTCCGTTTCTTTCTTCGTTTCTCCGTTTCTTTGTTCGTTTCTCCGTTTCTTTCTTCGTTTCTCCGTTTGTTTCTTCGTTTCTCTATTTATTTCTCCGTTTCTCCGTTTCTTTCTTCGTTTCTCCGTTTCTTTGTTCGTTTCTCCGTTTCTTTGTTCGTTTCTCCGATACTTTCTTCGTATCTCCGTTTCTTTCTTCGTTTCTCCGTTTTTTCTTCGTTTCTCCGTTTCTTTCTTAGTTTCTCCGTTTCTTTGTTCGTTTCTCCGTTTCTTTGTTCGTTTCTCCGTTTCTTTCTTCGTATCTCCGTTTCTTTCTTCGTTTCTCCGTTTCTTTCTTCGTTTCTCCGATTCTTCCTTCGTTTCATCGTTTCTCCGTTTCTCCGTTTCTCGGTTTATTCCTTCGTATCTCCGTTTCTTTCTCCATTTCTCGGTTTATTCCTTCGTTTCTCCATTTATTTCTCCGTTTCTCCGTTTCTTTCTTCGTTTCTCCGTTTCTTTCTTCGTTTCTCCGTTTCTTTCTTCGTCTCTCCGTTTATTTCTTCGTTTCTCCAATTATTTCTCCGTTTCTCCGTTTCTTTCTTCGTTTCTCCGTTTCTTTCTTCGATTCTCCGTTTCTTTCTTCGTTTCTCCGTTTATTTCTTCGTTTCTCCATTTATTTCTCCGTTTCTCCGTTTCTTCGTTTCTTTCTAAGTTTCTCCGTTTCTTTGTTCGTTTCTCCGTTTCTTTCTTCGTTTCTCCGTTTATTTCTTCGTTTCTCCATTTATTTCTTCGTTTCTCCGTTTCCTTGTTCGTTTCTCCGTTTATTTCTTCGTTTCTCCGTTTCTTTCTTCGTTTCTCCGTTTCTTTGTTCGTTTCTCCGTTTCTTTCGGCGTTTCATCGTTTCTTTCTTCATTACTACATTTCTATCTTCGTTTCTCCGTTTCTTTCCTCGTTTCTCCGTTTCTTTCTTCGTTTCTACGTTTATTCCTTCGTTTCTCCATTTATTTCTCCGTTTCTCCGTTTCTTTCTTCGTTTCTCCGTTTCTTTCTTCGTTTCTCCGTTTCTTTCTTCGCCTCTCCGTTTATTTCTTCGTTTCTCCATTTATTTCTCGGTTTCTCCGTTTCTTTCTTCGTTTCTTCGTTTCTTTCTTCGATTCTCCGTTTCTCCCTTCTTTTCTCCGTTTCTTTCTTCGTTTCTCCGTTTATATCTTCGTTTCTCCATTTATTTCTCCGGTTCTTTCTTCGTTTCTCCGTTTCATCCTTCGTTTCGCCGTTTCTTTGTTGGTTTCTCCGTTTCTTTCTTTGTTTCTGCGTTTGTTTCTTCATTTCTCCGTATATTCCTTCGTTTCTCCGTTTCATTCTTCGTTTCTGCGTTTCTTTCTTCGTTTCTCCGTTTCATCCTTCGTTTCTCCGTTTCTTTCTCCGTTTCTCGGTTTATTCCTTCGTTTCTCCATTTATTTCTCCGTTTCTCCGTTTCTTTGTTCGCTTCTCCGTTTCTTTCTTCGTATCTCCGTTTCTTTCTTCGTTTCTCCGTTTCTTTCTTCGTTTCTCCGTTTCTTTCTTCGTTTCTTCGTTTCTTTCTTCGTTTCTCCGTTTCTTTCTTCGTTTCTCCGTTTGTTTCTTCAATTCTCCGTTTCTTTCTTCATTTCTCCGTTTCTTTCTTCGTTTCTCCGATTCTTCCTTCGTTTCATCGTTTCTCCGTTTCTCCGTTTCTCGGTTTATTCCTTCGTTTCTCCGTTTCTTTCTCCGTTTCTCGGTTTATTCCTTCGTTTCTCCATTTATTTCTCCGTTTCTCCGTTTCTTTCTTCGTTTCTCCGTTTCTTTCTTCGTTTCTCCGTTTCTTTCTTCGTCTCTCCGTTTATTTCTTCGTTTCTCCATTTATTTCTCCGTTTCTCCGTTTCTTTCTTCGTTTCTCCGTTTCTTTCTTCGATTCTCCGTTTCTTTCTTCGTTTCTCCGTTTATTTCTTCGTTTCCCCATTTATTTCTCCGTTTCTCCGTTTCTTCGTTTCTTTCTTCGTTTCTCCGTTTCTTTGTTCGTTTCTCCGTTTCTTTCTTCGTTTCTCCGTTTATTTCTTCGTTTCTCCATTTATTTCTTCGTTTCTCCGTTTCCTTGTTCGTTTCTCCGTTTATTTCTTTGTTTCTCCGTTTCTTTCTTCGTTTCTCCGTTGCTTTCTTCGTTTCTCCGTTTCTTTCTTCGTCTCTCCGTTTATTTCTTCGTTTCTCAATTTAATTCTCCGTTTCTCCGTTTCTTTCTTCGTTTCTCCGTTTCTTTCTTCGATTCTCCGCTTCTTTCTTCGTTTCTCCGTTTATTTCTTCGTTTCTCCATTTATTTCTTCGTTTCTCCGTTTCTTTCTTAGTTTCTCCGTTTCTTTCTTCGTTTCTCCGTTTCTTTGTTCGTTTCTGCGTTTCTTTCTTCGTTTCTCCGTTTCTTTCTTCGTTTTTCCGTTTCTTTCTTCGTTTCTCAGTTTCTTTCTTCGTTTCTCGGTTGCTTTCTTCGTTTCTCCGTTTCTTTGATCGTTTCCCCGTTTCTTTCTTCGTTTCTCCGTTTCTTTCTTCGTTTCTCCATTTGTTTGTTCGTTTCTCCGTTTCTTTCTCCGTTTCTCGGTCTATTTCTTCGTTTCTCCATTTATTTCTCCGATTCTCTGTTTCTTTCTTCGTTTCTCCGTTTCTTTGTTCGTATCTCCGTTTCTTTCTTCGTTTCTCCGTTTCTTTCTTCGTTTCTCCGTTTCTTTCGTCTGCTTCCCCGTTTCTTTCTTCGTTTCTCCGTTTCCTTGTTCGTTTCTCCGTTTATTTCTTCGTTCCTCCATTTATTTCTCCGTTTCTTTGTTCGTTTCTCCGTTTCTTTGTTCGTTTCTCCGTTTCTTTGTCCGTTTCTCCGTTTCTTTCTTCGTTTCTCCGTTTCTTTGTTCGTTTCTCCGTTTCGTTTTCCGTTTCTCGGTTTATTTCTTCGTTTCTCCATTTATTTCTCCGTTTCTTTCATTGTTTCTTCGATTCTTTCTTCGTTACTCCGTTTGTTTCTAAGTTTCTCCGTTTCTTCCTTCGTTTCTCCGTTTCTTTCTTCGTTTCTCCGTTTATTTCTTCTTTTCTCCATTTATTTCTCCGTTTCTCCGTTTCTTTCTTCGTTTCTCCGTTTATATCTTCGTTTCTCCATTTATTTCTCCGTTTCTTTCTTCGTTTCTCCGTTTCATTCTTCGTTTCTCCGTTTATTTCTTCGTTTCTCCGTTTATTTCTTCGTTTCTCCATTTATTTCTCCGTTCCTCCGTTTCTTTCTTCGTTTCTCCGTTTCTTTCTTCGTTTCTCCGTTTCTTTGTTCGTTTCTCCGTTTCTTCTTCCGTTTTTCGGTTTATTTCTTCGTTTCTCCAATTATTTCTCCGTTTCTTTCTTCGTTTCTCCGTTTCTTTCTTCGTTTCTCCGTTTCTTTATTCGTTTCTCCGTTTCTTTGTTCGTTTCTGCGTTTCTTTCTTCGTTTCTCCGTTTCTTTCTTCGTTTCTCCGTTTCTTTGTTCGTTTCTCCGTTTCTTTCTTCGTTTCTCCGTTTCTTTCTTCGTTTCTCCGTTTCTTTCTTCGTTTCTCCGTTTCTTTGTTCGTTTCCCCGTTTCTTTCTTCGTTTGTCCGTTTCTTTCTTCGTTTCTCCGTTTCTTTGTTCGTTTCTCCGTTTCTTTCTCCGTTTCTCGGTCTATTTCTTTGCTTCTCCATTTATTTCTTCGATTCTCCGTTTCTTTCTTCGTTTCTTCGTTTCTTTGTTCGTATCTCCGTTTCTTTCTTCGTTTCGCCGTTTCTTTCTTCTTTTCTCCGTTTCTTTCTTCGTTTCTCCGTTTCTTTCTTCGTTTCTCCGTTTACTTCTTCGTTTCTCCATTTATTTCTCCGTTTCTTTGTTCGTTTCTCCGTTTCTTCGTTCGTTTCTCCGTTTCTTTTTCCGTTTCTCTGTTTATTTCTTCGTTTCTCCATTTATTTCTCCGTTTCTTTCTTCGTTTCTCCGTTTCTTTCTTCGTTTCTCCGTTTCTTTCTTCGTTTCTCCGTTTCTTTCTTCGTTTCCC
This sequence comes from Ptiloglossa arizonensis, assembly GCF_051014685.1. Taxonomy (NCBI): domain Eukaryota; kingdom Metazoa; phylum Arthropoda; class Insecta; order Hymenoptera; family Colletidae; genus Ptiloglossa; species Ptiloglossa arizonensis. The sequence continues at coordinate 5,262 of NW_027478729.1, read as the reverse complement.
CGTTTCTTTGTTCGTTTCTCCGTTTCTATCTTCGTTTCTCCGTTTATTTATCGTTTCTTCGATTCTTTCTTCGTTTCTCCGTTTATTTCTTCGTTTCTCCGTTTCTTTCTTCCTTTCTCGGTTTATTCCTTCGATTCTCCATTTATTTCTCCGTTTCTCCGTTTCTTTCTTCGTTTCTCCGTTGCTTTCTTCGTTTCTCCGTTTCTTTGTTCGTTTCTCCGTTTCTTTGTTCTTTTCTCCGTTTCTTTGTTCGTTTCTCCGTTTATTTCTTCGTTTCTCCATTTCTTTCTTCGTATCTCCGTTTCTTTCTCCGTTTCTCCGTTTCTTTCTTTGTTTCTCCGTTTCTTTCTTCGTTTCTCCGTTTCTTTGTTCGTTTCTCCGTTTCTTTGTTCTTTTCTCCGTTTCTTTGTTCGTTTCTCTGATTCTTCCTTCGTTTCATCGTTTCTCCGTTTCCCGTTTCTCGGTTTATTCCTTCGTTTCTCCGTTTCTTTCTCCGTTTCTCGGTTTATTCCTTCCATTCTCCATTTATTTCTCCGTTTCTCCGTTTCTTTCTTCGTTTCTCCGTTGCTTTCTTCGTTTCTCCGTTTCTTTCTTCGTCTCTCCGTTTATTTCTTCGTTTCTCCATTTCTTTCTTCGTATCTCCGTTTCTTTCTCCGTTTCTCCGTTTCTTTCTTTGTTTCTCCGTTTCTTTCTTCGTTTCTCCGTTTCTTTGTTCGTTTCTCCGTTTCTTTGTTCTTTTCTCCGTTTCTTTGTTCGTTTCTCCGTTTCTTTCTTCGTTTCTCCGTTCCTTTCTTTGTTTCTCCGTTTCCTTCCTCATTTCTCCGTTCATTTCTTCGTTTCTCCGTTTCGTTCTTCGTTTCTCCGTTTATTTCTTCGTTTCTCCATTTATTTCTCCCTTTCTTTGTTCGTTTCTCCGTTTCTTTGTTCGTTTCTCCGTTTCTTTGTTCGTTTCTCCGTTTCTTTGTTCGTTTCTCCGTTTCTTTGTTCGTTTCTCCGTTTCTTTGTTCGTTTCTCCGTTTCTTTTTCCGTTTTTCGGTTTATTTCTTCGTCTCTCCACTTATTTCTCCGTTTCTTTCCCCGTTTCTCCGTTTCTTTCTTCGTGTCTCCGTTTCTTTCATCGTTTCTCCGTTTCTTTCTTCGTTTCTTCGTTTCTTTCTTCGTTACTCCTTTTCTTCCTTCGTTTCTCCGTTTCTCTCTTCGTTTCTCAGTTTCTTTCTTCGTTTCTCCGTTTCTTTCTTCGTTTCTCAGTTTCTTTCTTCGTTTCTCCGTTTCTTTCTGCGTTTCTCCGTTTCTTTCTACGTTTCTCCGTTTCTTTCTTCGTTTCTCCGATTCTTTGTTCGTTTCTCCGTTTCTTTCTCCGTTTCTCGGTCCATTTATTCGTTTCTCCATTTACTTCTCCGATTCTCCGTTTCTTTCTTCGTTTCTCAGTTTCTTTCTTCGTTTCTCCGTTTCTTTCTTCGTTTCTCCGTTTCTTTCTTCGTTTCTCCGTTTCTTTCTTCGTTTCTCCGTTTCTATCTTCGTTTCTCCGTTTCTTTCTTCGTTTCTCCGTTTATTTCTTCGTTTCTCCATTTATTTCTCCCTTTCTTTGTTCGTTTCTCCGTTTCTTTGTTCATTTCTCCGTTTCTTTGTTCGTTTCCCCGTTTCTTTGTTCGTTTCTCCGTTTCTTTGTTCGTTTCTCCGTTTCTTTTTCCGTTTTTCGGTTTATTTCTTCGTCTCTCCATTTATTTCTCCGTTTCTTTCCTCGTTTCTCCGTTTCATTCTTCGTTTCTCCGTTTCTTTCTTCGTTTCTCCGTTTCTTTCTTCGTTTCTTCGTTTCTTTCTTCGTTACTCCTTTTCTTCCTTCGTTTCTCCGTTTCTCTCTTCGTTTCTCAGTTTCTTTCTTCGTTTCTCCGTTTCTTTCTTCGTTTCTCCGTTTCTTTCTTCGTTTCTCCGTTTCTTTCTGCGTTTCTCCTTTCTTTCATCGTTTCTTCGTTTGTCCGTTTCTTTCTTCGTTTCTCCGTTTCATTCTTCGCTTCTGCGTTTCTTTGTTCTTTTCTCCGTTTCTTTCTTCTGCTTCCCCGTTTCTTTCTTCGTTTCTCCGTTTCCTTGTTCGTTTCTCCGTTTATTTCTTCGTTTCTCCATATATTTCTCCGTTTCTTTGTTCGTTTCTCCGTTTCTTTGTCCGTTTCTCCGTTTCTTTCTTCGTTTCTCCGTTTCTTTGTTCGTTTCTCCGTTTCGTTTTCCGTTTCTCGGTTTATTTCTTCGTTTCTCCATTTATTTCTCCGTTTCTTTCATCGTTTCTTCGTTTCTTTCTTCGTTACTCCGTTTGTTTCTAAGTTTCTCCGTTTCTTTCTTCGTTTCTCCGTTTCTTTCTTCGTTTCTCCGTTTATTTCTTCTTTTCTCCATTTATTTCTCCGTTTCTTTCTTCGTTTCTCCGTTTATATCTTCGTTTCTCCATTTATTTCTCCGTTTCTTTCTTCGTTTCTCCGTTTCATTCTTCGTTTCTCCGTTTATTTCTTCGTTTCTCCGTTTATTTCTTCGTTTCTCCATTTATTTCTCCGTTCCTCCGTTTCTTTCTTCGTTTCTCCGTTTCTTTGTTCGTTTCTCCGTTTCTTTGTTCGTTTCTCCGTTTCTTCTTCCGTTTTTCGGTTTATTTCTTCGTTTCTCCATTTATTTCTCCGTTTCTTTCTTCGTTTCTCCGTTTCTTTCTTCGTTTCTCCGATTCTTTCTTCGTTTCTCCGTTTCTTTGTTCGTTTCTCCGTTTCTTTCTTCGTTTCTTTCTTCGTTACACCGTTTTTTTCTTCGTTTCTCCGTTTCTTTCTTCGTTTCTCCGGTTCTTTCTTCGTTTCTCCGGTTCTTTCTTCGTTTCTCCGTTTATTTCTACGTTTCTCCATTTATTTCTCCGTTTCTCCGTTTCTTTCTTCGTTCCTCCGTTTCTTTGTTCGTTGTTCCGTTTCTTTGTTCATTTCTCCGTTTCTTTGTTCGTTTCTCCGTTTCTTTGTTCGTTTCTACGTTTCTTTCTTTGTTTCTCCTTCTCTTTCTTCGTTTCTCCGTTTATTTCTTCGTTTCTCCATTTATTCCTCCGTTTCTCCGTTTCTTTGTTCGTTTCTCCGTTTCTTTGTTCGTTTCTCCGTTTATTTCTTCGTTTCTCCATTTATTTCTCCGTTTCTCCGTTTCATTGTTCGTTTCTCCGTTTCTTTGTTCGTTTCTCCGTTTCTTTGTTCGTTTCTCCGTTTCTTTCTTCGTTTCTTTCTTCGTTACACCGTTTTTTTCTTCGTTTCTCCGTTTCTTTCTTCGTTTCTCCGGTTCTTTCTTCGTTTCTCCGGTTCTTTCTTCGTTTCTCCGTTTATTTCTACGTTTCTCCATTTATTTCTCCGTTTCTCCGTTTCTTTCTTCGTTCCTCCGTTTCTTTGTTCGTTGTTCCGTTTCTTTGTTCATTTCTCCGTTTCTTTGTTCGTTTCTCCGTTTCTTTGTTCGTTTCTCCGTTTCTTTCTTCGTTTCTCCGTTTCTTTCTTCGTTTCTCCGTTTATTTCTTCGTTTCTCCATTTATTTCTCCGTTTCTCCGTTTCATTGTTCGTTTCTCCGTTTCTTTGTTCGTTTCTCCGTTTCTTTCTTCGTTTCTCCGTTTCTTTCTTCGTTTCTTTCTTCGTTACACCGTTTTTTTCTTCGTTTCTCCGTTTCTTTCTTCGTTTCTCCGGTTCTTTCTTCGTTTCTCCGTTTATTTCTACGTTTCTCCATTTATTTCTCCGTTTCTCCGTTTCTTTCTTCGTTCCTCCGTTTCTTTGTTCGTTGTTCCGTTTCTTTGTTCATTTCTCCGTTTCTTTGTTCGTTTCTCCGTTTCTTTGTTCGTTTCTACGTTTCTTTCTTTGTTTCTCCTTCTCTTTCTTCGTTTCTCCGTTTATTTCTTCGTTTCTCCATTTATTCCTCCGTTTCTCCGTTTCTTTGTTCGTTTCTCCGTTTCTTTGTTCGTTTCTCCGTTTCTTTGTTCGTTTCTCCGTTTCTTTGTTCGTTTCTCCGTTTCTTTTTCCGTTTTTCGGTTTATTTCTTCGTCTCTCCACTTATTTCTCCGTTTCTTTCCCGTTTCTCCGTTTCTTTCTTCGTGTCTCCGTTTCTTTCATCGTTTCTCCGTTTCTTTCTTCGTTTCTTCGTTTCTTTCTTCGTTACTCCTTTTCTTCCTTCGTTTCTCCGTTTCTCTCTTCGTTTCTCAGTTTCTTTCTTCGTTTCTCCGTTTCTTTCTTCGTTTCTCAGTTTCTTTCTTCGTTTCTCCGTTTCTTTCTGCGTTTCTCCGTTTCTTTCTACGTTTCTCCGTTTCTTTCTTCGTTTCTCCGATTCTTTGTTCGTTTCTCCGTTTCTTTCTCCGTTTCTCGGTCCATTTATTCGTTTCTCCATTTACTTCTCCGATTCTCCGTTTCTTTCTTCGTTTCTCAGTTTCTTTCTTCGTTTCTCCGTTTCTTTCTTCGTTTCTCCGTTTCTTTCTTCGTTTCTCCGTTTCTTTCTTCGTTTCTCCGTTTCTATCTTCGTTTCTCCGTTTCTTTCTTCGTTTCTCCGTTTATTTCTTCGTTTCTCCATTTATTTCTCCCTTTCTTTGTTCGTTTCTCCGTTTCTTTGTTCATTTCTCCGTTTCTTTGTTCGTTTCCCCGTTTCTTTGTTCGTTTCTCCGTTTCTTTGTTCGTTTCTCCGTTTCTTTTTCCGTTTTTCGGTTTATTTCTTCGTCTCTCCATTTATTTCTCCGTTTCTTTCCTCGTTTCTCCGTTTCATTCTTCGTTTCTCCGTTTCTTTCTTCGTTTCTCCGTTTCTTTCTTCGTTTCTTCGTTTCTTTCTTCGTTACTCCTTTTCTTCCTTCGTTTCTCCGTTTCTCTCTTCGTTTCTCAGTTTCTTTCTTCGTTTCTCCGTTTCTTTCTTCGTTTCTCCGTTTCTTTCTTCGTTTCTCCGTTTCTTTCTGCGTTTCTCCTTTCTTTCATCGTTTCTTCGTTTGTCCGTTTCTTTCTTCGTTTCTCCGTTTCATTCTTCGCTTCTGCGTTTCTTTGTTCTTTTCTCCGTTTCTTTCTTCTGCTTCCCCGTTTCTTTCTTCGTTTCTCCGTTTCCTTGTTCGTTTCTCCGTTTATTTCTTCGTTTCTCCATATATTTCTCCGTTTCTTTGTTCGTTTCTCCGTTTCTTTGTCCGTTTCTCCGTTTCTTTCTTCGTTTCTCCGTTTCTTTGTTCGTTTCTCCGTTTCGTTTTCCGTTTCTCGGTTTATTTCTTCGTTTCTCCATTTATTTCTCCGTTTCTTTCATCGTTTCTTC